>NC_092139.1:91524363-91832544 GCF_043159975.1 Macaca nemestrina | reverse complement strand
ACCTTGGGCCTGTTATTCATCTGCAACCTGGTATTCACCTGGGCCCTGAGAGACAACCTGGGGCCTACATAGCCACCTGGGGGCCTGGTGGTCACTTAAGGCCTGATGTTCTCCTGGGGCCAGATATCAGCATGCAGTGTAGGTATCCACAAGCTGCCTGATGTCCACCTGGGGTCTGCAGTTTACCCAGGGCTTGGTGTCCACCTGGAGCCTTGATGTCATCCTGGGGCCTAATGTCCATCTGGAGTCTAAAACCTTCGGTCTGCCTGGGGCGTTATGATGTCACTTGAAGACTAAGTATGCAACTACGGCCTTTTTTTCCTGAGGCCTAATATCCACATGAGGCCTGGGTATCTGCCCGAAGCCTTGGTATCCTCCTTGGGCCTGAAGTCCATCTGTGACATTCTGTCCAACTGAGGCCTGGGTATAAACCCAGTGCCTGATGTATACCTCAAGTCCAGTGTGCACCCAGCTGGGACCTGATGGCCACCTGAGGCCGTATATCCACCTGGAGCCAGGGTGTCCACTTGGAGCCTAACATTCACCAGGAACATAAGTATCCACCTGGGGCCTCATGTCTTCCTGGGGCCTAGGTGTCAATGTGGGGCCTGGGGATCCACCCACCTGGGGCCTGATGTTCAACTGGAGCCTGGTGTATACCTGGAACCTATTTGTTAACTGGGAACCTGATGTCTACCTGGTGCCTGATGTTCATTTGGGAACTGGAGTCCACCTGGGAACTGGCATACGCATAAGACATAGTGTCCACCTGGTGTTTGATGTCCAGTGTTCACCAGGCTCCAGGTAGACACCAGGCCGCAGGTTGACACCCAGGATCCAGGTGGACACCGGGGCCCAGATGAACACCAGACCCCTGGTGAACATCGGGCCCCCAGTGAACATCTGGCCTAAGGTGAACATCAGGCCCCGAGTGAACACCCAGGCCCCAAGTGGACACCAAAGCCCCAGATGTCCAGGCATTAGATCCAATGTGGACATCCAGGCCCCAGGAAGTCATCAGGCCCCAGTGGACACTCAGGCCCCAGGTAGACATTCAGTCCCAGGTTGACATCCAGGCCTCAGATGAACAGCAGGGCAAAAAGAATTCCAGGGACCAGGTGAATAGCAGGCCCTAGGTGGACAGTAAAATCCAGTTGGACACAAGGCCCATAAATAAGACCCTGGTGAACATCGGGCCCCACATGGACACTCAGACCCCAGAAGGACACTAGACTTCACAAGGTACAAAAATTCGGATAAACACTAGGCCCCAGGCTGAAATCAGGTCCAAGGAGGACAACAGACCTCAAACTGACAACCAGGCCCCAGGTGGCTATGTACACCCCAGCTACACAGCAGGTATCAGATTGACATCCAGGGCCCAGGTAAACACCAGGCCCAAGAACAACAACACGCCCCAGGTACATACCAGATGACACGTGGAAATCTAGGACGCACTTCGACAACAGGTCCAAGGTGAAAATCCAGTCTCCGGAAGGGCACCAAGCCCCAGGCAGACACCAGGTCCCAGAAGGACACCAAGATACAAATAGACATGAGGCCTCAGGTAGACACCAGGCTCCAGGTGAACATCAGCCCCCAGGTAAGTATCAAGCCCCAGGTGAACACCCAGTCTCAAGGTAGACAACAGGCCCTAGGTAGACAGTAGCCACTGGGTGAACACTGTGCCCCAGGCAGACACCAGGTCTCAAGTAGACACCCAGTCCCCAGATGGACACCAGAGACCAGGCAGCCTGATAAGGTTCCAGGTGGACATCAGGCTGCAGGTGGTACCAAGCTCCCAGCTGATACCCAGTCAGGTGAACACCCAGGCCGCAGGTGGTATCAGGCTACCAACTAATACCCACAGGCTCCAGGGGAACACCCAGGCCCCAGGTAGGCAGCAGGAAGCCAGTGCACCCCAGGCACACAGGTGAACACTTAGGCCCCTGGTGAACATCAGGCCTCATGCTGGACACTGCCCAAACCCCAGGTAAACACCCAGGCCCCATATGTGAGGTCATTAGGTCCCATAGGAACAGCTAAGCCACAGGATACCTATACCCCAGGTTGACATCAGGACCCAGAACACCAGGCTTCAAGGGACCAGTAGGTGCCAGGTGGCTACGGAGGCCCCAGGTGGATAATAGGTACCAGGCTGACACCCAGGGCACAGGTGCACCCAAAGTCACAAAGAAACAACAGGTCCAAGGTGGACATAGGCCCCAGGTATACACCAGGCCCCAGGTGGATACCTGGGACACCAAGGTAAACAGCAGCAAGACGGTAGATACCCCCACCCCAGGCAGAAACCAGGCCCCTACAGGACATTTGGACCTCAGGAAGATATCTAGGAACCCAGTGGACGTAAGGACCCAGCTGGACACCAAAACCCAAGTGGATGTCAGGCCCAAGTGATCACTTAGACCCCAGGTAAATGCCCAGGTTCCAGGTCAAAACCAGGCCACTGATGGACACCTGGGTTCCAGGTGGACATGGAGCCTCAGCTGCACACTTGACTCCAAATGGACATCAGGTCCCTGGTGAATATCAGGCCCCAGGTGCACATCTAGGTCCCATGTGGACATCTAAACCCAGAAGTCTTCAGGCACCGGGAAACACTCAGGCCCCAGGGGGACATCTGGTCCCAGGTTGACACCCAGGCCTCAGGTGGACACCAGGTACTAGGAGAACTTCAGGCCCCAGCTGAAATCAAGCCCCAGGTAGACTCCTAGGCCCTAGGTAAATACCAGGTCCCACGTTTTCATCAGGCCCAGGTGGATATCAGGCCCCAGGCAGACAGTGGACTCTAAGTAAACTTCACTACCCAGTTTCACAGCTATACCTCAGGAGAATACAAGGTTGCAGGTGACTGTCATTCTCCATCTAGACATCAGTCCCCAGGTGGATAATCTAGGAAATAAGAAATAAGACGTATTATTGAAGATGTGGAGAACTTGGAACATTTGTGCACCATAGGTGGAAATATAAAATGGTGCAGCCACTGTGGAAAACAATATGACAGTTTCTCAAAAGACTAAATACAGAATCAACATATGATCCAGCAGTTCTACTTCCGGGAATCTATCCATAAGTGCTGAAAGCAGAATCACACAGTATTTCTAACAGCAATAGCATTCACAATGGCTGGAAAGTGGAAACAACCAAGTAACCACCAATGGATGAACAGATAAACAAAACATAGCATAGATACACAATGGCATGGTATTCAGCCTTATAAAGGACCAAAATTCGGACACATGCAACAACATGGAATACATTACACTATGTTAAACCAGTCACAAAGACACATACTGTATAATTCCACTTACATGAGGTACCTAAAGTTAGAGACAGAAAGAAGGGTGATTGCCAGGAGCTGAGGGTGGGAGGGGAATGAACAGTTGTATAATGAGCTCAGAGTCTGTTTTGCAAGATGAAAAGAGTTCTGGAGACTGAGTGCACAGTGACACTAACAAGCTTAACACTACTGAACAGTGCGCACTTAAACATTACTAAGATGATAAATTTCATTTTATGAATATTTTAACACAATTATTAACTTTAAGTTCAAAAATATCTGCAATAATTCTTATAAAAATTCCTTTAAGAACACTTACCATGGCCGGGCGCGGTGGCTCAAGCCTGTAATCCCAGCACTTTGGGAGGCCGAGGCGGGTGGATCACGAGGTCAGGAGATCGAGACCATCCTGGCTAACATGGTGAAACCCCGTCTCTACTAAAAATACAAAAAACTAGCTGGGCATGGTGGCGGGCGCCTGTAGTCCCAGCTACTTGGAGGCTGAGGCAGGAGAATGGCGTGAACCTGGGAGGCGGAGCTTGCAGTGAGCCGAGATCGCGCCACTGTACACTCCAGCCTGGGTGACACAGCGAGACTCGTCTCAAAAAAAAAAAAAAAAAAAAAAAAAAAAAAGAACGCTTACCATGTGAATAAAGCTTTTCCTCTAAATTTGCTCTCTTGTATCAAATTATTTTTGTAATAGCAAGTTATAAGTGAAAATTCTGACTAGTAAATATTTATTGTAAAATACCTTTCATATCATTTTATAATTGTCGGTCTAATTAAGGTGCTTTCTATAAATCTTCCTACATATAGTTACTTGTAAACTTGTATTACAAATAAGCCAATTCTAATTTATTATTTATTGTTTAAATAAAGCCATGAAAAGCTGGTGAATACTTCAGTAATTTACTTTTAATTAACAACATTATTTCTTCTCAGAACACATTTTCTGTAAAGATGTGTTGGGTTATTTTACTTCTCAAATAACTGCATATCTAGTTCTTTCACCAGGGCAAGAAGTGTCACTTTTGGGCAAGTAACAGATTCTAAATTATCAGTTCATCCTATAGGAATTTTTGTAAGAGGATAAGGTTAATGAATGCTAGAAAATGCATCTAGCACTTAAGATTGATCAGCCATATACTCCAAGAATAAACAGTTTTTATCTTGTCTTGTTTTGCTTATTTGCTTTGAAATATAAACATGTAGGTTAATCCTTACGGAAAGCATGGATTAAACTATGCAACACTGTTTTCTTTAATTTCATTAATTATTTTAAAATATTAATCTTCTAAAAATACACATTCACTCAAACATATATTTTTTTCTCCTCTGAACATCACCTGTGTTAGATGACCTGGTGCTATTCAGAGGAGAAAAAATAAATGTTTGAGTATATATGTATGTAGTTTTAAATATGGCAAATGTGAGATGCAATATTTCTCTTAAAACAAAAAACCAAGCCAATAATATTCTTCACTATTTCAAAATATAATGTATTTTGCTGGATTACCACACTCTGTGCTGTTATCAAATCATCATTTTTGTACTTACAATATCAATACATCTCAAAATACAAAAGTAGGTATCATCACAATTTCCAACCTACTCAAAACCTAATGGCCTGGCCATGGGCTGATACAGTAAGCCTTCTGTGACTCAGATTTCTTTGATGTAAAATAAACAAATTGGACTGGATAATGGCACCGATCATTTATCCCACATTTTACAAAGCAGTTTTTAGAATAAAAATCATGGGTCCTTGCTGATTCTGAAACAGTTTGCATTTGGCAAGTGATGTAAACTTCTATGAGACTTGATTCATAAACCCTAAAAAGGGAGTAGGAAGATAATGGCACAATAAACATATATTGAATGCAATTTATTTTTAGTAAGTTCTCTCATTTAGTCCTCATAGAAACCTTGGAACATAACTATTATTGTTAGCCCAATTTTGAATCTAAGATTTGAAAACAGCATCCAATTTGCTAACTTATTAAAAGTCCTAATAATTAACCTTCTTTCTTGCCCCAAAGTAATTGCTTTTCCAACACACAAGGTCCCTTGCTTACCTAACAGGACCAAATGGAGTGAAAGCATGTTAAAATTGTAATCCACTATTCAAACATTACGAATGTAATTTATGCATATGAAGTTGAGTACATGCCACTCTATAGACAACAATGCAATCTTTTCAATGTATAGTTTTCTGATAAAATGTCAAGTTTCCTACATAATTAAAAAATTACCTATCAAGGTTTCTTTTCATCTATGAATTTGGCCTACTAAAATAATACACTAAACATAACAGACCATGTGATAGTTTCCTAACGTCTTTCTATCTAGAGTTTGCATAAGATTAATCTCACAGGAAAAAAAGTAAATGTAAGTAAAATACAAGAGATGATGATTTATAAATCAAAACACGGATCATATAAGGGCTTGTGTAAAACTTTCAAATACTTCAGGAAAGAATTATACTTTGAGAATTTTCAACTGTTCACATATGCTTTGGAAACAACATATACTGTTAGAGATGTGACAGTGAAGAAAATGATCGAGTAATATAAATGAAAAAATGGCCTCAAATCGGCAGAAGTAACCAATGTGGAAAACTGGAGGGAGAGTAAACTTCAATTATCTGTATTAAAATGACTCCTAGATTTCTTAAAGAACTCAAAGTAGAACTACCATTTGATCTAGCAATCACACTAATGGGTATTTACCCAGAGGAAAAGAGGTCATTACATAGAAATGACAGGTGCACATGCATGTTTACATGTTTACAGTAGCACAATTCACAATTGCAAAAACATGAAACCCATCAACCATGCCCATCAACTAAACACCCATCAACCAATGAGTGCATGAAGAAAATACAGTATATATACACTGTGGAATATTCCTCAGCCATAAAACTGAATGAAAGAATGACCTTTGCAGCAACTTGGATGGAGCCGGAGGCCATTATTCTAACTGAAGTAACTCAGGAGTCGAAAACCAAATATCATATGTTCTCACTTGTAAGTGGGAGCTAACTATGAGCATGCAAAGGCATAAGAATGATACAATGAGCCGGGCACGGTGGCTCACGCCTGTAATCCCAGCACTTTGGGAGGCCAAGGTGAATGGATCACAAGGTCAGGAGATCAAGACCATCCTGGCTAACACAGTGACACCTCATCTCTACTAAAAATATAAAAAATTAGCCAGGCATGGTGGTGGGCGCCTGTAGTACCAACTACTCGGGAGGATGAGGCAAGAGAATGGCGTGAACCCGGGAGGCAGAGCTTGCAGTGAGCCGAGACCAGGCAACTGCACTCCAGCCTGGGGGTGTGAGACTCCATCTCAAAAAATAAATAAATAAATAAATAAATAAATAAATAATAAGAATGATACAATGGACTTTGGTGACCCAGAGGGAAAAGTGGGAAGGGGTGAGGGATAAAAGAGTACATATTGGGTGCAATGTACACCACTCAGGTAAGGGTGCACCAAAATCTCAGAAATCACCACTACCGAACTTACTCATGTAAGCAAAAAACACCTGTATCTCAAAATTATTGAAAAATAAAAGACTCCTAGATGCATTTGGAAGCTATGTAACATAAAAAGAAATATTGACCATATGTAGTGCAAAAAAAATGATTTTTCAATGCAAAATGAAAGATTGTTGTACATAAGGCATTACTTTTGTCATGAGAGATGTGAATGTGACTCTATTCACATTGTATTGCTATTGTGAAACAGACACAGACATTGTACTGTTTGGGTGAATATGTGATTTTTTTTTTTTTTTTTTTTTTTTTTTGCCTAATTCAAACAGATCTTAGACAAGGAAAAGATACTCTTCTATAAAAACAATTTTGTTTCTACACATATTCCTTTTTGTGGTAAAGGAGACTGAAAGTAGAGTTCACAAAATGTAATATGAACTATATAATAAATACAACACTGTACATTTGGAGTTACAGTAATCAGCAACTTCAAGTTGAAAAATCAATGAGGTGATTTTATTGTCAGTAATATAGATAAGAATTAATGAAATTTATAGTACCTAAATGTAGTGTGAAGTGTGGGAAAATTGGTACTGGTACTGTTACATAAAATTAATGAAAATATGATTTTTAACAGCGTATCTGAGGGTGAAAAGTAATTATCCTATTTTAACATGTTGATTTTGGATCAGTAATTCCAAATCTGAGAAGCTATCTGTCACAAATATGCTTAACTGCCCATAGTGATATATCCTCAGAGGCATTCTGTTTTTATTTATGGTGGGTGAAGATGAGAAAAACCCAGGGGTGAATGTTTTAAAATAAAAACGAACAGAAAATAACACTTCCCAAGGGAACATTCTTACAGTGACTATGACCTAAAACTTGTAACATTCATCACCTCTCAAATATGTTGAGGATATTTAATATATAGTTGCATTGTGAACTCATTAAATATTTGTGTAACTATAAATAGAAAACATGAAAATAAAAGGAAAGGTTACAATATGAACAAATATAACTGACATTTAATTCACTGTTCTGAGGAGCAGTGCAATTATTTGTATAGATGATTAAGACTATATTGCATACTTTTATTTTCTGTTTCATATTTTTATTCTTAAAATAAAATTAGGCCAGGCACGGTGGCTCAAGCCTGTAATCCCAGCACTTTGGGAGGCCGAGACGGGCGGATCACGAGGTCAGGAGATTGAGACCATCCTGGCGAACACGGTGAAACCCCGTCTCTACTAAAAAATACAAAAAACTAGCCGGGCGAGGTGGCGGGCGCCTGTAGTCCCAGCTACTCGGGAGGCTGAGGCAGGAGAATGGCGTAAACCCGGGAGGCGGAGCTTGCTGTGAGCTGAGATCCGGCCACTGCACTCCAGCCTGGGCGACAGAGCGAGACTCTGTCTCAAAAAAAATAAAAAATAAAAATAAAAATAAAAAATAAAATTATATATATTTAAGTGGACAGCCTGTTTTAATTCTTATATATGAATATCTGTGTCTATATACACATATATACATAAACTATTACTACAGTCAAACTAACACATCTATCTTCTCAAATAATCAGATGACAGCACCTGAAATACACTCTTTTGTAAATTTCCAGTATACAAAATATTATTAACTATAATCACATAACTGCAACTCTGTACTCTTGGACCAACAGATCCCCTTTTCTCCCAACTCCCTGTCCCTGATAACCAGCATTCTACCCTGCTTCCATGTATTAAACTTTTTAAGATTCCTGCTAGGTGCAATGGCTCATGCCTATAATTCCAGCACTTTGGGAGGCCAAGGCAGGTGGATCACTTGAGGTCAGGAGTTCGAGACCAGCCTGACCAACATGGAGAAACCCAGTGTCTACTAAAAATATAAAAATTAGTAGGGCGTGGTGGCACACGCCTATAAATCCCAGCTACTTGGGAGGCTGAGGCAGGAGAATCGCTTGAACCCAGGAGGCAGAGGTTCCAGTGAGCTGAGATTTCACCATTGCACACTAGCCTGGGCAACAAGGGAGAAATTCCATCTAGAAAAAAAAATTGATAGTAGAGTACCTCAACACTCCTCTATAATCAACACTCCACTATCTTCAATGGGCAGGTCACCCAGACAACAAAAAATCACCAGTTAAGTTGTACTCTATACCGAATGGACCCAACAGAAATTTACACAGCTTTGCGCGACTTCACGACTGCACAACGCACACACTACTCAGTAGCACATGGATTATTCTCTAGGATAGGCTATGTGTTAGGCCAGAAAACAAGTAACAACACATTTCTTAAAACTGAAATCATATCAACTATCTTTTCTAAACACAGTGGAGTACTACTAGAAATTAATTGCAGGAACTTTAAAAACTGTACAAATAAATGAAAATTAAAAGACATGCTCACAATCAACCAATGAAAAAATTCATTGAAACGAATAGGGAAATTAAAAACTCATTGAAACAAGAATAGAAATACAACATAACAAAACCTGTGGGATGCGGCAAAAGCAGTTGTAAGAGGAAAAGTGCATAGCCATAAATGCCTACATCAGAAAAGTAGAAAGTTCTCACATAGCCAACCTGACAGTACACTTCAAGTAACTAGTTCAACCACTGTGGAAGACAGTGTGGTGATTCCTCAAGGATCTAAAACTAGAAACACCATTTGACCCAGCCATCTCATTACTGGGTATATACCCAAAGGATTATAAATCATGCTGCTATAAAGACACATGCACACATATGTTTATTGCAGCACTATTCACAATAGTGAACCAACTTGGATGGACAACTTGGAACCAACCTAAATGTCCATCAATGATAGACTAGATTAAGAAAATGTAGCACATATACACCGTGGAATACTATGCAGCCATAAAAAAGGATGAGTTCATGTTCTTTGTAGGGACATGGATGAAGCTGGAAACCATCATTCTCAGCAAACTATTGCAAGGACAAAAAACCAAACACCGCATGTTCTCACTCATAGGTGGAAATTGAACAATGAGAACACTTGGACACAGGAAGGGGAACATGACACACCAGGGCCTGTCATGCAGTGGGGGGAGGGGGGAGGAATAGCATTAGGAGATACACTTAATGTAAATGACAAGTTAATGGGTGCAGCACACCAACATGGCACATATGTAACAAACCTGCACATTGTGCACATGTACCCTAGAACTTAAAGTATAATCAAAAAATAAAAATAAAAAATAAAACAATAAAAGCAATTATAAAAAAAGAAAAATCAAATGCTAAAATTAGTAGAAAAATATCATAAAGATTACAGAAAACCTTTTTTAAATAGAAACCAAAAAATTACAAAAAGTCAAAGGAACAAAAAGCTGGGGTTTTTTTTTTGGGGGGAGGGGAATCAAAATTGACCAGCTATAATGAGACTAGGAAAAAGGAAAACTGCAATAAAATCGTAGATGAAAAAGGAAACATTACAGTAACACAGAAATGCAAAGGATCATAAGAGATTACTAAAAACACCTATATACAAATGAATGGAAAAATTTAAGAGGAATGAATAAATTTCTGGAAACATAGCAATTTCATAGGCTAGAATAAAAAAATAAAAAACCTGGGCCGGACGCGGTGTCTCATGCCTGTAATCCCAGCACTTTGGGAGGCTGAGGCAGGCAGATCACCTGAGGTCAGGAGTTTGAGACCAGTCTGGCCAACATGGCGAAACCCTGTCTCTACTAAAAATACAAAAATCAACCGGGCGTGCGCCTGTAATACCAGCTACTTGGGAGGCTGAGGCGGGAGAATCGCTTGAACTTGGAAGGTGGTGGCTGCAGTGAGCTGAGATCGTGCCACTGCACTCCAACCTGGGCGACAGAGCAAGACTCCAAAAAAAAAAAAAAAAAAAAAAAAAAAAAAACCCTGAACAGACTAATAATGAGTAATGTAATTAAAGCAGTAATAAAAATCTCCCATCAAAGAAAAACAGAAGACTTATGGTTTTACTGCTGAATTCTACCAAACATTTTTCAAAGAGGTAATACCAATTTTCCTCAAAATATTCCCCCAAAATTAAAGAGGAAGGAATACGTCCAAACTTGTTCTATGATGTCAGCATTACCCTGCTACAAAAACCAGACCAGGACACAACACAGAAAGAAAACCGCAGGCAAATATCCCTGATGAACATAGACGCAAAAGTCCTCAACAAAATTCTTTAAGAAAATTGCATTTGAAAACACAGTAAAAAGATCATCTGCCATGATGAAGGGGGATTCATTGGAGGAATATGAAGATGACTGAATAAACACAAATAAATAAATGTCATACATCAAATCAAGAAAATCAAGAACAAAAACCAAAGGATCATTTCAGAAGATGCTAAAAAAATAAAATTCAACATTCCTTCATTCCTTCATAAAAACTCAAAGTGAGTACAGAAGGAACATATCTCAGCACAATAAAGGCCCTATATGACACACCCACAGCTAACATCGTAATCAATGGGGAATACGTAAAACTCTTCCTCTAAGCCACTCGAACAAGCGTGGCTACTTTTACTGCTTTTATTCATCATGGTACTGAAAGTCCTAGCTAGAGCAATTAGACAGGAGAATGCAATAAAAGCCATCCAAATTGGAAAAAAAATAAGTCAAATTGTCTCTGTTTGCAGGTGACATGATCATATGTAATAGAGAATCCTAAAGATTCCACACAAAAAACCTACTAGAAATAATTTTAGTCAAGTTGCAACATACAATATCAATGTACAAAAATGAGTAGCACACACATGCACCAATAGTGAAACACATAAGAAAGAAATCAGGACAGTAACTACCCACCGCCCACAAAATGATGACACCTAGGGATAAACTTAACCAATAAAGCGAAAGATCCTACAACAAAAACTGTAAAACATAGACCAAAGATATTAAAGCAGACACAAGTAAATGGAAAGATATCCGACGTCCATGCACTGGAAGAATATTGTTAAAATATCTGTATCACTCAATGTGATCTACAGAATCAACGCAATTCATGTAAACCTACAGACATTCTTCATAGAAATAGAAAAAAAAGATTATAAAATTCACATGGAAATGCAAAACACCTCAGATAGACAAAAGAATCTTGAATATAAACAAACCCTGGAGGCATCACACTACCTGATTTCAAAATATACTATAAATCCATAGTAACTGCAAATCTATAGTCTAACATCAAAGCAGCATGGTACTGTCAAAAAAACAGGCAGGGGAGAGACAGAGAATGACAGACAAAAAAAAAACAGAATAGAGAACTCAGAAATAAATTCACGCATTTACAGTCAACTCATTTTTAACAAAGGCACCAAGAACACACCTTCCGGAAGGACAATCTCTTCAATAAACTGTGATAGGAAAACCCAATACCCACATGTAGAAGAATAAATCTAGACCGTTATCTTACAAAAATCAACTCAAAATAAAGATTTAAATGTAGGACCTGGAACTATGAAACTACTAGAGAAGAAAACATACGATAAATGCTTAATAAAATTGATTAGGACAAGGAATTTTCAAATAGACATCAAAAGTACAAGCAACAAAAGCAAAAATAGACAAATGGAATTAATTACATTAAACTTAAAAGCTTCTGCAAAGCAGAGGAAGCAATCAGTAGAACGAAAAAACAATCCAGAGAATGGAAGCAAGTATTTGCAAACTATGCATCACGCAAGCGGTTAAGACACGAAGTATAGGAAGCAAAACCACTCAGAAGCAAAAACACAAATAATCTAATTTAAAAATCAGAAAAATACCCAAAACCTTTGTTCCCCCACCATTATTTCCCCCACCTTCTTTTCCCGACTGCCTTCGGCCCCCTCCCTCTCGCCACCCTTTTTTTCTTTCTCCATCTACCCCAAAACTTTTTCCCCACCATTTTCCCGCATCATCTCTTCGCAAAGCCCTCTCTACTCTCCCGCACACCACCCTTTTCCCCACCATCTTTTCCCCTCTCCCTGGCCACCCTCTTTCCCCTCTTGCGCTCTCATCACCCTCTTTTGCTCCTCCATCTACCCAAAAATATCTACCCCCGTCTTTTTCCAAAGCCGCCTCCCCACTCCTGCTGCTCACCACCCTCTTCTTTTCCCCTTCCATCTACCAAAAACTTATTTTCCCACCATCTTTTCCCCAGGCCCTGTCTGCAACGCCTACTCCTGCTCGCCATCCTTTTTTCCCTTTGGCACTCACCACCCTCTTCTTACCCCTCCCCATCTACCCCAAAACTATTTTCTCCCCTCCTACCACTCCAGTTGCACTGTCTCCGTGGCCGCCACCAACTGCAGCGAGGCGAGGTGCGATATCACAGGCCCCAGCCTCCAACGTGGGGCACGCAGCGCTCGGACAGGAGCACCTCCCGCTGCCGGATGCCCTCCTACCGCTCTTAGGGCGCCACAGTTTCGATCGCCACTGCCAACCGCAGCGTAGCAAGACGAAAGGCGAGCCGCGGTGCCCCTGGCTCCAGCCTCCAGCCTCCAGCCTCTAGCGTGCATTAGCCATTAGCAGAACGTGCAGCAAGTGGCTGCCTAAGCTAACACCCAACACCTGGGAAGGAAGACACAGAGACGCCTAGAGTGTTCCTCCACCTCAGCATGCTTTATATACTGAGGTTAGGCAATGGCGGCTCCTGGACTGCATGTTCTGATTGGATAAGATGAACCCCTAGGCTTACTCTGATTGGACTTTATTATCATGCTCTGATTGGGTGTGCTAACGCTTGCTCTCATCCAATCAGAACATGATAACAAAGTCCAATCGGAGTATGCCTAAAGATTTTTCTCTCCTTCAATTAGAACATGTACTTTAGGAACCTCATTTGCATATCCTCAGTATATAAAGCATGCTGAGGTGGCGGATCAGGCCACTCCAGGCTTTAATGTGTCTGCGATCCCAGCTTTTTCCGTGCTACTTTAGGAAGCCACTTGCTGCACTCTGCTAATTTTTTTGTATTTTTAGTAGAGGCGGGTTTTCACCATCTTGGCCAAGCCGGTCTTTTTTTTTTTTTTTTTTTTGAGATGGAGTCTCGCTCTGTCACCCAGGCTGGAGTGCAGTGGCATGATCTCGGGTCACTGCAAGCTCCGCCTCCCAGGTTCACGCCATTCTCCTGCCTCAGAGTCTTGAATAGCTGGGACTACAGGCGCCCACCACCACGCCCGGCTGATTTTTTGCATTTTTAGTAGAGACGGGGTTTCACCGTGTTAGCCAGGATGATCTCGATCTCCTGACCTCGTGATCCACCTACCTCGGCCTCCCAAAGTTGTGGGATTACAGGCCTGAGTCACCGCGCCCCGCCAGCCAGACTGGTCTTGAACTCCTGACCTCGTGATCCACCCGCCTTGGCCTTCCAAAGTGCTGGGATTACAGACATGAGCCACCACACCCGGCCTTTATCTGTAATTTCTAAAAGCTTCTTAGATCTGCAGGAATGCACAGAATGACTAAGTCAAAATGTTTCAGACTAATATTTAATAATTTATTAAACATTGGGAGGCTAAGGCGGGTAGACCATGAGGTCGGAAGATCAAGACCATCCTGGCTAACAGTGTGAAACCCCATCTCTACTAAAAATACAAAAAGAAAAATTAGCGGGTGTCGTGGCGGGCACACACACACACACACACACACACAAAACTATCAAGAAGATTATTGAACACTCTGGGAGGCCAAGGCGGGCAGATCACAAGGTCAGGAGATCGAGACCATCCTGGCTAACACTGTGAAACCCCGTCTCTACTAAAAAGAAAAATTAGACGGGTATGGTGGCGGACACACACACAAACACTATCAAGAAGATTATTCAGCACTCTGGGAGGCCGAGGAGGGCAGATTACAAGGTCAGGAGATCGAGACCATCCTGGCTAACACGGAGAAACCCCGTCTCTACTAAAAATACAAAAAATTAAATGGGCGCGGTGGCTCGCGCCTATAGTCCAGCTATTCGGGAGGCTGAGGCAGGAGAACAGCGTGAACTCGTGAGGCGGAGCTTGCAGTGAACCGAAATCGAGCCACTGCACTCCAGCCTGGGTAACACAGCGAGACTCCGTCTCAAAAAAAAAAAAAAAAAAAAAAAAAACGTTATTCAAAGTAGAAAAACAGAAAGAAAAGAAAACAGTCTGAGTTGAGAAGGGAAAAGGAAACAGGCATAGTTTTAGAAGAAATGAGAAGAGAGATCATGTGACGACTTAAAGACTGTTTTAGGAAGAGATAAAGATCTGCACTCGAACAGTGCTAACAAAATGAAAGGGGTGCAAAACCGTGCAGAAAAAGATAATGAGAAAAAAATATTAATTGGAATCAGAGAACAAATTAAAGTTCTCATCAAATAGAAAAGCAGCCGTAGGCCGGGCGCGGTGGCTCACGCCTGTAATCCCAGCACTTCGGGAGGCCGAGGCGGGCGGATCACAAGGTCAGGAGATCGAGACCACGGTGAAACCCCGTCTCTACTAAAAATACAAAAATTAGCCGGGCGCGGTGGCGGGCGCCTGTAGTCCCAGCTACTCAGGAGGCTGAGGCAGGAGAATGGCGGGAACCCGGGAGGCGGAGCTTGCAGTGAGCCGAGATCGCGCCACTGCACTCCAGCCAGGGGGACAGAGCGAGACTCCGTCTCAAAAAAAAAAAAAAAAAAGAAAGAAAAGAAAAGCAGCCGTATTGGGAGCTTCAAAAGCACTGAGGAAAATTCCTTTTTTTTTTTTTTTTTTTTTTTGAGATGGAGTCTCACTTTGTTGCCCAGGCTGGAATGCACTGGCACGGTCTCGGCTCACTGCAAACTCCATCTGCCAGGTTCACGCCGTTCTCCTGCCTCAGCCTCCGGAGCAGCCTCCGGAGTAGCTGGGACTACAGGCGCCCGCCACCACGCCCGGCTAATATTTTGTATTTTTTTTAGTAGAGACGGGGTTTCACCGTGTTAGCCAGGGTGGTCTCGATCTCCTGACTTCGTGATCCGCCCACCTCAGCCTCCAAAAGTGCTGGGATTACAGGCGTGAGCCACCGTACCTGGCCTCTTTTTCCCTTTAAATATTGAAGCCCCTAGACCCTCTTCGGAGAAAAAGCATGCATCACAAATGTTTCCTGTGATTTTCATTCCTTTTTTCCTCCAACTGCATTCTCAATGTTGGCAAAATAACCTTTAAAAATGACTGAGACTTGCCTCAGGAATTTTCTTGGATCTACAAATATTTACCAAATTCAGATGCTTTGATTCAGCAAAATACAACAGCTAAAATCAAGGATATCAGAAAAATGTTGGATAGCTGGCCAGGTGTGGTGGTGTGCACCTGTAATTCCAGCTACTCAAGAGGCTGAGGCAGGGGAAACACTTGAACCCATGAGGCGGAGTTTGCAGTGAGCCAAGATGGTGCCATTGCACTCCAGCCTGGGCGACAG
The DNA here is from genome assembly GCF_043159975.1 of Macaca nemestrina. Classification (NCBI taxonomy): domain Eukaryota; kingdom Metazoa; phylum Chordata; class Mammalia; order Primates; family Cercopithecidae; genus Macaca; species Macaca nemestrina. The sequence goes on along the minus strand of NC_092139.1, from coordinate 91,816,341 downwards.
AGGAAGATACGGTCTCAAAACAATACAAAATGCAAAATGAAAAATAAAATGTACTTTTTTTTCAGAGACTTGCTTTGTTGCCTAGGTTGGAGTGCAGTGGCACAATGACAGTTCACTGCAGCCTCAACTTCCCAGGCTCAAGTGATCTGCTCACCTCAGCCTCCTGAGTGGTTGGGACTACAGGTATCCACCACTACACCTGGCTATATTTGTTGTTGTTGTTTTTCTTTTGAGACGGAGTCTTGCTCTGTCACCCAGGCTGGAGTACAATGGCGCAATCTTGGCTCACTGCAACCTCTGCCTCCCCGGTTCAAGTGATCCTCCTGCCTCAGCCTCCTGAGTAGCTGGGATTACAGGTGTGTTCCAGCATGCCCAGCTAATTTTTTTGTATTTTTAGTAGAGATTGGGTTTCACCATATTGGTCAGGCTGGTTTCTAACTCTTGACTTTGTGGTATGCCCACCTCTGCCTCCCAAAGTGCTGGGATTACAGGCGTGAGCCACCATGCCCGGCCCTAACTTCAGTATTTTTTATAGAGACAGGGTTTTTGCCATGTTGGCCAGGCTTGTCTCGAACTCCTGACCTCAAGTGATCTGCCCTCCTCAGCCTCTCAAAGAGCTGGGATTCAGGCGTGAGCCACCGGTCCCAGCCAAAATACACTTTTGAAGTAATTTTCAGATACACATTATTAGTAGCTACCATTCCTAATGAATAATAATCTTGCTGTGCGATACAGCTCAAAAACCCATTCCTCCAATCTAACTGAAATGTTGTACCTTTTAGTCAACACACAGAGACCTATTTTATTGAATTTTTAAAATATTACAAAGAGGTCTTAGGAATCATTTGGCATCTTCTTATTTCTGTAGGTCTTGTTCTTACTCTTAGATCTTATTCATCAGCCTGCTGATCTGTTCCTTTTTCAGAAATGTAGATACTGTCTGACATTTTTCCTTTTTCTTTTTTTGAGACGGACTCTCGTTCTGTTTTCCAGGCTGGAGTGAAGTGGTGGATCTCAGTTCACTGCAACTTCCACCTCCCAGGTTCAAGCAGTTCTCCTGCCTCAGCCTCCCGAGTAGCTAGGGACTACAGGTGCATGCCATCACGCCTCGATAATTTTTGTATTTTTATTAGAAACGAAGTTTCACCATGTTGGCCAGCTGGTCTCAAACTGCTGACCTCAGGTGGTTCTCCCACCTCAGCCTCTGAAAGTGCTGGGATTACAAGCGTAAGCCACCACACCTGGCAAATATTAGATTTTAAATGTTCTCACTACAGAAAAATGATACATTTGTGATGTGATGGATATGTTAGTTAGCTTGATATTATCATTCCACAATGTATACACGGATCAGAACATCACACTCTGTCCCATGAACATACACGATTATTACCTTCATTAAAATAAAACATTAAAATCTTACCTCTTAGGAAAAAATATTAATAAGAAGCCCCAAACTTGTAATTTCACCTCCTTAAACCTCAACTTCTTCACCAGTAACAGAAAAAGGATAACTCCATTTTCCAGTCCTTTGGAGCTCTAAGAATCCCTTAGCAGAGGGGCTGTCCACGGGGCCGCTATTACTATTGCCATCAAGCAGTGGGAATCCAGCGGCATCCCCGCACACCACAGGTTACTTTTTCTGTTTTTGTTTTTGTTTTGAGACAGGCTCTCACTCTGTCACCAGGCTGGAGTGCAGTAGTGATCAATGCTCACTGCAGTCTCAACCTCCTGGGCTCAAGCAATCCTCCCGCCTCAGCCTCTCAAGTAGCTGAACTGCAGGTGTGCACCACCATGCCAGAATAATGAAAACAATTTTTTTTTTTTTTAGAGATAGGAGGTCTCACTATATTACCCAGGCTGGTCTTGAACTCCTGGGCTCAAGCAATCCGCCTGCCTTGGCCTCCCAGAATGTCAAGATTACAGGCGTGAGCCACCGTGCCTGGCCACTGCTGCAGATCACTTTTACCCAAGTATTACTCTACATGTTCTGGGGGTGGGGCCCACGACATTGGGCTTATGGAACAATGAGGAGGATTGGATTCCAGAGAGTCGCAGTTTGCCTGAAGCCTGACAGCCAGGACTCCAGTTCAGGCCCTTGCGTGCAAGTGCAGTGATAGCTTGTGTCGGGGCAGGCAGAAGGGAGAGGTTCTTTCTGTGAGAAAAAATAAGAGCTGGCATCTGAGCCAGCCTTAGAAGGACGACCCCGAGAACTGGAGGCGGAACACTGCAGACTCTGAGACACGACTGGGAAGGTGTTTCTGGGGCCCAGGAGCAGGTGTTTAAGTAGAAGTGCAGTGAGGGATGAGGAGAAGTACAGAAAAGTAGTTTAAGTGTGTCTTAAACTGTGGCCAGGCACGGCGTCTCATGCCTGTAATTCCAGCACTTTGGGAGGCCAAAGTGAGGGTATCATGAGGTCAGGAGATTGAAACAATCCTGGCCGACATGGTGAAACTCCGTCTCTACTAAAAATAAAAAAATTAGTCGGGTGTTATGGTGTGCACCTGTAATCTCAGCTACTTTGGAGGCTGAGGCAGGAGAATTGCTTGAATCTGGGAGGCAGAGGTTTCAGAGAGCCGAGTTCACGCCATTGCACTCCAGCTTGGGCGACGGAGCAAGACTGTCTCACAGGGCGGGGAGGTGGAGGAGTGCTGGGATTACAGGTGTGAGCCACTATCCCTGGCCCACTTACTGTTTTTCTGATGGTAGCCATCCTAATGGGTATGAGGTGATATCTTATTGTGGTTTGTTTCTCTGATTAGTGATGATTAGTGATGCTGAGCATCTTTTCATATGCTTTTTGGCCATTTGTATGGCATAGTCACTCAGAATAGGTAATTTGTTTAAAACATAAAAATTTTTAAATTTTTTTTAAAAAAGATTTTTTGTTGTTGTTTTTTGTTGTTGTTGTTGATTTTGTGAGATGGAGTCTTGCTCTGTCACCCAGGTTGGAGTGCAGTAGTACCATCTCCGCTCACTGCAACCTTCGCCTCCCAGGTTCAAGCAATTCTCCTGCCTCGGCCTCCCAAGGAGCTGGGACTACAGGCACGTGCTGCCAAGCCCAGTTAATTTAGGTATTTTTGGTAGAGACAGGGTTTTGGCATGTTGGCTGGGCTTGTCTTGAACTCCTGACCTCAAGTGATCCTCCCGCCTTGGCCTCCCAAAGTGCCAGGTCTCTGCTTTTGTCAAAAATAAATTAATAGATATTTTGATTTTGATTTATATGTGGACTCTCACTTCTGTTACACTGGTCTGTGCGTCTACCTGTATGCCAGTACCACAGCCTTTTTTTTTTCTTTCTTCTTACTGGTGAACTGAGGTCACATGACAGTCTTGATTATTGTAGCTTGGTAGGTTTTAAGATTGGAAACTATGTATTCTCCAACTTTGTTCTTCTCTTTCAACATTGTTTTGTCTAATCTGGGTTCTTTGCATTGCTATAGGAATTTTAGGATCAGCTTGTCAATTTCTGCCAGAAAGGCAGCTGGGATTTCGATAGAGTTTGCATTGAATCTGTAGATAAGTTTGGGGATTATTGCTGTCATAACCATGTTTAGTCTTCCAGTCCATGAATATGAGATGTCTTGATTTAGATCTTCTTTAATTTCTTGTTGTTGTTGTTGTTGTTGAGATGAGGTCTCTGTTACCCAGGCTGAAGTGCAATGGCATGATTTCAGTTCACTGCAACCTCTGCCTCCTACGCTCAAGCTATCCTCCTACCTCAGCCTCCTGAGTAGCTGGGACTACAGCCATGCACCACCCCACCTGGCTAATTTTTGTAATTTTTGTAGGGATGGGGTCTTACCATGTTGCCCAGGATGGTCTCAAGCTCCTGATCTCAAAGCGATCCACCCGCCTCGGCCTCCCAAGGTGCTGGGATTAAAAGCCTGAGCCACTGGGCCGGGTCAGGTGTTTTTCAATTTCTTTCAACAGGGTTTCATAGTTTTCAATATATGAGTCTCATAACTCTTTTTTTGAATTATTTCCTATGTGTTTTGTTCTTTTAGATGATACTACAAGTGGAATTTCTTAATTTCATTTATGGATAGTTCATTACTAGTATATAAAATATAATTGATTTTTGTGTATTGACGTTGTGTCCTTGACCTTGCTGAATTTGTTTATTAGCATGTATGTTCTCTTTCTATCTCTGTCTCTAGTGTGTGTGGAGGTGGGGGAAACTTCCTTAGGCTTTCTGTATACAAGATCACATCTGCCGGGTGCAGTGGCTCACGCCTGTAATCCCAGCACTTTTGGAGGCTGAGGTGGATGGGTAACCTGAGGTCAGGAGTTCGAGACCAGCCTGGCCAATATGATGAAACGCCGTCTCTATGAAAAAAAATACAAAAAATTACCTGGGCATAGTGGCAGGTGCCTGTAATCCCACCTACTCAGGAGGCTGAGACAGGAGAATCACTTGAACCCAGGAGGCGGAGGTTGCAGTCAGATGAGATCACGCCACTTCTCTCCAACCTGGGCAACAAGAGCGAAACTCCGTCTCAAAATAAATAAATAAATAAAAAAGATCGGGTCGGGCGCGGTGGCTCACGCCTGTAATCCCGGCACTCTGGGAGGCCAAGGCGGGCGGATCACAAGGTTAGGAGATCGAGACCATCCTGGCTAACACAGTGAAACCCCGTCTCCACTAAAAAATACAAAAGAATTAGCCGGGCGTGGTGGCGGGCGCCTATAGTCCCAGATACTCAGAGGCGGAGGAAGGAGAATGGCGTGAACCTGGGAGGCAGAGCTTGCAGTGAACCGAGATCGTGCCACTGCACTCCAGCCTGGGCAACAGAGCGAGATTCCATCTCAAAAAGAAAAAAAAATCACATTGTCTGCAAAGATAGTTTTACTTTTTCATTTCTAATATGGATGCCATTTATTTTATTTTATTTTTTCTGCCTAATTGTCCTGGCTGGAACTTTCTTTTTTTTCCTTTTTTTTTTTTTCTCTGAGACTGAGTTTTGCTCTTGTCGCCCAGGCTCTGGAGGTGCAGTCGCATGATCTCAGCTCACTGCAACCTCAGCCTCCCAGGATCAAGAGATCAAGAGATTCTCCTGCCTCAGTCTCCTGAGTAGCTGGGATTACAGGTGTGCACCACCATGCCCAGATAATTTTTGTATTTTTAGTAGAGAAGGGGTTTCACCATGTTGGTCAGGCTGGTCTGGAACTCCTGACCTCGTGATCCACCCACCTTGGCCTCCCAAAGTGCTGGAACTACAGGTGTGAGCCACCACGCTCAGCCAAGCTCCTTTGTTTTTTGAGAGGGAGTTTCGCTCTTGTTGCCCAGGCTGGAGTGCAATGGCATAATCTCCTCTCACTGCAACCTCTGCCTCCTGGGTTCAAGCGATTCTCCTCAGTCTCCCGAGTAGCTGAGATTACAGGTGCTTGCCACCACACCTGGATAATTCTGGTATTTCAGTAGAGATGGGGTTTTACCATGTTGTTCAGGCTGGTCTCTAACTCTTGACCTCAGGTGATCTACCCACTTCGACCTCCCAAAATGCTGGGATTACAGGTGTGAGCCCCACTGGCTTCCAGTTGGCAGAGTCAGAGCTGTCCCAGTGGCCTGGTGCTCTCAAGGCCTGGCAGGGTCCTGTGTGTGTTCCCAACAGCTGCTCCCTGCACAATGCTGCTGGGCTTGCACTCAGAACAGCCCCTCCCTCAGCCTCCTCTGTCCTGAGGTCCCCTCTCAGGCTCCCGAATCAGCGATCACACAGGGTCTGAGAGATCCAGGAGGCGGGGAGTAAATTTGCATGAACAGCACCTTCTTTTCCCTGGGGGTAGGAGGGAAATTAGACAAGCCTGGGACAGCCCAGCCCCATTGTGAGGGTCAGGGACTGTGTCCACCACAGCCTGGATTCCTCTCCTCCTCATACCCCTCTCTCACTGCACAGGTAGGGACAGGCCTCAGAAATCCAGGGCAGCCCCCAGGCTCTTTTCACCTCTTCTGGGTCTGGCCCTGAGAATCTTTTTTTTTTTTTTTTTTGAGACAGAGACTCGCTCTGTTGCCCAGGCTGGAGTGCAGTGGCGCGATCTCGGCTCACTGCAAGCTCCGCCTCCCGGGTTCACGCCATTCTCCTGCCTCAGCCTCCTGAGTAGCTGGGACTACAGGCGCCCGCCACCGCACCCGGCTAATTTTTTGTATTTTTAGTAGAGACGGGGTTTCACCGTGGTCTCGATCTCCTGACCTTGTGATCCACCCGCCTCGGCCTCCCAAAGTGCTGGGATTACAGGCGTGAGCCACCGTGCCCAGCGACTGTCTGTGTCTGCAGGTTCCCTCTCCAGCCTGTGCTGACTCAGCTGCCCTCCCTCTCTGCAACCCCGGGAGCATCTGCCAGACTCCCCTGCACCCTGAGCAGTGGCTTCAGTGTTGGTGACCGTGGGACACGCTGGAGATGGCAGAAGCTAGGGAGTCCTCCCCAGCATCTCCTGAGTTACCTCTCACATTCAAATAAGCACCAGGGCTCCAGCATCCCCAGCTGCTCCTTTGGAACCAAAGATGCCCCTGAAAACGCAGGGATTCTTCACATCTCTGGGCCCCAGCTTGAGGACAAGGCTGTTACTGTATGCCTGGACCAGCGATGCTTCTCACAGCGACACAGGCAGGTGAGGAAGGGGGACAAAACCTGCTGGCCCCCCAGATGCTGGCCCGTCTCTTACTTTGTTGATGTTAGAATGTATCTACACCACTGATACCGCTTTAGAAATTTAGAATTTTTTCCAGTTTTTGTTTGTTTACTAAGTATGAAGACTCAAATGACCAAAACACTTTTCAAACCAACACAACTACAGACAGACATAATCTTAGAGGAATGTCTGCTGCTAATTACCTGTGGATCTAGAATTCACATCCAGAGGGCAGCCTATAAGGAATTGTGTCCAGTCCGCAAGTGAACTGACCTGTCATCCTCCCCCCGGGAGCCTCCCTCGTGCCCCAGAGACTCCATGTCGGCCCCAAGGAGACTCCCTGCTCTCCCTCCAGGGACTGCAGTGGTGACGGCATCAGGCCTTGTCCAGAACAGACTTCCATCTCTTATCAAAGCAGGATGATTTTTTTTTTCTTTTTTAGGCAGTCTCCTGCTGTCGCCCAGGTTGGAGTACAGTGGTATAATCTTGGCTCACTGCAACCTCTGCCTCCTGAGTTCAAGCAATTCTCCTGCCTCAGCCTCCCTGAGTAGCTGGAACTACAGGCAAGTGCCACCATGCTTGGCTAATTTTTTTTTGTATTTTTAGTAGAGACAGGGTTTCACTATGTTGGCCAGGCTGGTCTTGAACTCTTGATCTCAGGTGATCCGCCCATCTTGGCCTCCCAAAGTGCTGGGATTACAAGTGTGCTCCACTGCACCCGGCCGCATTTTTTTAAAAATCCAATTTATTATTAAAATATAAAAAGGAGAAAAGCACATTTTTTACATTCATGGTTAAATCAATTATACATTAAAATGAATCACAGTGAAAAACATCGGTAACTCCATAACCTTGCTGCTGACCTCTTATTCAGTTAAATGAGAGATAGTCTTAAAACAGCTGGTAGTGGGGCTGGGTGCAGTGGCTCACGCCTGTAATCCCAACGCTTTGGGAGGCCAAGGCAGGCAGATCATGAGGTCAGGAGATCGAGACCATCCTGGCTAACATGGTAAAACCCTGTCTCTACTAAAAAATACAAAAAATTAGCCAGGCGTGGTAGCGGGCGCCTGTAGTCCCAGCTACTTGGGAGGCTGAGGCAGGAGAATGGCATGAACCCGAGAGGTAGAGCTTGTAGTGAGCTGAGATCGCGCCACTGTACTCCAGCCTGGGTGACAGAGCAAGACTCCATCTAAAAAACAAACAAACAAACAAAAAAAACCCCCAAAACCAGCTGGTGGTGGTTCACATTAAAATCAGGAGAAAGGTGCTACTGTACACAAATGATTCTTCCCAAATGTCATAGATTTCTACTGTACTTGCTTAGTGGTTGAAATGATAGTAATTTTATTTTTTATTTCCATTTCAAATCATGAATAGAATGATTTTTTAAATCAAATTACATCATTGTTGAAGTCCAAGTGAACAAGATGACAAGTGACTACTCATCTGTCAGAGTGGCAGGGTCACTGAGGAGGTGACAGTCATTCATTCACTCTGAAACAACTCTTCAGGACCCCTAACACAGAAAGGAATGTCTGGCCTTTACAGGCTTTGATAAACAGGATTTATTCCTGTTAAAGCAGAGGCCTTGTTCATCTCCAAAGCTCATGGAGGATCCTCAGACCTGGGCCAGAGACTCAGGGCACTGTGGTTTAAGGTCTAGCGACCCAGAGACCCAGAGAAGGCCCCCACAACATCAGCTGGAGCCCACCACCTGGTGCTTGGGGAGGTGGCCCTGCCCAGTGCGGGAAAGAGCGTGGAGGCGGCACATACTCAGCGGGAGGGGGAGCGGAGGGGAGAAAGGAGGAGCCTGGGTGCCCTGTGGGGACAACAGCCACCATCCTCTGTGGACATCCTGTCCCTGCCTCCATTCCTGCCCTACCCAGGGGACTGGGGGGAGGCCAGTGAGATGCTGGCCTTGGTGCCAAATTTAAGAGGGGTCAGAGATCTCAGGAATCAAGGTTAGTAATATTTTAATACGATATTTAAAAATAAAAATTAGGCCGGTCATGGGCTAATTACGGGCTCATGCCTATAATCCCAGCACTTTGGGAGGCCGGGGCGGGTGGATCCCTTGAGGTCAGGAGATCGAGATCAGCCTGGCCAACATGGCGAAATGCCATCTTTACAAATAAAAAAATTAGCCTGGCATTGTGGTGTGCATCTGTAATCCCAGCTACTTGGGAGGCTGAGGTAGAAGAATCGCTTGAACTTGGGAGGTGGAGGTCACAGTGAGCTGAGTTCATGCCACTGCACTCCAGCCTGGGTGACAGAGTGAGACCCCATCTCAAAAAAAAAAAAAAAAAAAGAAAATTTAATTCAAAGAAGTTCATGATGGACAAAACAGTAACTCTTTAGTGAAAGCTAGTGTCTGCCCAGGCCCCTATAGGGGTTGATGTTCCTTCTCACCCCTCGGGCTTGTCTCCTCCACAGGCCTCCACATTCCATAAACGCTCTCCACCCTTACCTGCCCCACAGGCTCTCTGGGCTGGACCAACCACTTCCCTCCCAGGCTTCCAGCTCCAGCTGGGAGGAGCCTGCGTGGTGGGGCCTGTTTATGGAGGAGGCTTGCCTCATTGTACTTCTCCCAGTACCTGCACCCCAGCTGTGCCATATGGAGCCCCCCTTCCCACAGAGCCCCAGGTCCCTTCAAGACCCCTTGGCCAAAGCCTATGGCTTCCCGTCACCTTTAGTTGGGGCACAGCTCTTTTTGGTGTGTGAGACACCGGCCTACGCTCTAGGCCTTCCATCTCAGAGTCAAACCCAAGCTCTTCTCAAGGGCTGGTCAGACCAGGCATGAGTCTCCAACCCCTTTGAAATATTTCGGATGGGAAAGGCGGAGGGGCTTTCTTGGCTCCTCTACTCTGGGGCAGTGGTAGGGAAGAGCGGAGGGTCTCCTGGTGTGCCTGGGCCCCGCAGGTGAGCTGCCGGACCTCCCAGGGGTGGCTGCTGCCTCTCAGGCCAGTGTTCCCTGCTATGACAGATGTCCCCTGAGATGCCAGCAACCAAAGGCTGGCCCTTCCTGGGTCCTCTGCACCTGCCCTCTCAGCCCCTGACATGGCTTCACCCATAGCCTCCTGCTGGCTTCTCAGGCCCCTGGCCAAGCAGCTTCGGGGGGTGACAGGGAACTTGCAAGTTCTCTTTTCAAACCCACCCAGTTGCTCTGCAAAATCCTTCCTGAGCCCTGAGGCCAACCAGCATGGGAGGGGGTGTGGCCAGTCCACCCTCAGTGTCCTTTCCTATCATGCAGGGGCCCACGGTGTCATTAGCAAGGGTCTGATCCACCCACTGGTGGGGAAGCTGCAGAGGAAGGAGCAGCTCCGGGAGCTCATCCTGGACCCGCTGGCCCCTGCCTGCAGGAGGATGCAGGAGAGGGTCTGGCACCTCCTCCCCATGAGGAAGGTGAGAACAGGAAAAGCACTGGTGATACTCCTGACACTCAGTGGTCACCAAGAGCCTCCTGTGTGCCAGGCATTGTCTCCAAACCTCACATTTAGAAAACCCTCCAGCGAGGCGATGTCTGCCTCCACAGGTGAGGAAACAGAGGCGCAGTGTCTTGTCTCTCACCCCAGGTCACACAGGATCACAGTTTACATCCTGGCCTCAAAACTGGGGGAGCACAAAGACTCAGAGCTTGCTGTGGTTGGGGGGTGTTCCCACACTGGGCCCCTCATTGTGAAGATGGGTCGGTCACCAACCCCCAGAATCCCTGCCTTGGCTGTGGTCATGTCCCCTTGCTGGGGGGCCCTCTTGCCTTCCCTAAGTCCTGGCTTCTCTTTCTTCTGAGAGTCTCATTAGAGGCCTGGGTGAGTATTTATCCAAGTGTGGCCCCGAACCAGACCCTGGGTGGTCTGTGGAAATGCATGTTCCCAGGACCCATCCCAGCCCCATCATTTTCCCAGGTTTGCACAGAGGTGCCTTTCTGTGGGACTAGGAGAGTGGCTTTCCAGGAGAGAGCTTTCTCTCTGAAACTGCGGCCTCCCCAGCCTCCCTGCATCCTCCCGTGTCCACTGTGACCACCATCCTTGCCATCACTTTCTGTGTCATCCACAAGTAGAGCTCCTGAGGACAAGGCTTTGCTCTGTTTGCTGCTCCAGACCCAAAGGTCACAGCAGGGGAGCTTTGGCCCCAAGTTGAGAATTACCTGGCCCAAAAGAGTGCTGAGGTGGGAAATGCAGCTCTTGCCTCAGTGTCTCGCTGCATGAATGTATCAGGGAATCCCTGCAGCAGGGGGACAGGGTGGCACCTCCCCTGAGACTGCAGGCACGAGGGTCAAAAGAGGGCTGGGGTGCGAGGGAGTATGAGGAGGCCCCCACAGGCTGTTAGAAATTCTGTGTTGGTGGCCTGCCGAGAAGTATGTGTCCCTGGACACACAAGCCATCAGCCTGCTCCTGAAGCTGCTACACTCATCCATGGGCAGGGTGTGCCTAAAGGCCCCCAAGGCCCTCACCACACTGCCAGAGGCCCCTGAGGGCTGCAAGGTTGTGCAGGCCCACGTGCATACCTTCCATGTCCTGGAGGAGGACTCTGACAGCAAGGCTTACGAGGGCGAGACTTTATGGCAGGCGACCCAGATCACCATTGATGTCATTGAGTGGAAACCCTGAGCCCCTCATTGGGTCAGACCTGATCAGCCACCTCCGCACCTGAATCAATGCACTCAGTCTCTTTATTTCAAGTTGGAATGGCACTTTCTGTTCCTGGAGCACATCTCTTCTCACTCTCTTGCCAAAGGTGAAATGCCAGGCCCAGAAGCACCAGGTCCTGGATGGTACAGGCCGAACCCAGTGCTGGGGATGGGTGGGAGGTGGCCTTGGTGTTAGTTTTCCTCAGAACATAGAGAGAACTGAGACCTCCAGGGACAAAGCTGGGGGCGCTGCAGCATGCGCTGGCCTGTCCTTTGGGTCAGCACCCCGGTCAGCTCCTTGGAAGGCCTTCACCCTGGATGAAGAAGAGACAATCCGTTTTCAGTGACAGCAGGCTCCCAGCTTTGTGCACTGTGACATCATCCCACTAAGCAGCCACCACGCCAGCATCTCCTGGGCTCCCGCCTCTGCAGTCCAGGCTGAGGAGAAATTAGAGATGTGGGAACTCATCAGCCAGGGATGGAGGTGCCTCTGTTACAAGGGGAGGGCCAGGAATACAGCCTATGTTGTGACCTAGAAGTCCTGAGCACCAAATTATTGCCTCCATTCTCCAAGGCCCATTTACCACGACATTATCAGCTTCTGGGATTTAACAAGCTGCTGCCAGGAAAGCTATGGGAGCCAGCCTGGAAGAGGCAACTGGTTGTTCACTTGTGGCCCAAACACACAAGCTGCCACCCCAGACAGCTGAGGCTGGACAAGGGTAGTGGGACAGCTAGTGGCTATAAGCCCACACTGTGGAGGGAGCCTGCTGTGTTGAGACCCCAGCTCTACACTAACTGTTTACCTATGGAGCCTGGGGCAAGCTGATTAACTGCTCCGTGCCTCAGTTCTCCTAGCTCTAAAGTGGGGATAGTAATTGTGCCTATCATAAGTGAGTATGACTTTGGCAGTGCCAGGTGCATCATACTGAAAGTAAGTGCCTTGCACACTGTGGGTACCCAAAAAGCCACTTTACAGCTCCTCAGAGGAGATGCATCAGCAGGCATCTGAGGGAGCCTGGAGCCCTTCATCCTGCAGGTGCCCGGGGTCCTATGCCCAGGAGAAGCTGCTCCCTTACTCCACAGCAGTCTACACAGCACCCCCTGACCAGGGGTACGCCTGTTTGTGCAGGTGTCAAGAGGGAGCCCTGGGCTTCTCTGGGCTCTGACCTACCCTGGCAGGACTGTAGAGGGTCCAGAACCCTGCCTTCTCCCAGCCAGGTCCTTCCCTCCCTTTCCCAAACTCGCAGCCTCCTCACTGCTGTCTGCCTCAGAATCAGGACTAATCTCACTATGTCCTTCATCCCTGTTTGCATCAGGGGCTGCAAGAAGCTCAGCTCACCTCCCTCTCAAGACCCTGAATACTCCTTTTCTTACTCCATCTGCTGAAACCTTTTTTCCAAGCCCTCTGGAGGCCCCAGGGCCTTAGCCACTACCTGGAACATTCTTTCCTTTCTTGCTTGGACTGAAACCTAGCTCTCCTGAGACCTGCTTCCTCACCCTCGGCATCCTCCTATGTGGGGCTGCTTTCCTCCCTCCCTGCCCCTCATGCCCTCACTGGAGTGGAACAGGTCCTTACAGACCATCTCCTGTGCCTGTTTTGAGGAGCCCTCTAGTTCTGAATCCCTGCACAGGCTCTGTGGCCCTGGCCCTCTCCCCTCCCCAGCACCACACCCCCAGATTGCTCTTGTAGGGTACGACGTGCTTTCCACTCGTCCTCAGACTTCTTCTTTCTTTAGCCTTGAGCATTTCCCCAGTGGAGCCTCACCACCTCCTGCTCCCTGAGGAAATAAGGCCACTTCTTTGCAATTTTGATTTTTCAGTAACGTGCTATTGTGCTCTTTAAGAAACTGGTACACATCATGGTGTGTTTAAACCTTTAGGGAAGTGGGAGGATACTGGGGGCTGCTGTGTGAGCCCCTCTATGCCATACCAAGTCAGACCAGTGAGGGAAACTGGACTGCTAAGCTGTAGGGCTACCTCCCCCTCCAGGATGCTTTTCACATCTTCCACGATCCCCTCACTGGAGACCTGCCATGGCCCAGACTCATCTTAGGCCTCCATGTGCTACTGGGGTGCCTGCCAATCAGACAATCAGTGGTGCTGTCACTGAACTGCCCGCCCGCTGGGACTCGTGGTCTTTGGTGCATTCCAGGCTCCACCACAGACTCTGCATCCACAGACATCTGTGGTCTTGGCTGCTCTCTGCCATCAGGTTTCCCTTCCATTTTTACTTATTGCCTAAAGAACTTCATACAAAATTCTATTTAAAAGCAGTTTATTCCACAGTCCCACATAGAACACATCAACTATTTTAATTTTTTTCTTCTTTCCTATCACTGTCTAAAAGTACATTTTTTTTTACGCAGTAAGACCTAGTGTGGTTGACTGTATCTAATTTTTAACCTATTAGATGGGCAATTTTTTTTTTGAGACAGAGTATTGCTCTGGGTGATTCTCTTTGATACTCTATGGAGGCATAATCCTTCAATTGCACTCATGTAACTCAGTAACTTTTCACACCCTGAAACAAGAGCTTCTCCATCCAAGTTTCAGCAAGACCAATTTCTGAGCCATGGAGCAATGGGGAACACCAGCCTCACTAAGCTCACACACCCAGCTGTGGACGCAAATTTCACTTTATGGTTAAGTCTACTTTGCCACTACAGGGGGTGTAGCATGTTAGTTTCTAGATTCACCTTTGGTATTAAAGAGATACGGATCTTGGTGTCTCTCTTAAGTAATTTACTTAACTGAGACTCACTTTCCTCATCTGTATAATGACTATAACAAAACGAATTCTGTCTCAAAGTGATTGTGACACTTCAAGGAAGCAACATAGAGAAATGCCCATATAATATCTGATGCTCAATTCGTATTTGTTATTATTTTCATTCTTATAACTTAAGCACCTGCTTATTAACTACAGTCATATGTGGCAGAATGACATTTTAGTCAATGACAGACCACATGTATGACAGTGGTCTTGTAAGATTATAGCAAAGCTGAAAATTTCCTTTTGCCTAGTAAAGTCGTAACTGTTGGAATGTCGGCGCAGTGCGTTACTTACGTGTCTGTGGTGAGGTGGTGTAAACAAACCTACTGGTTGCATCATTAGAGTCAAACAACATTTCTTTTTGGTAAAGATTTTAAGTAATATGTCATACAAATGAAAGACTAACCAGTGATGGAATTTTTAGAAAGAGATAAAACTAAGAGTCCATGAGGATTTGGCGAAACAGCTACTCACATATGCTGTTACAGCAGCATGAGTTAGTGTCATCATTTTGGAAAAGTTTGGCATTATTTATGATAATGAAAGATATGCCCCCTTCTAACAGTCTACTCCACAAAAGTGCGTGCTGGTGCTATTCCAAAACCATTGAGAAAAATACTCAAAGCACCATTACTTGAGATAGCCACATTATATTAAAAATAACTCTGGCCAGGCACAGTGGCTCATGCCTATAATCCGAGCACTTCGGGAGTTTGAGGTGGGCAGATCACCTGAGGTCAAGAGTTCGTGACCTGCCTGGCCAACATGGTGAAACCCTGTCTCTACCAAAAATACAAAAAATTAGCCAAGTGTCCTGGCAGGCGCCTGTAGACCCAGCTACTGAAGAGGCTGGGGCAGAAGAATGGCGTGAAACTGGGAGGCAGAGCTTGCAGTGAGCCGAGATCACGCCACTGCACTCCAGCCTGGGTGATAGAACGAGACTCCATCTCAAAAAAAAAAAAAAAAAAAAAAAAAAAGAAGAAAAGGAGAAAGAAAAAGTCTACAACTTAAGAGATGAATATCAACTTAGAGAACAAAACTGAAACCAAATTTTTGAAGACAGGAAATAGTGTGATACTATCTTTTGTGGGAAGGAACTCTTGGCATCCCCAAAAATTAAAGAACTGTGGAGAAAGAACCCTCATCTCAGAATCTGTGATTGGGTTGGGAAGTGGAGGCTGGAAATGTGCTCAAGGTTAAACATTCCTCCTCCCTTCAAAAGAGACTGGAGTTTTACCAGTGATCCCAGAGTGAATATTCACTCCGCCATCCATCCTGGGAGATCCCTTTAAACCAGGAGTGCACAGCAAGTACAGAAACATGAATGTGCACTAACAAGTCCTGAAAGTTCAGAGGGTGATTCTCGATTTCCCCTTGGCACACAGCAGAAGAACTGTCTCTCTAGGTTCCAGGAAATGCCTGTGAGAGAGCTGTGTCCCCCAGATTCCCTTCATCACAGATGACACCCAGTGCTTAAGCCTACACCCCTTGTGCACAATCCCAAGGAGTGCTGACTAATCCAAACCAAAGGCTCTGATGTTCCACAGGCAGAAAAGAGCAGGTGTAATGCAAAGAGACTCTCATGAACACAGCACCCCCCATAGCCCATAGAGATAGTTCTTACTATGATGCCAAGACACTCTGGAAACAACAAGCCAGACTTCACACATATTTCCATTTTCTTTTGATTTCATACCCCCTCCTTCAGCCCCTCCTCACAAGCAGCAGGGATAACCTGGAGGCTCCTGGGAACCTTTTCCCATTGGGTTTTCCCTGGCACGTAGTTCCCTACCTGGATGAATTTCCTCATCACTTAGACTCTCCACCGTCAAGTCTTTAGAAACAAAAACACCAGGATAAGTCATTAGACAGAGTGACTCACCCACTCCTCCCACTTTAGCTGAAGCTGAATGATGGGCTGGTCTCCCACCCCACGCTGCTTCATACATGATCCCCTAATCTTTCTTCTGGGTTGACAAACCTCCCTACAGCTTCTCAGGCCAGAGTTCTATACTGGCAGATGCACTTTCATGAGAACCCCAAGCCTCTTTCCCAGCAGGAACCCAGAATCGGTTTCTATACACTGAAGCTAGCAAGATTTTCCCCCCGGGAAGTGAGTTATTTCATGGTACATACCTCCTTCTTTAAGCCAAGCTTTTATCTGCAATTATATAAAAGAAAACATGAGAATCAGATTCTGCTGTGCGCTTCACACAGATCTGTTATTCTCTGGACAATGATGAAAAACTAGAAGGCAGTACAGCGATTGAACCATAAATCAAAGTCCCCAAAGACTAGCACAGAGGATAGCTATAGAAGAACCAGACCTTTATTCACAGAATTTAACTTTAATTTTATATTCAAATGCACATTGCTTAATCCAAGGAGGAAAATTGATATTGTGGAAAATGCCTCAGCATTCCAGTTGATAATGGATGCTGTCATTTAAAAGCACCCTAGTGTACCATGTATCAGTTGGGAAGACACTTCTACTGAATTCCAGCCCCACAAAGAGAATAGTGTACAGTGTACATAATGTGCACTGCCAGATTTTCATATCAAAATTAATTGAGTAGTAAAGGAATCAGGAAAACAACATTGCTGTAGAAGATAAAATAGGGGGGTCTTACATAGGCATCATCATCATCATCATCATCATCATCATCTTCATCTTTGCATCGTGGTGAGCATCGTAAGAACAGGCCATCCTCAGGCCAAGCTGGAAGGACACAGAGGAAAGATGAGTGCACTGGTGGTTGGTGACTGTGAGTCACTCAGAGAGCTATGCTGGATGTGGTGTATGGAGGTGGTTGATTAAATAGCATGGACTGAGTTGATGCTGGGCTATTCCCCTGAGTGGAAGAGGGATGGCAGAGAAGGGGAGCTGGAAACACGAGACATGGAGGCCTTGGCCTTGTACTAGAGGCATCATGCAGTAAGACAAAACAGTCAACCCCAAATGGAACTAAAATGCACACTGAGGGTCAATGGAGGGTCAATGGAAGAGTGCCTTCCTCCCTCTCAAATGTTTTGAAACTCTTCGAAACAAACAGCATTTTCTTAACGTATTCATGACCGTGTCAGTACACTAGGATCCAATTATGCTGGTACCACATTTAAGCACCTGTTTTAAAAGATTTATTACTTGATTAAAAGCATATTTTATTGGTGAAATGGACTCAATTTTACCCAAATTACTCTATTAGTCACACATTCTTTTTCATAGAGGTCATTTAAAAAATTAAGTTTTAAAATGCTACAATTAAAAATAGTCATGATTTCCTCTTTGTAAGTCTTCTTCTGGAACCACTTCTACACACCCTTTTGGGCCCCTGTGATCAGGGCCTTCAGCAGCTCCTGTGTCACTCTCCCTAAGGAGATTCCCTAAAAATCAGGCTTCATTCAAACAGGCCAAACTCACACAGCCTGCTCTATGTACACCAGTAAAGCTGAGAGACGTGACTCTGAACACTTTCTGCCATGAGGATAAGTTTAAAGGTTCAAATATACATGATCTACTGAAACGAGGAAATGTATACCAATAGAAACGAACATATTCATGAAAAAATGTCCATGAGTACGGGGATGATTTTGGTTAACTAGCTTATATAAAAATTATTTTTTGGCCAAGCACTCTGGCTCACATTTGTAATCCCAGCACTTTGGGAGACTGAGGTGGGTGGATGACCTGAGGTCAGGAGTTCACGACCAGCCTGGCCAACATGGTGAAACCCTGTCTCTACTAAAAATACAAATAATTAGCCGGGTGCGGTGGTGAGCGCGAGAACCACTTGAGCCTGGGAGGCAGAGGTTGCAGTGAGCTGAGATCATGCCATTGCACTCCAGCCTAGGCAAGAAGAGTGAACCTCCATCTCTCTCTATATATACATATGTATATTTATTTGATGCCTATTCATTCAGACATACAAGATATTAGTATAAGAAATCAAAAATTTTTATCAGTCATGTTAAATCTAACTTATCAGCTGTCAACATGAAGATCCTAGGAAGTAAAGAAGGTACCAATAAGTGGAAAGGCATCCTGTATTCATGGATAGGAAGACCAAACCTGACTAACACACAATACTACACACATGATCTACACACTCACAACAATTACTATCAAACTGGTAACAGCCATCTGTGCAGAAATGGAAAAGATAATCCTACAATTTTAATGAATTTTATGTGCCTCAAGTAACCATGATGTTGTTAAAAAAATAGTGTTAGAGGATGCACATTCATGAGATTGAAATCCACACACATAAAAATAAAGAAATTCAGACAGCATGATTCTAGCGTGGGGGCACTCATAAGTTTCACAGATATAGAGAGCCCAGAATTGAATGCACACATATACAGTAAACTGATCTTCAACAAAGGTGTCAAAAATACACAATGGGGAAAGGACAGCCTCTTCAACAAATGATGGTAAAACTGCATATTCTCATTCAAATAAAGACATAGAATGCAGAGAGTGTGCTCAAGGTTGTGCTTCTCTCTCCATTTCCAAGACACTGGAGGCTTTGCAGTGAGCCCAGAGTGCATTTTCATTCTGTCCTTCAAGCCTAGGAAGAGCTCTTGATACCAGAGGTAAGCAGGAAAAACCGACAAATGAGTGTGCTGCCAGGAAATCTTAACAGTTCATAAGGTGAGGATTAATCTCTCCTATGCATCTGGGCACATCACAGAAGAATTCCGTCTCCAGCATTAAGTAACTGCCTGTGACAGAACTCTGTCCTAAACCAAAGGCTTTAAGATTTTGCAGTGGCAGAGGTAGAAAAGAGCAGGTGTTCTCAGAAAGATCATCTTTAAATAATAAAGAAGAGGTGATAGAAAACACAGGATACTCAAAAGTCCATAAACATGACACTTCTCACCATGATGACATTAAACTTTAAAAAGAACAAACTTGACTTATATTTACTTTTTCTTATTCTCTTTCTACCCCCTCCTTAACCATGCCAAGCAGCAGGTATAACATGTAGGCTTCTGGAAATGCTGTATTATTAGATCCCACCTGAAATCTTCTTACCTACCTGGAAAGGCATCCTCTTCCCTGCTGAGATTCTCCAGAATCCACTCTTTAGAACCACCAACATCAGGATAAGTCAGTGAGAGCTGCACTCACTTCTCCTACTCCAGGTGAAGACACACTGGCTCACACAAAATCTCCTGGTTGGTTCTCTGGTTCACACACACTTTACAGCCCCTCTGCTCATAGCTATACACTTGCAAAATCATTTGCTCTCACCACACCCCCAATATTTTTAACAGGAACCCAGATTAAGGTTTCTATATATCAAAGCCAGCAAGTTTGTTTCTCGGAAAGTGAGTGAGTTCAAGGTACATACCCTGGACATGTGATGGTGAAATCTGCAATGAGACAAAAGAAGATGCTATGAGGATCAGATCAATTCTGCTGCACCTCTTACACAGATCTGTTAGTTGTGAAACCGTGGTTGAGTCAAAGGTCAAAGACCAAACATTAAAGCATAGAGGACAACAGTGGAAAAGACAAGAGCTTTTCCCACAGAATTTCTTTGAGGTTGATTTAGATTGGTAAATGTACAAGGCCTAATCCAAGGAGAAAAACTGCTGTGGAGGAAAATGTCCCTGCTTTACAGTTGATGATGGCAGCTGTCCTTCAAAAACATCCTAGTGTGTCATACTTTAGGTGAAAAGAAAGTGCCACTGAACTCCATCCTCACAAAGAGAATTGGGTATGTGATACATAATGTGCCCTGTCATATTTTTATATCAAAATTAATTGAGAAGGAAAGAAATCAGGTGAAGGAAATAATGTATACAGTGGTCCACTTTTAACACAAAGTGCCTTGAACCGGTCTAGGTCAGCAAAGGATACAAGAAATAAGATATGCCAGGCTCCTGCTTGGATGGGCAATGCCTGCTTGTTGGACCCCCCTCCTCCCCACTTAGTTGCCCTCACTTCAACCAAAGAAGTTTAGTCTAAGATGAAAGTTTATTAGCCTGCAAAATAGCTCACTTTGTCTGTTCTTATCAGCCTGCCCAGCTACTTATGTCATAAGTCAAATACTTGAAGAGCCTCTGAGCTGACTAGGATGGCAATGCATTGTGGGCTGCAACACAATGTAGTAAGACAACCCTAGAAAAATACCTAAAACCCTTCCCCCAAAATCGGTAAGCAACACCTGGGAAGATTGTGACCCCACAATACTCAACCTATGAGGAACCAGGGAAGGGGCCTGCACACTAGGGGATAAATTGCTTGTGGAAACTGTGCTGGGTGTGTCTGCCCATCAGACACCGGATCTTGCAACACTGTCATTAAAAGTCTCACTTTCAGCCAGGTGGGATGGCTCACGCCTGTAATCCCAGCACTTTGGGAGGCTGAGATGGGTGGATTACCTGAGGTCAGGAGTTCGAGACCAGCCTGGCCAACATGCTGAAAACCCGTCTCTACTAAGAATACAAAAATTAGCTGGGCATGGGGACACATGCCTGTAATCCCAGCTACTCAGGAGACTGAGGCAGGAGAATTCATTGAGCCCAGGAGATGGAGCCGAGATTGTACCACCACACTCCAGCCTGGGCAACTGAGTGAGACTCTGTCTCAAAAAAAAAAAAAAAAAGAAAAAAAAAAAAAAGAAAAGAAAAGAAAAGAAAGGAAGAAAAAAAAGGAAAATTTTACTTTCACTGTTTTTCAGCTCCCTGAGTCCATTCTTTGGGTTTGGACTGGTGAGTCTGTTTCTCACATCAGAAAACCAACATTTCCTTAGAAGACAAAGAAAGATGGTCTTACCTGGGCATCATCATCATCATCCAAATCATCAACTTCACTTGGTGGCAGGCACACTAAACTCAGGTTGTCGTCAGAAGAACCTGGAAGGACACAGGAAAGATCAGTGCACCGGTGATTGGTGACTGTGAGTCACTCAGGGAGCGCTACTGGATGTGGTGTACGGAGGTGGTTGATTAACAAGCATGGACTGCGTTGATGCTGGGCTATTCCACCGAGTGGAAGAGGGATGGCAGAGGAGGGGAGCAGGAAAGATCTAAGACATGGAGGCCTTGGCCTTGTACTAGAGGCATCAGGCAGCAACACAAAGCAGTCAACTCAAAATGGAACTAAAGCACACACTAAGGTTCAATGGAAGAATGCCTTCCTCCCTCTTGAATGTTTTGAAACTCTTCAAAACAAACAGCATTTTCTTAACATATTCAAGACCATGTAAGTACGCTAGGACCCAGTTATGCTGGTACTACATCTAGCATCAGTTTTAAAGAATTACTTAATTTATTGGTGAAATGGATTCAATTTGATTCAGTTTTACCCAAATTACTCTATTCTATTGATTACATATTCTTTTTTTGTTTTCTTGAGACGGAGTCTCGCTCCGTCCCCCAGACTGGAGTGCTGGAGTGCAGAGGTGCGATCTCGGCTCACTGCAAGCTCTGCCTCCTGGGTTCACACCATTCTCCTACCTCAGCCTCCCAAGTAGCTGGGACTACAGGCACCTGCCACCACGCCTGGTTAATTTTTTTGTATTTTTAGTAGAGATGAGGTTTCATTGTGTTGGCCAGGATGGTCTCCATCTCCTGACCTCGCGATCCACCCACCTCGGCCTCCCAAAGTGCTGGGATTACAGGCGTGAGCCACCGTGCTGGGCTGATCACAATTTCTTTTTCATAGAGGTCATTTAAAAAATTAAATATTAAAATGCTACAATTAAAAATAACCATGATTTCCTCTTTGTAAGTCTTCTTCTGGAACCAGGGTGTGTGCACAACCTTTTGGGCCCCTGTGATCAGGGTCTTCAGCAGCTCTGTGTCACTCTCCTCAGGAGATTCCCTAAAGATCAGGCTTCATTCAAACAGGCCAAGCTCACACATCCTGCGCAACCTACACCAGTGAAGCTGAGAGATGTGACTCTCAACACTTTCTGCCATTAGGATAAGTTTCCAGGTTCAAATATACATGATCTACTGAAATGAGGAAATGTATACCAATACAAATAAACACATTCACGAACAAATGTCCATGAGTACGGGGTGATTTTTGGTTAACTAGCTCTATTCATTCAGACATACAAAATATTGGTATAAGATACCACAAATTTGGCTGGGCACAGTGGCTCATGCCTGTAATCAGAACACTTTGGGAGGCCGAGGTGGGTGGATCACAAGGTCAAGAGATCAAGACCATCCTGGCTAACATGGTAAAACCACGTCTCTACTAAAAATACAAACATTAGCTGGATGTGGTGGCACATGCCTGTACTCCCAGCTACTCGGGAGGATAAGGCAGGAGACTCACTTGAACCCGGGAGGCAGAGGTGGCAGTGAGCGGAGATCACATCACTGCACCCCAGTATGGTGACAGAGTGAGACTCTGTCTCAAAAAAAAGAAAAAGAAAAAAAGAAATCACAAATTTGTATCAGTCATCTTAAATCTAACTAATCAGCTGCCAATATAAAGATTCTAGAAAGTAAAGAAGGTACCAGTAAGTTGAAAGGCTTCCCGTATTTATGGATCGGAAGACTAAACATGACTAACACACAATACTACACAAATGATCTAGACTCACAACAACTGCTATCAAACTGGTAACAGCCACCTGTGGAGAAATGGAAAAATTAATCCTAAGACTTTAATGGATTTTTATGTGCCTCAAATAACCATGGTAACATTGAAAAAGAATAGTGTTAGAGGAAGCACATTCATGAGATTGAAATCTACAAAAAACAGAGAAATTCAGACAGCCTGCTTCTAGCATGAGGGCACCCATAAGTATCACAGATATAGAATCGAGAGCCCAGAATTAAATGCACACATACAGAGTCGGCTGATCTTCAACAAAGGTACCAAGAATACACAATGGGGAAAGGAAAGCCTCTTCCACAAATGATGGTAAAACTGCATATTCTCATTCAAATGAAGAAATGGAATGCTGACAATGTGCTCAAGGTTGTGCTTCTCCCTCCTTTCCAAGACACTGGAGCTTTTGCAATGAGCCCAGAGTGAATTTTCATTCTGTCCTCCATGCCCAGGGAGATGTCTTCATACCAGAGGTAAACAGCAAGGACAGACAAATGAATGTGCTGCCATGAAACCTAACAGTTCATAAGGTAAGGATCCATTTTTCCTATGCATCTGGGCAAACCGCAGAAGAATTTTATATCTAAGATTAAGTAACTGCCTGTGACAGAACTGCATCTCAAACCAAAGGCTCTGAGATTTTGCAGTGGCACAGGCAGAAAAGAGCAGGTGTTCTCAGAAAAATCATCTTTAAGTAATAAAGCAAGAAGAGGTGATCGAAAAGACAGGATACTCAAACGCCCATAAACATAGTACTTCTCACCATGATGACATTAAACTCTGTAAATAACAAACTCAGCTTATATTTACTTTTTCTTTTTCTCTTTCTACACCCTCCCTCAGCCTCCCAAGCAGCAGGTATAACATGAAGGTTCCTGGAAACGCTGTTTTATTAGATCCCATCTGAAATCTTGTTGCCTACCTGGAAAGGCATCCTCTTCCCTGCTGAGATTCTCCAGAATCCACTCTTTAGAACCACCAACATCAGGATAAGTCAGTGAGAGGTGCACTCACTTCTCCTACTCCAGGTGAAGACACACTGGCTCACAATCTCCTGGTTGGTTCTCTGGTTCACACATATTTCTACAGCCCCTCTGCTCATAGCTATACACTTGCAAAATCATTTGCTCTCACCACACCCCCAATATGTTTAACAGGAACCCAGATTAAGGTTTCTATATATTAAAGCCAGCAAGTTTGTTTCTCAGAAAGTGAGTTAGTTCAAGGTACATACCCAGGACAGATGATGGTGAAATCTGCAATGAGACAAAAGAAGATGCTATGAGGATCAGATCAGTTCTGCCCCATCCCTTCCACAGATCTGTTAGTCTTTTGATGACTTCAGAAAACTACTTGTGAAACAGTGGTGAGTCAAGGTCAAAGGCCAAACATTCTAGCATAGAGGACACCTGTGGAAAAGACAAGAGCTTTTCCCACAGAATTTATCTTTGAAGTTGATTTAGATTGGTAAACGCACAATGCCTAACCCAAGGAGAAAAACTTGTGTGGAGGAAAATCCTTCTGCATTACAGTTGATGTTGGATGCTGTCATTTAAAAACATCCCAGTTGGGAAGACATTCCCACTGAACTCCACCCCAAGAAGGACTATTGTGTATGTTCTACATAATGTGCCTTGTCATATTTTTATATCAAAATTAATTGAGAAGGAAAGAAATCAGGTGAAGGAAATAATGTATACAGTGGTCCATTTTTAACACAAAGTGCTTTGAACTGGTTTAGGTCAGCAAAGGATACAAGAAATAGAATATGCTAGGCTCCTGCTTGGATGCGCAATGCCTGCTTGTTGGACCCCCCTCCTCCCCACTTAGTTGCCCTCACTTGAACCAAAGAAGTTTAGTCTAAGATGAAAGTTTATTAGCCTGCAAAATAGCTCGTTTTGTCTGTTCTTTGTCTGTATCAGCCTGCTCAGCTACTTAGGTCGTAAGTCAAATACTTGGAAGAGCCCCTGAGCTGACTACGATGGCAATGCATTGTGGGCTTCCACAAAATGCAGTAAGACAATCCTAGAAAAATACCTAAAGCCCCTCCCCCAAAATCAATAGGCAACACCTGGGAAGATTGTGACCCCACAGTACTCAGCCTATGAGGAACCAGGGGAGGACCTGCACACTAGGGGATAAATTGCTTGTTGAAACTGTGCTGGGTGTGTCTGCCCATCAGACACCAGATCTTGCAACACTGTCTCACTTTCGGGTGGGCGGGGTGTCTCACGCCTGTAATCCCAGCACTTTGGGAGGCTGAGGTGGGTGGATTACCTGAGGTCAGGAGTTCGAGACCAGCCTGGCCAACATGGTGAAATCCCATCTCTACTAAGAATACAAAAATTAGCTGGGCATGGGGACACATGCCTGTAATCCCAGATACTCTGGAGGCTGAGGCAGGAGAATTCATTAAGCCCAGGAGATGGAGGTTGCAGGGAGCCAAGATTGCACCACTGTACTCCAGCCTGGCCAACTGAGCAAGATTCTGTCTCAAAAAAAAAAAGGAAAGGAAAGGAAAGGAAAGGAAAGGAAAGGGGAAAGGAAAGGGGAAAGGAAAGGGGAAAGGAAAGGGGAAAGGAAAGGGGAAAGGAAAGGGGAAAGGAAAGAGGAAAGGAAAAAGGAAAGGAAAGAGGAAAGGAAAAAGGAAAGGAAAGGAAAGGAAAGGAAAGGAAGGAAGAAAGAAAGGGAAAATCTCACTTTTGCTGTTTTTCAGCTCCCTAAGTCCATTCTTTGAGTTTGGACTGGTAAGTTTCTCACATCAGAAACCCAACATCTCCTTAGAAGACAAAGAAAGATGGTCTTACCTGGGCATCATCAACATCATGATTACCATCATCATCTTCATTTGGTGGTGGGCATACTAAACTCAGGTTGTCCTCAGAAGAACCTGGAAGGACACAGAGGAAAGATTAGTATGCTGGTTGTTTGTGACTGTGAGTCACTCAGGGGGCTTTGCTGGGTGTGGTATACGCAACGCAGGTGGTTGATTAACAAGCTTGGACTGAGTAGATGGTGGGCTATTCCCCTGAGTGGAAGAGGGATGGCCAAGGAGTGGAGTGGGAAAGACATGAGACATGGAGACCTTGGCCTTGTACTAGAGGCATCAGGCAGCAACACAAAACAGTCAACCCCAAATGGAACTAAAGCACACACTAAGGGTCAATGGAACAGTGCCTTCCTCCCTCTCAAATGTTTTGAAACTCTTCAAAACAAACAGGATTTTCTTAACGTATTCAAGACCCTGTCAGTATATTAGGATCCAATTATGCTGGTACTACATTTAGCACCTGTTTTAAAGGATTTATTACTTAATTAAAAGCCTATTTTATTGGTGAAATGGACTCAGTTTTACCCAAATTACTCTATTATATTAATCACACATTGTTTTTCATAGAGAGCATTGAAAAAATAATATTAAAATGTCGCAATTAAAAATAGTCATGATTTCCTCTTTGTAAGTCGTCTTCCGGAATAATGGTGTGTGCACACAACCTTTTGGGCCCCTGCAATCAAGGGCTTCAGCAGCTCCTATGTCACTCTCCCTGAGGAGAGTCCCTAAAGATCAGGCTTCATTCTGACCAAGCTCACGAAGCCTGCGCAACCTACACCAGTGCAGCTGAGAGACGTGACTCTGAACACTTTCTGCCATGAGGATAAGCTTCCAGGCTCAAATATACACGATCTACTGAAATGACAAAATGCATACTAATGAACAAATTCATGAACAAATGTCCATGAGTATGGGGTGATTTTGGTTAACTAGCTTACATAATTTTTTTTTATTTGATGCCTATTCATTCAGACACGCAAAATATTGATATAAGATATCACAAATTTGGCTGAGCATGGTGGCTCATGCCTGTAATCTCAGCACTTATGGGAGGCTGAACCAGGCAGATCACGAGGTCAAGAGGTTGAGACCATCCCGGCCAACATAGTAAAACCACGTCTCTACTAAAAATACAAAAATTAGCTGGGCATGGTGGCATGTGTCTGTAGTCCCAGGTACTTGGGAGGATAAGGCAGGAGAATCACTTGAACCCAGGAGGCGGAGGTGGCAGTGAGCAGAGATCACATCATTGCACCCCAGTGTGGTGAGAGAGTGAGACTCCGTCTCAAAAAAAAAAAAAAAAAGAAACCACAAATTTATATCAGTCATGTTAAATCTAACTAATCAGCTGTCAACATAATGATTCTAGAAAGTAAAGAACATACAAAGAACTTGAAAGGGGCTAGGCGCAGTGGCTCACGCCTGTAATCCCAACACTTTGGGAAGCCGAGAAGGGCGGATCAAGAGGTCAGGAGATGGAGACCATCTTGGCTAACATGCTGAAACCCCCCTCTACTAAATATACAAAAAATTAGCCGGGTGTGGTGGCAAGCACCTGTAGTCCCAGCTACTCAGGAGGCTGAGGCAGAAGAATGACGTGAACCTGGGAAGTGGAGCTTGCAGTGAGCCGAGATCGCACCACTGCATTCCAGCCTGGGCGACAAAGTGAGATTCCGAGGCAAAAAAAAAAGACAAGTAAGTTGAAAGGCATCCTGTATTCATGGATAGGAAGACTAAGCATGACTAACACACAATACTACACACATGATCTATAGTCTCACAACAACTGCTATCAAACTGGTAATAGCCATCTGTGCAGAAATGGAAAAATTAATCCTAAGACTTCAGTGAATTTTTATGTGCCTCAAATAACTGTGTTAATGTTGAAAAAGAATAGTGTTGGAGGATGCAAATTCATGAGATTGAAATCTACAAAAAGCAGAGAAATTCAGACAGCCTGCTTCTAGCATGGGGGCACCCGTAAGTATCACAGATATAGAATCGAGAGCCCAGAATTAAATGCACACATACAGTCAGCTGATCTTCAACAGAGGTGCCAAGAATACACAATGGGGAAAGGAAAGCCTCTTCCACAAATGATGGTAAAACTGCATATTCTCATTCAAATGAAGAAATGGAATGCTGACAATGTGCTCAAGGTTGTGCCTCTCCCTCCATTTCCAAGACACTGGAGCTTTTGCAATGAGCCCAGAGTGAATTTTCATTCTGTCCTCCATGCCCAGGGAGATGTCTTCATACCAGAGGTAAACAGCAAGGACAGACAAATGAATGTGCTGCCATGAAACCTAACAGTTCAAAAGGTGAGCATTAATTTCTCCTATGCATCTGGGCAAACCGCAGAAGAATTTTGTCTTCAGGATGAAGTAACTGCCTGTGACAGAACTGCGTCCCAAACTAAAAGCTCTGAGATTTTGCAGTGGCA
Source organism: Macaca nemestrina (assembly GCF_043159975.1). Lineage (NCBI taxonomy): Eukaryota > Metazoa > Chordata > Mammalia > Primates > Cercopithecidae > Macaca > Macaca nemestrina. Next base: position 91,788,451 of record NC_092139.1, on the reverse strand, counting down.
CAGGCAGAAAAGAGCAGGTGTTCTCAGAAAAATCATCTTTAAATAATAAAGCAAGAAGAGGTGATCGAAAAGACAGGATACTCAAACGCCCATAAACATAGTACTTCTCACCATGATGACATTAAACTCTGTAAATAACAAACTCAGCTTATATTTACTTTTTCTTTTTCTCTTTCTACACCCTCCCAAGCAGCAGGTATAACATGAAGGTTCCTGCAAACGCTGTTTTATTAGATCCCATCTGAAATCTTGTTGCCTACCTGGAAAGGCATCCTCTTCCCTGCTGAGATTCTCCAGAATCCACTCTTTAGAACCACCAACATCAGGATAAGTCACTGAGAGCTGCACTCACTTCTCCTACTCCAGGTGAAGACACACTGGCTCACAATCTCCTGGTTGGTCCTCTGGGTTCACACACATTTCTACAGCCCCTCTGCTCATAGCTATACACTTGCAAAATCATTTGCTCTCACCAGACTCCCAATATTTTTAACAGGAACCCAGATTAAGGTTTCTATATATTAAATCCAGCAAGTTGGCCGGGTGCGGTGGCTCACGCCTGTAATCCCAGCACTTTGGGAGGCCAAGACGGGCAGATCACGAGGTCAGGAGATCGAGACCATCCTGGCTAACATGGTGAAAACCCGTCTCTACTAAAAATACAAAAATTAGCCGGGAGCGGTGGCGGGCGCCTGTAGTCCCAGCTACACGGGAGGCTGAGACAGGAGAATGGCGTGCACCTGGGAGGCGGAGCTTGCAGTGAGCCGAGATCGCGCCACTGCACTCCAGCCTGGGCGACAGAGAGAGACTCCGTCTCAAAAAAATAAATAAATAAATAAAAATAAAAAATAAAAAAATAAAAATAATAAAGCCAGCAAGTTTGTTTCTCAGAAAGTGAGTTAGTTCAAGGTACGTACCCTGGACATCTGACGGTAAAATCTGCAATGAGACAAAAGAAGATGCTATGAGGATCAGATCAATTCTGCTGTACCCCTTACACAGATCTGTTAGTCTCTTGACGACTTCAGAAAACTACTTTTTTTTTCTTTCTTTTTCTTTTTTTTTTTTTTTGAGACGGAGGCTCGCTCTGTCGTCCAGGCTGGAGTGCAGTGGCCGGATCTCAGCTCACTGCAAGCTCTGCCTCCCAGGTTTACCCCATTCTCCTGCCTCAGCCTCCCAAGTTGCTGGGACTATAGGCACCCGCCACCTTGCCCGGCTAGTTTTTTTGTATTTTTTAGTAGAGACGGGGTTTCACCGTGTTAGCCAAGATGGTCTCGATCTCCTGACCTCGTGATCCGCCTGTCTCGGCCTCCCAAAGTGCTGGGATTACAGGCCAGCAAACTACTTTTGAAACAGTGGTTGAGTCCATGTCAAAGACAAAACATTCTAGCATAGAGGACACCTGTGGAAAAGACAAGAGCTTTTCTCATAGAATTTCTTTGAAGTTGATTTAGATTGGCAAGCGCACAATGCGTAATTCAAAGAGGAAAACTGGTGTGGAGGAAAATGCCTCTGCATTACAGTTGATGATGGATGCTGTCATTTAAAAACATCCTAGTGTGTCATGTATTAGATGGGAAGACGTTCCCACTGAACTCCATCCCAAGAAGGACTATTGTGTATGTTATACATAATGTGCCTCATCATATTCTTATATCAAAATTAATCGAGAAGGAAAGAAATCAGGTGAAGGAAATAATGCATACAGTGGTACATTTTTAAGACAAAGTACCTGAACGTGTTTAGGTCAGCAAAGGACAGAAGAAATACTAGCAAGGCTCCTGGTTCGATAGGCAATGCCTGCTTGTTCCCCTTTTCACCCCACTTAGTTGTCCTCATTTTAACAAACAAGTTTAGTCTAAGTTGAAAGTTTACCAGCCTGCAGAATAGCTCACTTTGTCTGTTCTTATCAGCCTACCCAGCTACTTAGGTCATAAGTCAAATACCTGAAGAGCCCCTGAGCTGACTAGGATGGCAATGCATTGTGGGCTTCAACAAAATGCAGTAAGACAACCCTAGAAAAATACCTAACCCCCCCTCCAAAAAAAATCAATATGTGACACCCGGGAAGATTGTGACTCCACAGTACTCAGTCTATAAGGAACCAGGTGAGGGACCTGCACACTAGGGTATAAAATTCTTGTTGAAACTGTTCTGGGTGTGTCTGCCCATCAGACACCCGATCTTGCAAGACCATCATTAAAAGTCTCACTTTCTCTGTTCTGCAGGCCTCTGAGTCCATTCTTTGGGTGTGGATGGGTGAGTTTGTTTCTCACATCAGGAAAGCAACATTTTCTCTGAAGGAAAAGAAAGGGCGTCTTACCTGGACATCATCATTGTCTTCCTCACTTGGTGGTAGAGATTTTAAACTCAGGCTGTCCTCAGGGGAACCTAAAAGGACACAGAGTTAATGTCAGTGCCCTGGTGGTTGGAGACTGAAGTCCCTCAGGGAGCTTTGCTGGATGCGGCATAGGGAGCGTGGGACTGAAGATTTAAGACGATCTCAGAGAAACAACTATGTTCAAGTAGTGAGCATGAGGGAGTCTCACCAGATACCTCGCATCTTAGTCAGTGCCTGGACCTAGTAAGACTCCTGCATTCCCAAGTCAAAGATCAAGGCTTTGATGTTTGCTGTGACATAGACAAGACAAACTGGTCTTCTGGAAAGATAACCATTAAACACCAGAGCAAGAAAAAAATGGTTACAAACACAGCACACAAAGCCCATGGACATAAATTGTCTCACCTCTATCTTATTAAAATACAAAAGGAACAAGTCAGACTTCTACACATATTTCCTTTGGTTCTGTCTTCATCGCTCTTTTCCTACGTTCCAAAGCAACAGGTGTCACCTAGCTGCTCCCAGAGATCCTCCTAGAGTATCATTCTCTACCTACAGGTCTGCCTCACTGTGCTGCTCTCATGGACGGTGTCCATTGGCCAATCTTTAGAGACAAAAACTCCACAAGAACTTATTCCAGAGAGCAACTCGCCCACCCTCCTACTCCAGGTGAGGCCACACTGGGTTACGCGAGATCACTCTGCCCTTCCCTCGGTGTTGTCAGACTCTCCCTGGGCTCTGGGGAGTCAGAGGTCTCTAGAAAGGCATTGCTCACACTCGCCAGCCTTCAAGTGAGAAAGAGGAACTGAACGAACCACGTTTCAACTTTTTCCTTCCACTGGCCCATTATAGGTCTCACCTCCAATCTCACAGCCCTGAGATTCCCACTTTGATGTGCACACTTTAAGTTAGAGGAGTTCAACAATCGGTCCCTCAGCCAGGCTCACAGCAGATGTGAAAGAGCATTCTGTTGGGCCATTGCACGGTGGCTATTGCAATGAGGTTCTTTTTTTTTTTTTTTAAATTTTTTGAGACGGAGGTTCACTCTTGCTGCCCAGGCTGGAGTACAATGGCATGATCTCAGCTCACTGCAACCTCTGCCTCCCGGGTTCAGGCGATTCTCCTGCCTCAGTTTCCCGAGTAGCTGGGATTACAGGCACGCACCACCACACACGGCTAATTTTTGCATTTTTAGTAGAGATGAGGTTTCACCATGTTGGCCAGGGGTCTCGAACTCCTGACCTCAGGTGATTCACCTGCCCTGGCCTCCCAAAGTGCTGGAATTACAGGTGTGAGACACCACGCCAGGACCTGAACTTTTACTTGTAAATACTTAAAATGTATTTAAATATAAAGAGGCACATATATGACTGATGATCACACTAGACAGCACTGGAAACCCAGACATGAAGACATGACCCCCTCCCCTGGTGTTTCCTTGCGAAATGGTTTACAGCTGTGCTCCCACCATACATTTATGGTAACTTCCTAGGCTTGTGCACAAAGGCCAGTCACTGTGTAGGGCTGGGGATATGACAACGAGGACAACATCCAGATCCAGGGGGATTCCAGCAGGGGGCGCACGTGCACACAGGGGAAGAGCATGGCCCTGCACACCCTGTCTAGACAGCATCAGAGAAGCAGGAGCCGAGGGGCAGGGGCACCTCACTGTCCTCAGGAGCTCAACCTCATCTCCAGGGACCCTGACTCAGAAGCTGGGGCAGGCTCCAGGATTGGTGTAGGGCTCAACAGGCTGGACAGGCTGAGAAGGGAACATTTCCACACGTGCGCTAGATCCCAGCCCAGGGCTGACCTAGAACTCACCCCAGGGATGAGTTCACTACAATGCCCATGGGGCCTAACATGTTCTCCCCAGGACTGAGCTCTGGGATAAGGACTAATGAGGAAGACACAGTCACTGCCCTGGCAGGAAACACCCATAGCCAGGGTTCCTCTATCCACCCTGTGGGAAGACATAACACAGATAGAGTTTGACACTGAGATTCCAAACCTTCTATAAAATAAGTGGAAACTGATGTGTTCTAGATTCCACAGAAGAGTTGCAAGGATGAGCTGGACTCTGGAATCAGTCCCCATCCCTTTGCTGAGCTCCTGGTGCACTGGAACTCGTGTCCCTCCCCACCTCCCCTGCTACTCGGGAGTGCTGCAGCTACAGACCCAGTGCTAGGGGGTCTGTCCAGTTGAAACACATGTCAGCCAGGCATGGTGGCTCACGCCTGTAATCCCAGCACTTTGGGAGGCTGAGGTGGGCCCATATCCTGATGTCAGGAGTTTGAGACCAGCATGGCCAACATGGAGAAACCCCGTCTGTACTACAAATATAAAACTTAGCTGGGCGTGGTGTCTCATGACTGCAATTGCAGCTACTCCGCCGGCTGAGGCAGGAGAATCACTTGAACTTGGGAGTTGAACGTTGCAGTGAACTGAGATCACACCACTGCACTACCCCAGCCTGGGCAACAGAGTGAGATTCCAGCTCAAAAAAAAAAAAAAAAGAAAAAAGAAACACATTTGTGGCTAGACAACCCTTGGCCATTAGTGTCTCCTGAAGGACCATTCCTCAAGTGGCTTCCAGAAGAGCTGAAAAAGAAAAACTTATCTGTCCCAGCCCCAGGAAGATCAGGCTTGGGACCTGTCTGTGTCTGTCCTGACTTGTGTCCTGTCTGCTCTGTGTCAGAGAAGTGGGGACCTGATTCCTGTTCTGCCTCCTCACCAATTTCTGCTGGTGTCACTGTCATCATCGCACAGAGATGGAGGAGACAAGAGAAAGCAATGAAACTCCATTCTTGAGGCATTCAGGATGATGTCCACACCATGCTCTCGGCAAACAGGAAGACCAGGTCCTGCTCACTCCTACTCAGAAGGGGTCTCAGAGATATGAGTACTAACCCTGTTAGACATTTCTCCTCCACTCTTCTCTTTTTTCCTTTTGTTTTTTGAGATGGAGTCTTGCTCAGTCATTCAGGCTGGAGTGCAATGGCTCGATCTCAGCTCACTGCAACCTCCGCCTCTTGGGTTCAAGTGATTCTCTGCGTCAGTCTCCCGAGTAGCTGGGATTACAGGCACCCGCCACTACACTCAGCTAATTTTTGTATTTTCAGTAGAGACAGGGTTTCACCAGGTTGGTCAGGCTGGTCTCGATCTCCTAACCTCAGGCAATCCACCCACCTGGGCCTCCCAAAGTGCTGGGATGACAGGTATGAGCCACCACACCCAGCCCATGTCTTCCATTTCTTTACACTGTGTGTGCATCGACTGAGTCAGTGGCTGCTCATGCTTGCCCCAGCCCCCGACAGTGGGACAGTCCATCACGGGGATCAGTACCTGGTGAGTGCTGAGCCTCACTCACCTAGCTGTGCAAGAGGTCTCCAGTGAGGGTGATGGGCACCAGGCTAACGATAATGCTGTCCTGAGTTCTGATGTGGCATTGGCCCTTGTCTGTCTGCTATGGATTGGCGCATCTCTTTTTATTTATTTCTTTATTTTTCTGAGACAGAGTCTCACTCTGTCACCCAGGCTGGAGTGTGCAGTGGCTTGATCTAGGCTCACTGCAACCCCACCTCCCAGGTTCAAGTGATTCTCCAGCCTCAGCCTCCCAAGTAGCTGGGATTACAGGTATGGGCCACTATGCCTGACTAATTTTTGTATTTTTAGTAGAGACAGGCTTTCACCACATTGGCCAGGCTGGTCTCAAACTCCTGACCTGAGGTGATCTGCTGCCTTGGCCTCCCAAAGTGCTAGGATTACAGGTGTGAGCCACCATGCCCAGCCCTGGATTGGAGCATTTCTAAGGCTTGAGGTAGTCATATTATTAAATACAATGCAATATCTTCCTGATCCTTACCTTCTTTGACCAAGTGTTGAGGAATGAGCCCAGCACTGACAGATGTTGACCTGCACTGTTCTATGTGAACCCTTACACTTCTCAGCATCTGTGAACTGACCAGAAGCCTGTGGGCTTTCTATGTGTATTTCACAGTAATGTCCATGCAAACATCTGTTGTTCCGTGTACCTTTTGCTACCCTGGGTTTTGTGACCACTGGGGCCCCATTTGATGATGGGCAAAGTTTGGCAGCTTATAGGTCACACAGTTCCAGGGGCACACATAGGTGCTGGAGCTCCCTGGTGTGGGGTCCTGTCACCAAGCCTGAGTGATGACACAGTTGAGTAATAAAGACCATCAACACTGGGACCCATTTCTGGGTTCACTTTTGCCTCCTCCATTCAGGAGGTCAGAATCTGGGTTCACTCCTTTCTGCACTCTCTCCAGCTAAGGAGTAGGGATATTAAACTGACCTTCAGGTACAGCTGTGGTGAGGGAGGAAAGAGGTCATTTATGTAAAGTGTATGGTGGTGCTGAAGTTTTGCTTCCTTTTTATTAGAAGACATGACTCGGGAGGCTGAGGTGAGAGGACCACCACAGGCCAGGAATTCAAGAAAAGTGACATTTGTACTGTGCTGGGCATGGGGGCCACATTTTTTGGGGAAAACACACATTTACAAACACACTCACAATCACTACACATTAATTTACCCCTAGCTACCTCCCAACCCTCCTGCACACAAACCCACACCATCTAAATGATATGGCTGTTTCCAGGGTCTCCAGTGGATGATCACAGTTCTTCACTGAGCCATCTGTTTCTCACACTGCACTCCAGGTCCTCACTCTTATCAGGAACCGGAAGCCAGGCAGGGTCTCCAGACAAAAACAGGCAAGAGAGTCCCCCGCGACCTATCACTCAGATTTGTCATCAGCAAGGGAGTGGTCTTAGACTATGTACAGTGTTAGAGAGGAGAACAACACACACTGGGGCCTGTCGGGACAGGTGAAGGGAGAGCATCTGGATAAACAGCTAACGCATGCAGGGCTTCATACCTAGGTGATGGGTTGACAGGTGCAGCAAACCACCATGGCACACTTTCACCCATGTAACAAAACTGTACATCCTGCACATGTATCTCAGAACTTTAAAAAAAATTAAATTATGGGCTGGGCGTGATGGCTCATGCCTGTAATCCCAGCACTTTGGGAGGCTGAGGTGGGCGGATCATGAGGTCAGGAGATAGAGACCATCCTGGCTAACACGGTGAAACCCCATCTCTACTAAAAATACAAAAAATTAGCCGGGAGTGGTGGCAGGCACGGGTAGGCCCTACTCCGGAAGCTGAGGCTACAGAATCACTTGAACCCAGGAGGCAGAGGTTGCAGTGAGCTGAGATCGCACCACTGCACTCCAGCCTGGGCAACAGAGTGAGACTCCATATGAATGAATGAACGAATGAATGAATGAATGAATGAATGAATGAATGAATAAATAAACAAATAAATAAATAAAATTTTAAAAAAAATAAGCTACCTTAAAGGATGGAAGAAACAATCTGATCCTTACCTGGTTCCTCCATTTAGGTACCAAACTGGCTGGATAGGTAAGGCTAGAGAATGGGACGGGCACTCCAAAATTGGGGTTTTGAAATTTCATTGAGAAAAGGGCTCTCCCTTTTCTAGATCAAAAAAGGCTCAGTGACAAAGACAAGAGGCAGAGTCAGCCTTTGTCCCCCATGCCCCAGATCTGGGAAAGCTGGTTATGGGCAGGATGGAGCTGGAAGCCGAGGATGTCTCTGGGGATGAGGCTATGGGAAGGGGGTGAGGGTACCCACAGGTGTGCCGGAGAGTAAACGACACCCATGGCTTTTTTACCTGTGGGCATCTTTTGGTTGCTGATGTGCTGCAGGTCATGGCCCTCTGTGGCTCCCACATCCAGCTTGCCAGGCTCTATAGTAGTGGATTCTGATGTTGCAGCAGCCACAGCCTCGTAAGTATCAGATTCATAAGAGGGTGCCACCTTCCCCCTGCACCATCTACATCTGGAGTCGATACAACAGGTCAGTATACACCCCATGGGGCACCCAGACTCCACTCCTGCCTGAGCCTTTGATGAAACTGAAACGGTGCTGCCTGAGCAGCCACACTACTGAGGTTGGCACAGCACTAGTAGAAGCAGCCTGACTCCAGGCAGATCTGGGGCCTCAACCCTTAATTTGCCGCCACCTCCTAAAGTGGCTAGTCTATGAGGTCGGGGACCTGCTGTCTTCTCTGAAAAATAAATCAACACAAGAAGCGCCGAGAGGCACAAAAACTGCTAGGAGATAGCACAGTCGGAGCTCCTCCTCCTCCTCCTCCTAGCTACCGACTGAGGGCTGCTGGCCCTGGCTGATGCCTATAACCCACAAAGCTTCCTATGTCACCTGGTTACCAAGAAACAGCCAGGCCAGGCTAGTGACTCACAATGTCCAGCCCCACAGCCCCACCCAAGGCCTCACAATGCCCATCCCTGCTGCTGCCCACCTTGTGGCCACCCTGCCCCTCTGTGCTGACTGCACTACTCAGGCTTTTATTCACCCCGGGCTGCCTGAGCTTTCCAGTCCTGAGAAAAGTGCAGGGGGTTGTTATTGGAAGTCACCCTTAGCAATAAACTCAATAGAAAACCCTGGTATGGCCGGGAGCGGTGGCTCACGCCTATAATCCTAGCACTTTGGGAGGCTGAGTGGGGTGGATCACCCAAGCTCAGGAATTCGAGACCAGCCTGGCCAATATGGTGAAACCCCATCTCTACTAAAACTACAAAACATTAGCTCAGCATGGTGGCGGGCACCTGCTATCCTAGCTACATGGGAGGCTAAGGCAGGATAACTGCTTGAATCCAGGAGGCGGAGGTTGCACAGTGAGCCAAGATTGCACCATTGCACTCCAGCCTGGGTGACAAGGGTGTCTCAGAAAAAAAAAATGAAAGAAAATCTCAGTTACTAAAGTCAGTTCCACCAGCATTTCTGTTTTTCAGAGTCTGACAGCTTTCATTTGTTCACCAAATGTAGTTATACACAAATTTTTGACTGCTTTTCTAACTAAATGCTTCTCTCCTGTCCTATAAGTGTTAGTTCTTGTCTGTAACTTGATCATAGCTACCCCCAGGGCCCTGGTCCCACTCTCAGTAGAGAGTTATGGCTGTGTATCCTGAATGAAAGCCTGGGACACATCACACTTTCCCCTCCTGGTCTATAAAATAGGGACTGAACACATCCTTCTCAGCTCTGTAATGCTAGGACCTACCAACTCCCTTTTCTCCCTCTGTTTCTTCTTTCCATGGCAGGGGTACTCAGATATTTCTTTTATTTACTTATTTATTATCTTTTGAGATGGAGTGTCACTCTGTCGACCAGGTTAGAGTGCAGTGGCATGATCTCGGCTCACTGCAACCTCCACCTCCCAGATTCAAGCGATTCTCCAGCACCAGCCTCCCGAGTATCTGGGACTACAGGCGCATGCCATCACATCTGGCTAATTTTTGTATTTTTAGTAGGGACGAGGATTTCACCATGTTGGTTAGGCTGGTCTTGAACTCCTGACCCCAGGGGATCCGCCCGCCTCAGCCTCCCAAAGTGCTGGGATTACAGGCGTGAGCCATCACGCCCGGCCTCAGATATTTCTTTCCCTAACAAATCATAAAGCATTAGTTTCTTATACAAAATTGAGAACCCCACAGTGGGGTACCATTGGCCTCATAGGATAAAGATGAACAGTCAACATCTGGCAAGCATTATGTGCCTGACGGTGTTCCAACTGTGGCATACTCATTTAACCCTCAGAAACAGTCCCATTGTACACATTTTACAGCATAAATCTAGATGGAAAAATCAAGTAACTTCCCCAAGGTCCCATGACTGCTCAGTGAGTTTAGGCAGATGAACAAAACAAAGGCTTAGAGTTCAGTTGTCGGAGGCTACACTGCTAAACAGTAGATGAACCTGGAATTCAAAGGCTCATTCACTGTCCAGCACTAGAGTTTAAGTAGAGTTTAAATTTTGTTCCGGAAACATGAGAGTCACTGAACCACACAGAGGTGAGGAGTCTCTATCAGATGTGTTTGCAGTGAGGTCTCCCTGCACAATAGAGAAGGGCTGATGGAAGCAATGGGACCAATTAAGAGACATTACGTTGGGAGGCCAAGGTGGCTGGATCATTTGAGGTCAGGAGTTTGAGAACAGCCTGGCCAACATGGTGAAACCCCATCTCTACTAAAAATACAAAAATTAACCTGGCGTGCTGGCGTCGCCTGTAGTCCCATCTACTCGAGAGGCTGAGGCAGGAGAATCGCTTGAACCCAGGAGGTGGAGGTTGCAGTGAGCCAAGATCACACCATTGAACTCCAGCCTGGGCAAGAGAGAGAGATTCTGTCTCAAAAAAAAAAAAAAAAAAAAAAAAAGAGAGAGAGAGAGAAACATTACGTTCATCTGGGAGAACAGGTAAGGCTAAAGGCAGTGGAAATGACTGAAGTGGACGGAAAAGTTTTCTGATCATTTGGGAGAGAGAACAGGAAGCATCAGATGATTAGATGTGCAAGAACAGGGGAAGTAAAAGGAAAAATAGGCTGCTGAGGTGCTAGTTTGAAGGACTGGGTAAATAGCAGTGACTTTCTCCTACACAGACAGTGTAGGAAGAGGAATAGGTATGGGGAATAAGATAGTTTGCGGCTGGGCGCAATGACTCACGCCTGTAATCCCAGCACTTTGGGAGGCCGAGCTGGGTGGATTACGAGGTCAGGAGTTCGAGACCAGCCTAGCCAACATGGCGAAACCCTGTCTCTACTAAAAATACAAAAAATTAGCCAGGCGTGGTGGTGGGCGCCTGTAGTCCCAGCTACTCAGGAGGCTGAGGCAGGATAATTGCTTGAACCTGGGAGGCAAAGGTCTCAGTGAGCTGAGATCATGGCACTGCACTCTAGTCTGGGTGACATAAGAGTCCATCTCCAAAAAAAAAAAAAAAAAAAAAAAAGAAGGAACATGAACATCATCTTCCTTTCCAGATGAGTAAACTGAGACCTAGAAAGACTAATTCTTCTGTCCAGGATCGCATAGCTACTAACAAGCAGAGCTGAGACCCAGACACAAATGGTCCTGTGGACACTGACTTACACAAAATCCAAAATGAAGAGGAACAGAGCCCCAGGAAATGAGGAGCTGACTTTGCCAGAGACTCACAATGCCCATCACCAGACGAAGAGGAATCTGCCTGCCTGCTCCGTGCCCAGGTCCCTTCATCTGGCTGTCAGTACCTTGATGTTCCCCTGGGGAGCACTCTAACCACTGTTGGTTTTTGTGGTTTAGATGGGGCTCTCCCTTTCTCAGTCTACGCAGCCTAAGCTCTGGGGTAGGTACATGATGCAGGCTTGGCCAATTCAAATTCAAATTCATGTGTTTTTTTTTTGTTGTTGTTGTTTTTGTTTTTTCAGAGACAGGGTCTTGCTCTGTCGCCCAGGCTGGAGTTCAGTAGCATAATCATAGCTTACTGCAGCCTCAACTCCCTGGGCATAAGCAATCCTCCTGACCTCGTCTCCTGGGTGACTAGGACTATAGGTGTGCACCATCATGCTCAGTTAATTTTTTAATTTTTTGTAGTGACAGGGTCTCACTTTGTTGCCCACACTGGTCTTGAACTCCTGGCCTCAAGTGATCCTCCTGTCTTGGCTTCCCAAAGTGCTGGGATTACAGGTGTAAGCCACCACTGCTGGCCTCAATTCATGTATTCTATTCCCCAATTCACTATGATTGCTTCAGGAATGGGCACATACACCTAGTCGGTCCAAACAGAGTGAACACCGAATTTTTACAGGTACTATAGAAGGAAGCAGCTTAATTATACCCACTGAGGTTTCCAAAGTGGCAGACTGGAGCTGCCGGTGGCTGCCTTACAACATGGGAGGAGAGGAGCCTGTGAATCAAATGAATGCAGAAAGTAGAGCCAAGAGATAGGGACAAATAGATGGTCTGATGCTGCTGCAGCTGCCTGGATCTAGCTGGTTCTGAAGCCAGTATTTTTTTTTTTTTTTTTTTTGAGACTGAGTCTCACTCTATCACCCAGGCTGGAGTACAGTGGCGTGATCTCGGCTCACTGCAACCTCCACCTCCTGGGTTCAAACGATTCTCGTGCCTCAGCCTCTCGAGTAGCTGGGATTGCAGGTGCCTGCCACCACGCACCATGTTGGCCAGGCTGGTCTTGAACTCCTGACCTCAGGTGATCTGCCTGCCTCGGCCTCCCAAAGTTCTGAGATTAAAGGCTTGAGCCACCACACTCAGCCAAAGCCAGTGTTCTTAACCTTATCAGTTAACAAAAGTTTTCATGGACTTTGTTTTTCCTTTAGGTTTCTTTTTTTCTCTTAAACCAGTTTGAGAGAGGTTTCTGTCACTAGTACCCTAGTTAGTGAACACAGCAGGCCTCTACCCAATAAGCAAGGAAACCCAGGAGGGAACAAAATAACAGCTTCAGGCAAGGGAGCCGGCCACACCACTCAGTCTCCTGCAGGGATCACCCCACCAAAGGGGCTATGGGACACCATCCCAGGAGGAGACCCGGAGCTACCTCCTCACACCAAACACACCCAGATGCACCAACACACCCTGCCAGTGGCAGGCTGGGGGCAGTCTGCATATAATCCTCTCGACAACACCCAAGGGGAAGGTGAGGCTGATACAAATCTGCTCCCACAAATAAAACAGGAATATCTCCCTTCCTCTTCACTATCAGCACACAAGCTACTCATTTCATTTTTCTTCCATAAAACCAAGGAGTATTACAGGAAAACGTTGAAAACAAAAAGCAGCATTCAGACAAATCCAAAATGTAGGCCATTCTACAAAATAACTTTGCCAGGTCTGCAGTTCTATATTTATTTGGAGATAGGTCATACTCTGTCACCTGGGCTGGAGTGCAGTGGTTCGATCATAGCTCACTGCAGCCTTAAACTCCTGGGCTCAAATGATCCTCCCACCTTAGCCTCCTGAACAGCTGGGACTACAGTTCACCATATCCAGCTCTGTTCTGTATTTAAAGAGACAAGAGAGATGTGACAACCACGTACAATGAGTGACCATTAACAATAAGTTCACGGTGGCTCACGCCTGTAATCCCAGCACTTTGGGAGGCCAAGGTGGGCGGATCACCTGAGGTTGAGAGTTCAAGATCCAGCCTGGCCAACATGGTAAAATCCTGTCTCTACTAAAAATTAAAAAAAAATTAGCCAGGCGTGGTGGCACGCACCTGTAATCCCAGCTACTTGGGAAACTAAGGCAGGACAATCATTTGAACCAGGGAGGCAGAGGTTGCAGTGGGCCAAGATTGCTCCACTGCACTCCAGCCTGGGCCACAGAGCGAAACTCCATCTCACAAAACAAAAAATAAGTTAATAATCTAACTGTAATACAGTCCATACTCCAATTAGGGGCCAACTGGAAATATTTAGATATGGACTGTATAACAGATTATATTAATATAAATATTCTTATGTGAAATAATAATATTGCAATTATGTTAGAGAACGACATTATTTGGGGTCAACACCTGCTGAAGGATTTAGTTGTAAAGTGCCATGATGTCTGCAGCTTACTTTCTCTACCTTACCATCACTATAGAGAGAAAGAGAGAGAGAGAAAGAAAGAATACCTGGGGCAAAATGTGAAAAGTGGTGTGTTGGGGTCCGTGCCGGGGGTGGTGGAGAATGAAAGAACACACAAAAGACAAAGACACACAGAGAACATGGCGGCCACGCTCAGAGCCTCCGCCTCACTTTATTTATACTCCATAAACCCCACGTCAGCAGAAAGAATGCAATGCAAAACAAACTTTCTTTTCCCACATGTAACCTTCTACTCAGTTCCTTGTTTCTATGCTCTTCCTTATCTGCCCACCTTCTTGGTGCCTACGGGAGTTCATTAAAAGTTCAATTGGAGATACTGTCCTTGAGCCCTATCTATTCTCAGCATACTGTTTTCAAAGGCCCCTGCATTTCCCCCTTTTTGTTTTGTTTTGCCTCAATCCTAAAAGGTAGCCTATATTTGTTCCTGTGTTTTCTTTTGTTTTTGGAGGCGATGGAGGGAGCATCGGATCACCAAAAGAAGTAGACCCAATCCGAGTGCCCAAAACCATATACTTCCAGAGATTGTAGAAATCCATGTTTTCATCTGGGTCCATGGGTTAAAGGCAGCAAGGCGCTGACCCAGCTCTTGCAGGGTTACGGTTCCGGACAACACATGTAATTGTTATTGAAATGCTTCAGAAATGTTCTGAGTGAGCTCTTGGATGTCCAAACTAATATTTTTATGGCCTACTAATAATTTTCGGATTACGGTCCAATTTTGAGAGATGTTAAAAGGCACAGGCGTTACACAAAGTTGAGTGGAGTTCCAATCACATTGTAATGTTATCTGAGTACTAAGTACAGTGAGCTGATCTCCAAGCCATGTCAATGCTTGCTCCATGTTGTCCAATCTTTCAGCAAGTTGAGAATCAATGTTTCGTTGTTGAAGCCATAACTGGTGAGATTGCTCGTGCCATTGCTGCACAAATTCAGCATTTTGTATACTTTGATGAAAAGCAAGTCCTGCTACGGTCGCAGTGGAGGCGATGGCAACAAGACTCATCGCTGAGGCAATTATAAGTCCAAGGGCATGGCGGGTTCGCTGGAGAGAAGTCCAAATATAAGTTTCAAGAGGTGATGCCCCCCATGGTCGCGTAAGGTTAACAGGTAGCCAAATTTCCTTACGAGCCCTGAGGATATAAATATCCCCAGTAAAGTTGTGCCACCAGAAATGATTGAGGCAAGACAAAAATGTACACGTATCTGTACAATTAACAATCCCCGTATCATTATCCCATGTCAAACTCCCTGCTAATAATAGGTAAGGCTTACGGACACAAGCAATAATATATCAGGAGGTATTTCGATATAACTGAATATGAAAGGAGTTAGTTGGGTTAGAAAGATTAAGGGACATATTCCCCACAAAAGTGCTAATGGCATCGCCTGCAGCTAACAACTTCCAAAGATGACTCTGTACTTCAGGCCTCCTTCACGCCATACCAAGGTTTCATTACTGTTAGCGGCAATACTTTTATTTACCCAGTGTCATTTCAAAGGTATGTGACTAAATTTTATTTGAAAATCACCGTGCACACTCCAATCAGTTATTTACATTCCATTGTATTCTAATAAAATCCGGGGTTTAGTTCCCCGACATTGTTGTCACTCCAGCACCTCAATATTAGGAGAAACCTCTAGAATAGGACAAAAAAGTAAAGAACTAGGAATAGTTTCATTACTATATACAGTATGATTATATTAAAAGCTTCTAGTTACAATAATAACAGTATTAGCAGCCACATGACTATGATTATAGCGAACAGCCCAGGCTTCATGCGATTTTCGGAGACAATGAGAACTATTTCCCATACATGGTCCTTCCACTCCAAATTGATATGTGTTGTTTATAATTCCCGTTTCCCATTCTATATTGTCCTTGTCTATATAGGGGGACGGCATCCAAGTAGTGTCATTGGTGAAAACCTTAATTTCCGCCTCCCCCCAGGCGACTCCCTGATACAAGGGTGGAAAGGGAATATAAGTCCAATATTCATACAAAGCCTCACTAAGAGAAATAAGTCCCCCACCGAGGCACATCCAACAAAGGAAGAAATGCATGCTGAATCCAGTTTTCTTTTCAACAGGGTTTCAATCATCTTGTAGGAAACCACTCAGGTCCGCTCCCTGTAAGGACAAGAGCATAGCCCCGTCCCTGTTTTAGAACTTGCCCTTGAACATACTTACCTTCTTCATTAGGATACCAAACCTTTAAATTGTCAGCGGGGACTATCACCAAGGGAGGTGAGGAAAGATGGGTTACGGCAGCAGAATCTTGCAATTGTCTCCATTGATTCAAAAAAATTAAGGTAAAAAGAACCTTCAAAATCTGGTTTCTGGGGGGCTCATTTCCCCCTTTTTGTTTTGTTTTAATAGTTGAGTTTTTAAAGTTAAATTTGCGCGCTCAATGATGGCTTGACTTTGACTGTTGCCCGGGATACCGATATGTGGAATATTGTATTGCTGTAAGAAAACTTGTAATTTACGAGGGACATAGGCAGGGGCATTATTAGTTTTAAGTATAAGAGGAATGCCCATGATGGCGAAACAAGCTAAGAGATGAGTAATAACAGAAATGAGAAAAGGTATCAATGGTATAATGAACATACTTTAATCGTCCAAAAGAAGGGACACCTCGTGGATTAACCCCAGGATGGAAGGATGGAATGCTCAAAGGAGCACAGGAAAGACAAGCTCGAATAAGAGAATGAGCTTGTGTTTTTTTTTTTTTTTTTTTTTTGAGACGGAGTCTCACTCTGTCCCCCAGGCTGGAGTGCAGTGGCCGGATCTCAGCTCACTGCAAGCTCCGCCTCCCGGGTTCACGCCATTCTCCTGCCTCAGCCTCCCAAGTAGCTGGGACTACAGGCGCCCGCCGCCTCGCCCGGCTAATTTTTTGTATTTTTTAGTAGAGACGGGGTTTCACCATGTTAGCCAGGATGGTCTCGATCTCCTGACCTCGTGATCCGCCCGTCTCGGCCTCCCAAAATGCTGGGATTACAGGCTTGAGCCACCGCGCCCGGCCAGAGAACGAGCTTGTTTATAAGTTAAATGAAACCGTCATTGAAGGTCAGAACTATTAGTATGATGTAGAGTATATTTTTGTTCTGCAGCATGTAGGTGGCCTATTAAAAGCGAATTAATCTGAGTATTACCATGAACTAATGGTCCAGGAAGTTGAGAATGAGAACGAAGATGAGTGATGAATAAAGGAGCTCGACGTTGGCTCAAAGTAGAAGATAACAAGGAAAAGAGTTTTTGAAGAGAAGAAGTAGCACAAAGAGGTAAAGTGGCCTGAGAAATATAAGTAACATAAACGGCGTATTGAGAATCACTAACAATGTTACAACCAGTAGTAGGGAAATCAAGTAAGATCATCAGAACAGCAAACAATTCTCCCTGTTGCACCGAGGGATAAGGATAAACTGTAACTCGAGATTGATGAATACTCCAATATCCAGCCTTACCATTGCTACTAGCATCAGTAAAAAAGGTAGGACCTTGAACAGGAAATACAGAAATTGGTGAGAAAGGCAACACAGAATGTTGCCTAAAAAATGAAAAGATTGGAGACTTAGGATATTGGGTAGAAAATTGTCCAACAAAAGAAGCGCAAGCAACTTGCCAAGAATCAGAAGTTGCAAGAAGATAAGTGATCTGACTATGAGTGAATTGAGAGATAATTAAGGAAGGATCTCCTCCCCAAAGTTGTCGACAGTGATGCTGTCCTTTGATGATCAGTTCAGCTAAACGATCGATATAAGTAGCCAAGCGTTTAGATATGTTATTGGACAAAAAGATCCATTTTAGTGGTCGATTAGTTTGATGAATCATTCCTGTGGGAGAATGTAAAGTATGAAATAAACAAAAGGAAAGGGGAACACCGGGAAGGAGATAATGTAAATGGGCCTTTTGAAGTTGCTCTTCTACAAGCTGGAGTTCCTGTAAAGCCAAAGGAGTTAAATGGCGTGAGTTGTCCAAGTGACTGTCTCCTTCTAGAATAGAAAAAAGATGTTATAACTGATATGTTGGTATTCCTAAAACAGGACGCATCCAATTAATGTCTCCTAGAAGCTTTTGAAAATCATTTAATGTTTTTAAATGATCACGTCAAATTTGAATTTTTTTGGGTCGAATATTTTGTGCCCCCAAGGTATAACCTAAATATTGAATAGGAAAATCCAGTTAAATTTTTTCTGTGGCAATATTAAGTGAGTAGAAAAAAAGCTGAGTTTGTAATGATACAAAAGCATCTTGCTGCTTTTCTCTGGTGGGTGCAGCAAGAATAATGTCATCCATATAATGATATAAAAGAACAGAAGGATGACGCTTTCGAACAGGATCCAAGGCCCTATGGACAAATTCTTGACACAAGGTAGGGCTGTTTAACATACCTTGAGGTAAAACTTTCCATTGATATCGAGAAAGTGGCTGAGAATTATTAAAAACAGGGACAGAGAAGATCCATATAATGATAAATTAACACAGTTGGAAACTAATTTTTTACAGGATTTAAAGTCCTATGTAAGAATTTTTGACATACAGTAGGGCTATTAAGTATACCCTGCGGAAGAAGCTTCTACTGATATTTTTGAATAGGTTGTCCATTATTATTTTTAGGAATAATAAAGGCAAACTTTTTACAATCTTGAGGTTGTATATGAGGTTGTAATGGAATAGAGAAAAAACAATTTTTGAGATCTATGACCATTAATTTTTAACTTTGTGGATAAGGGCAGGATTAGGAAGACCAGGCTGTAAACTTTCCCTAGGTTTAATGTAAACATTTATAGTTTTAAGACAAGACAAAGACGGGAATTCCATGCAGAAATACGTGGCTTTATATTCCTCTCGGCCATTTGTTTTTTGACTTACTCTTATAAAGTCCTAAGTATTTCTTTAGATAATGGTCACTGTTTCACCTAAATAGGAGTGGTGGCTATGAGTTTAAAGGATTGTAGCCCATTTTGAACATCATATTTTTGGCAGCTGAGGAAATATGACAAATGTTTAAAAAAGCAGCAAATTGTTGTGAAAGATCTTGTTCCCAAAGATTAATATTGATAGGAACAATATAAAAAAACACTTGACCTTGTTAACCTTTAGGACCGACACAGGTTAAAGGTTCTACGTTTTGATAAACCACAGCAGCAGCACCCAAGCCAGTGAGCATAACTGAAACTTATCTTTTTTCCCATTGTATAGGCCACTAATTTAAACAAATGATAGACATATTCACCCCCGTATCAATTAACTCTTTAAAAACTATTCCATTAATGTGCAATGAACATAAGGGCTTTTGATTAGAAACTAAAGTTTCCCAAAAAACAGTTTTTTCTGTGCTACCAAACCCTCCCTATTGAGAATACGTTCCCCTGCCTCTAGGCGTATAAATTGTGAAACTTGTACCATAATAAGAATTTTATTAGTAACATCAAGATCAATGATTTCTGGAATCATCATTAACTTCCGTATAGCACTGTTGTTTTGACCTAACAAAAGTCCTACATGTCCTTTTGGCAAAGGGCCACACACTCTAATAGCTAATTTATATACTCCTCTATTAGAAGACAAGGTAAAAGGTTGAGTAATAACTAAGTCAGCAGCGGCGCTCTACTTAGTTGCCGCATAAAGCTGAGAAACTGGGGTAAGGTGTGGGATCCTTAAGGAGGACTTGAATTTATTCCTTGATGTTGTAGGTCATTGCTCACTCGGTATTGTAGTAGACTTGTATTGTAATTGTTGGGGTCCCACGCCTGTGGGCCCCGGCTCCCATTTCCCAGGAGAGGAGACAGTAAATTTCCACTTTTATCAGTTTTGGAACGACATTTATTTGTCCAATGTCGACCTTTACCACAACATTTGTACACCTCTGAGGCTGAGGTGGGTGGATCACCTGATGTCAGGAGTTTGAGACCAGCCTGGCCTGCATGGTGAAACCCCGTCTCTACTAAAAATACAAAAAATTAGCAGGGCATGGTGGCGTGTGCCTGTAATCCTTGCTACTCAGGAGGCTGAGGCAGAAGAATTGCTTGAACCCGAGAGGTAGAGATTGCAGTGAACCGAGATTGCATAATTGCACTCCAGCCTGGGTGACAGGGTGAGACCCCGTCTCAAAAATATTAATTAATTAATTAATTAACAAAAATTAATTCTTTTTTTTTTTTTGAGACAGTCTTGCTCTGTTGCCCAGACTGCAGTGCAGTGGCACGATCTTGGCTCACTGCAACCTCCGCCTCCCGGGTTCGAGCAATCCTCCTGCCTCAGCCCTCCAGTAGCTTGGATCACAGACCTGCGCCAGTATGCCTGGCTAATTTTTGTAATTTTAGTAGAAACGGGGTTTAGATATGTTGGCCAGTCTGGTCTCAAACTCCTGACCTCAGCTGATCCACCCGCCTCGGCCTCCCAAAGTGCTGGGATTTCAGGCATGAGTCACCACGCCCGGCCAATTTAATTTAAATAAAGGTCAGGTGGATTGGTGAAGGATTCTGTGGTATAGTGAATGGGGTAGGAACTGAGGCAGAGGCCCAGATGAGATGGACCTTTCATTTTTTTCCAGACTGGGTCTCACTCTGTCACCCAGGCTGGGGTGCAGTGATGTAACCACAGCTCCCTACAGCCTCAACCTCCTGGGCTCAAAGCAATCCTCCCATTTCAGCCTCCTTAGTAACTGAGACTACAAGCACCTGCCATCATGCCCAGATAGTTTTTGTATATTTTGTAGAGATGGGGTTTTGCCAGGTTGCCCAAGCTGGTCGTAAACTCCTGGGTTCAAGCAATCTGCCCACCCTGGCCTCCCAAAGTGCTGGGATTACAGGTGTGAGACACCACCTCAACCAACATGGTCCTTTCTATCATAAAGTTACTTCTCAGGTGGTGGGTGTAGGTGACAGAAACTGTCTGCAGGGTCAATCCTCTTCCCACCCAACTGCCAGATTCTAGGCTTCTCAAGGGACTGAGTTCTTAGAACTTGACACTGGGTTTGAGATTGGCAGACAAAACCCCTGGACTAACCAAGGGAATTGGCTGGCTGGGCTCAATCAGCAAGGGAAATGCATTTGGACTTTAAGCTGTGACTCCCCCCAGGGACCCTCAGGGCAGAACCTGTATCTCAGGAACTGGGATAGGATGAAAATCTAAAACCAGCCTCCAGGATCCGTCTGGAGAAGTCAGTGGGGTCAATCCCACAGTCAACTCTCTAGCCATCTCTCTGGTCAGTAAAGCCTTCTGGATTCCTGGGGCTTTTGAAAAGAAGGTTGAGGTTATTCTCAGCAAAAGACCATCCTGCGAAGACCCCAGGCAGGTGTAGAAACTTCAGAGGGCAAGAGCCCACCTGACTTACAGAGGACAGTGCTTCTCTGGGCGGAGGGCACAGCATGCAGGACAAAGTCGGAGCAGCTCAGACGGCTGGAAATCAGGGAATGCAACCATAGCAAGGAGACAGGATGCTTCACCCAACAGACAAGCAACGTGTACACTCCTACTAGTGGTTGCATAGAAATTGGCAGGCAATTCACAGTATGACGAAATAAAAAGCCACCTACCCTATCACCCAGCAATCTCACTTTTAGGATTTACTCAAGTTTAGAGAAACACTTTCATGTGTGGACAGTCAAGTACGAGGATGTTCACTGTGGCACTTTTTTCTCTTTTTTGACACAGAGTCTCACTCTGTTGCCCAGGCTGGAGTCCAGTGGCATGAGGTCGACTCACTGCAGCCTCCGCCTCCCAGGTTCAAGCAATCCTCCTGCCTCAGCCTCCCGAGTAGCTGGGACTACAGGCATGCACTGCCATACCTGGCTAATTTTTGTTTTGTTTTGTTTTTAGTAGAGATGGGGTTTTACCATGCTGGCCAAGATGGTCTTGATCTCCTAGCCTCATAATGTGCCTGCCTCAGCCTCCCAAAGTCCTGGGATTACAGGTGTGAGTCACCGCGCACGGCCAGCACTTTTTATAAGAGTAAAAACATATAAAGAACAGGCCATCTCAAAAATAAATTATCAAGAACAGCCATTTACAGGAGAAACAGATAAGTAGGGTATGGTATATTCGTAAGCTGGACCCAAAACTGTGATTAGAAGGAATAAGCTAAGTCTGTATGTATGGACATCTATGATGTCCTTAAGATGCATGTAAAAATAACGATTTTGTTTCTGTTTTCGTGTTTTTGAGATGAAGTCTTGCTCTGTGACCCAGGCTGGAGTGCAGTGGCATGATCTTGGCTCACTGCAACCTCTGCCTCCCAGGGTCGAGTGATTCTCCTGCTTCAGCCTCCCGAGTAGCTGGGACTACTGGCACACACCACCACGCCTGGCTACTTTATGTACTGTTAGTACAGATGGGGTTTCACCATATTGGTCAGGCTGGTCTTGAACTCCTGACTTCAAGCCATCCACCTGTCTTGGCCTCCCTAAGTGCTGGGATTAGAGGTATGTCACCGCGCCTGGCCAACCACTGTGCCTGGCCCTGTTTAAATACCTCAAAAAATATGTACCAAACTCTGAACAGTGGTTAGTCTGGGGAGGAAACGGAATGTCACTGCTAGCCACAGGAGACTTTAATGTTCTGATTGTTTTAAGGAAAACTGTTTTTTTGGTTTTTGGTTTGTTTTCGAGATGGAGTCTCACTCTGTCATCCAGGCTGGAGTGCAGTGGCATGATCTCGGCTCACTGCAACCTCTGCTTCCCGGGTTCAAGTGATTTTCCTGCCTCAACCTCCTGAGTAGCTGGGATTACAGGCGCACGCTACCACATCTGGCTAATTTTTGTATTTTTAGTAGAGATGGGGTTTCACTGTGTGGGCCAGGCTGGTCTTGAAATCCTGACCTTGTGATCCATCTGCCTCAGCCTCCGAAAGTGCTGGGATTACAAGCGTGAGCCACTGTGCCTGGCCCGTTTGTTTTTGTTTTTTGAGATAGGGTCTCACTCTGTCACCCAGGCTGGAATGCAGTGGTGTGATCACAGCTTACAGCAGTCTCAACCTCTTGTGCTCAAGGGATCCTCCCACCTCAGCCTCCCGAGTAGCTGGGACTACAGGCGTGCACCACCACACCATTTTTTTTTTTTTTTTTTTTTAATTTTTAGTAGAGATGAAGTTCTGTCATGTTGCTCAGGCTGGTCTCAAACTCCTGGGCTCAAGTAATCCACATACCTTAGCCTCCCACGGTGCTGGGATCACAGGCATGAGCCACCATACCCAGCCAAAAATGTATTCTTACATTACTTGTGTTATATCAAATTAAATTTCTTAAGGAATCATCAGTCTTTAAAATTAAATCCACACAGTGAAATACTACGCACTTATTTTTAAAAGGAGGGGGGCAGAGGCGGCAGCAGTTTTCAGTGGCCAGACAAGAATCCTCCAGAGAAAATGGCAAGATGGGAAACGGTGTTTTGGCCAGGCATGGTGGCTCACGCCTGTAATCCCAGCTCTTTGGGAGGCCGAGGCAGGCGGATCATGAGGTCAGGAGATCGAGACCATCCTGGTGAAACCAGGTGAAAGCAGAGACAGGGAAACCCCATCTCTACTAAAAATACAAAAAAATTAGCCAGTCATGGTGGTGGGTGCCTGTAGTCCCAGCTACTTAGGAGGCTGAGGCAGGAGAATGGCGTGAATCTGGGAGGCAGAGCTTGCAGTGAGCCAAGATCACGCCACTGCACTCCAGCCTGGGTGACAGTGAGACTCTGTCTCAAAACAAAAACAAAAACGAAAAACAAAATGAAAAAAACAGTGTTTTGTAGGATATTATCTTTTATTCAAGAAAAGCAGGCTGTGCGTGGTGGCTCACGCCTGTAATTCCAGCACTTTAGGAGGCTGAGGCAGGTGGATCATGAGGTCAGGAGTTCAAGACCAGCCTGGCCAACATGGCAAAACCTCATCTCTACTAAAAATATGACAATTAGCTGGGCGTGGTGGCGCATGCTTGTAATCCCAGCTACTCAGGAGGCTGAGGCATGAGAATCGCTTGAACCCGGGAGGTGGAGATTGCAATGAACCAAGATCGTGCCACTGCACTCTAGTCTGAGCAACAGAGCAAGACTCTGTCTCAAAACAAAAACAAAAAGAAAAAGAGATAAAAGCGTATGTTCATCTTACATATGAATAAAGAAACACTGGAAAGAACCTCAAAGTGAATTTCAGAATATAGGGACAGGGTGGATTGGAGTAAAAGCAAATCTTTCTACCATATATATTTTTATATCATTTTGGTTTTAGAACCATGTAAATACATTTACTGTTCAAAATCTTTTTTTAATTTTTTGAGATGGAGTTTCACTCTGTCGCTCAGGCTGGAGTGCAATGGCGCGATCTTGGTTCACTGCAACCTCTAATTCCCAGGTTCAACTGATTCTCCTGCCTCAGCCTCCCAAGTAGCTGGGATTACAGGCATGTGCCACCATGCCTGGCTAATTTTTTGTATTTTTAGTAAAGATAGGGTTTCTCCATGTTGGCCAGGCTGGTCTCGAACTCCTCACCTCAAGTGATTCACCTGTTTCAACTCCCCAAAGTGCTGGGATAACAGGGTCCTGTCGTTAAGGTGCTAGACTTCCCACCCAGTGGAAGGCTTTAAGAGCTTAAACTCTTACTTACAATCAATAATAATATATTGTACACTTAAAAATAAGAGGGTAGAGCTCATGTTATGTGTTTTCATAACAATAAAATAAAATACTGTGAACTTTAACTTTACAGGAAAAAAATAAAGTAAAATAAAGAGACTGCTAGGCACAGTGGCTCACAACTGTAATCCCAGCTACTTGGGAGGCTGAGGCAGGAGGATCTCTTGAGACCAGGAATTTGAGACCAGCCTGGGCAACATAGCAAGACTTTGTCTCTTTAAAAAAAAAAAAAATTGTTTTGAGAGAGAGAGAGAGACCAAGCTCTTAATCACCATGCTACTGACAGACCAAAGCCAAGGACCCCTCAACCTACAGCCCTAATCCTGGTATCTGACAGCTGGGAGGCCAACACCAGGCTCTGGTCAGCTCAGTCTCCCCTGAGAAATAACTCACAAAGCACAGCGTACAGGACAGAAGCTTACTTTTGTTGACGAAAATGACTCTTCCATAACAAGCCCTGCAGTGAGCTCTTGTGCGGTTGTTCTATGCCATCTGCTTTGCCATCCAGTGCTCCCTTCTCAGTTCAAACCCTGATTGCAACTGTCAGGAATGACATGAAGACAGGGCTGCCTGCCAGAGGTGCTGGAGGTGAGCAAGGCATGGCAGTGGGAGGTGGGTCCAAGGGCTCCTGGAGTGAAGGGTCTCTAGGAGCATTCTCTGCTGATGGGGTCACGACCTCAGCCCCAGCCCCTCATGGAGAACTGAAGTCGCCGTGAAGGAAGGGTGGGCACTGGGATGAGAAACAGCACCTTCCTGATCCTAACACCCGCTCCATCTGAGCCACATCAGGAAAGCAAGTAATTGGTTGGGCACGATAGCTCACACCTGTAATCCCAGCACTTTGAGAGGCTGAGGTAGGCAGATCACCTGAGGTCAGGAGCTTGAGACCAGCCTGGCCAACATGGCGAAACCCCGTCTCTACCAAAAAAAAAAACAAACACAAAAATTAGCCAGGCGTGGTGGCAGGCGCCTGTAATCCCAGCTAATCAGTAGGCTGACGGAGGAGAATCACTTGAACCCAGGAGGCAAAGGTTGCAGTGAGCCAAGATCGTGCCACTGCACTACAGCCTGGGTGACAGAGGAACACTCCATCTCAAAAGTAATAATAGTAACAATAATAAAAGGGTTATGGCAGAGAAGAAATCAAGCTTCCCAGCTGTGCCAAGCCCCTGCGCTCATGAACAATGTCTCCAGCAGCTGACACTGGAGTCTCCAGGGACCAAGGAAAGCTGCACTGAGACAACACACTGTGCTCCTGCCCTGCACAGCCCCTTCATTTCTTTCTTTCTTTCTTTTTTTTTTTTGAGATGGAATCTCACTCTGTTGCCAGGCTGGAGTACAGTGGTGTGATCTCGGCTCACTGCAGCCTCTGCCTCCTGGGTTCCAGCAATTCTTCTGCCTCAGCCTCCCAAGTAGCTGGGACTACAGGCGCGTGCCATCACGCCCAGCTATTTTTAGTAGAGACAGGGTTTCACCATGTTAGCCAGGAAGGTCTCAATCTCTTGACCTTGTGATCTGCCCGCCTTGGCCTCCCAAAGTGCTGAGATTACAGGTGTAAGCCACCATGCTCTGCTGGCTCCTTCATTTCTAGCAGGATTTTAAATACTTAGCTGGTTAAATCTGAAACTTAGGATGGTGATGGCACCATCCTAAGTTTGGTTAGGTTCTACATACACAGCCCCTGAGCACATCAGGGAAAGAAAATGGCAAAGTAGGGCAGGAGGCAGGTGCTGAGAACCAGTCAGCTCCACCCACAAAGCACAGACCCAGATTCAAATCCCAACTCCATGACTTCCTCACTGAAGACCTTGAACGAGTTTCCTAAACTCTCCAGGTCTCCATTTTCTCATCCGTAAAATGCGGAGTAATGGCACCTGCTTCGTGAGGTGGTTACAAAGCCTCAGGAAAACAGTGCAGTGAAACCTTAACACACTGTCAATGCTTAATAATGGTGAGGTCACACCCCCATCGTCAGAGCTGCATGCCTCAGGGATGCCTGGGGAGGCGTCAAGGACACCAGGTCCCTGGGGAGGGAGCCAAGGCAACTAGAGAGCATGGGCTGCAGCCCAGGAGTATCTGCTACGCGGCGGTGAATGCAGTGAGCTGCTGTAGAAGGAGAGATGCCTCACCCAGTAGAGGAGAGGGAGGATGCATCTTGGTGACTCAGGAGCCCCAACGGTGGGGACTCGGCTGCCTCATCAATTCAACCGAAATGCAAGGGCTTATTTCTGAACTCTGAGTTCTATTGGATCAATCTTTCTGTCCCTCTTCATGTCAGTAGCACACTGTCTTAATTACCATAGCTTTGCAATAGTTTTTTTTTTTTCTTTTTGAACCTGAGTCTCACTCTGTCACCCAGGCTGCAGTATAATAGCGCAATCTCAGTTCACTGCAACCTCTACCTCCCGGGTTCAAGCGATTCTCCTACCTCAGCCTCCCAAGTAGCTGGGACTACAGGCATGCACCACCACACCTAATTATTATATTTTTAGTTGAGTCGGGTTTTCACCATTTTGGCCAGGCTGGTCGCAAACTCCTGGCCTCAAATGATCTGCCTGCCTCAACCTCCCAAATTGCTGGGATTATATGCATTAGCCACTGTGCCCAGCCACAATACATCTTGAAATCAGAAAAATGAGTGCACCAACTTTGTTCTTCTTTTTCAGGATTATCTTTGAACTTCTATGTGAATCTCAGGATCAGCTTATCAATGTCTGCGAAGAAGCTCGCTGGGATTTTGATGGCAATGGGTTTCTAGTTCCTGGTTCAACTGCTCCTGAGCTCCGGCTCTGCTTCCTCCCCTTGGGCTCCCTGGGGCACCCCGTTTTCTTTCCCATAAATTCCATTTTTTGCTTAACCAGATAACACCGGGTTTTTGTTTCTTGCCATCAAAGGAATTTTAAACAATAAAACTAGAAACACAGTGGTACACACACTGTCCCAAGCCATCATCCCAATAACACCTTCCCAGATATCACCCAGAGACCCCACTAGGGTCCCAATCTCAGCACTGGCCCATGCCCCCAGCTTTTCACTCTACCCTCTAACTGGTACACTTCCAAGTTACAAATACTATATTTACAAACAGATCCTCCCTCAATAAATGCTTGTGAGATTGAACTAGATGTCTCCAAATAGCACCAAAAGAACACTCTTATCACTCTACACATCTTAGTAACTCTGCTTCATGCCTGGCATCTCACTCAACATGCAAATATGCTCTAGAAAGCTCTAGGAAAGCCAGACATTATTGTGCCCATTGGACAAAAGATGTAGAAACTAAAGCCCAGAGAAGGCAAGCATCTTGCCCTAGGTGACTTGCCTTGACAGCTCCAGATTGAATGGTGTCTGCACTGAGGCACACATCATGCCAAGCCAGCACAGGCATGGGGGTCCCATTGTCCTGCCCCATCTTTAAGAGCTGCTTTAAAAGAGGCCACCTCCTCCAGGTAGTCTTTCAAGAGTACTCCATAGTACTCCTGGAATCAGCTTTAGACTTTTTTTTTTTTTTTTTCTTTTTTTTGAGATGGAGTTTCACTCTTACTGCCCAGGCTGGAGTGCAGTGGAATGATCTCAGCTCACCGCAACCTCCGCCTCCCAGTTTCAAGTGATTCTCCTGCCTTAGTCTCCACAGTAGCTGAGATTACAGGCGCCTGCCACTTCGTCTGGCTAATTTTTTCTATTTTTAGTAGAGACGGGGTTTCACCATGTTGGCCAGGCTGGTCTCGAATTCCTGACCTCAGGCGATCCACCTGCCTTGGCCTCCCAAAGTGCTGGGATTACAGGCATGAGCCACCGCACCTGACCTCATGGCATCAGTTCAACAGAGAAACTGAAAGCTCTGAAAGGTCAGGAACAGTCTGTCCTCCATCCCGGCCCTGCTAACTGCCCAGCCTCCCCTTTCTGAGCAAAACCAAACAAAGTGAGAAGCCTCTTATTTTGACCCTTTTCTATGCCAACCCTTGAGACTGGCCGTGTTTTGCCCAGGGACCTGGATCCAGGGGTTACACGACCAGTGCTAGCAACTGAATGGCATGACAGAGGAAGACCAGGCAGGAAAACACCTTCTGCCGAGATGGGGGAGTGACAACCCAGAGAAGCTGCCTCAGGAGGACGACTCATTGAAGGAATTTTCCATGCACCAGCTAATTCACATGTGCCGGGAATATTTTGAGTTAGAGGACAATGCTTTTTTCCTCCTAGAATTTCCCTCCTTTTCAATTCACTCCATTGGAGCAGGTGGTTAGCCAGTACTCACTGCCCCAAGGGAAGGGTGCAGCTGGAAGTCTGCTATACTTTGGTTAAGTCTCAAAGGAAAAAGGGGTTCATAATGCAGACAAAATGGTTTGGTTGGAAACAGAGGAGAAAGAAATGAAGGTGGTGAGAGGAAAGAGGTCAGAGGTTCTAGGAGAGCACTGTGCCTACTTAAAACGTCAGCAGACGGACCAAGAGACACCTGGTAAACCGAGGCAGCCAATTCCCTGACCCTGCGTCTGGCATGGAGGCCTCAGAAAGCCCCAGGGCCAGGATGCCCATGCTGACATATCTGGCAACAAATGACTTGATGAGCAGCTGATACCACACACACACACACACACACACACACACACACACACACACACACATACCCTGGGGTGTTTAGTCAGGTCCTAGTAGGTGGGGAAATGTCAGAAAATCACTGACAGGATTGGGACTTCGCATAAAAATTAAAGGGAAAGGAAATATAATTATCTTTTTTCTTTTCACGTTCCTGGGGAGTTCAGAGGATGTTTTTGTTTGGTTGGTTTTGGTTGGGATGTTTTTTAAAGAGCATCATACAGTTATCTATATATACAAATTATTAATGTGGGGAAGGGGCAAGGGGCATGCATTGCAGAAGGGGCGCACACAGGGATCGGGGAGGGGCGGGGTAGCACAGAATGCTATGCAAAACAGCCACATCTAACAGATGAAACAATCACACCAACGGGGCGGGGGAGGGGTGTTATCCACTGGGATTGGACATGCAGAAGGAGAAAAGCAGGGAGGACAAGGAAGAGAAACCTGGTCCAAGATTCTGTGCGCTTTCTGTCCCTACCCTCGCCTCCTCCCCACCTCTGAACACCACACCAGGCCTTGGCCTTCTGTCTGTCTCTCCCTCCCTACTCTCTCTGTCCAGCATCAGAGGCCTTGCAACTGAGCAGCACCCTCTTGGCTCCGGGTGGCAGGCCAAGGGCAGGGCAGGGGGAGTGTGGCGGGTGCTCTAAGGCCCAAAGTAGGAGCCATGGTGCTGTCTTGATCACAGGTTCTACCGTGGCTTGCCGCTTTCCTTCTTCAGGTGACTGCAGTAGTCCTCCCGGGCAGGCAGCGGCATACTGTGCAGCGAGTGATGGGTATGCAGCCACTGCTGCTGTTCTAGCGCCAAGCGCTGCAGCTCAGCTGACTATGCGTGTGTGGCCTTCAGCTGATGAGCTGCTGACATTGGGGCAGAAAGGGAGGCCGGTAGGTCCTGGTAAAGGGCAGCAAAGAACTGGTGACAAAGAACTTCATTCTCGTGCAGAGGGTGAGGAAGAAGGGGGTTAGGGATAATCCCAGCTGGGTAGGGGATCCAGGTAAGGGGAGACCCTGAGGCCAGGGGGTCAATGAGAGGGTGCACAGAAGCAGAAGCTGCATGGATAGCATCTTGCTGGTGCAAGCACAGGTGTGAGTGGATGTGGGAGTGCTGGTGGTGATGGGGAGTCACATTGAGCATCTGCAGCTGAGCCAGAGGGTCATTGCCCAGGGCTGCCACCCTTTCTGGATGCTGCCTCTCAGTGCCAGCCACTCAGCATAGAACACGTCAGGCCGCAAGGCTGGCCCGTTGCCAGTGCTAGACGTTCTGGCTCCAGGGCCCCAGGCTTGAATGAAAAGGGAAAGGGTGCAAGCCAGGTGGGCCAGGGTGCAGAGCCAGGCCCCCATGTCAGGGAAAGGGATCCAAGCCCAGCCCAGTGACCCCATGTAGGGGTTCCAGCTCACTACACTTCACCTCGAAGCCAGGCTTGAGACAGTCATGGAAGTCTCGTTCACGGGCTTCCCGTTCCCTCTCCCAGGCAGCTGTACAGGGCCGGGACGCTGTAACCCAGGAGCCCCGGGTCCCCTGCCCCCACGGTCACGTAGAATTGATGGTTGTGATTGTCAGGACACAACATGAGGCCGGGCATATTCACTGAGAGTGCGCAGGGCTGGAGTGTCAGGACCCAGGTAGGGGGGCACTGTAGCCACCGCACTGCCCAGTTCAAAGGGAGGGCGATGGGGCACTGGGCCCAGAGAGGCATTCCATCCAAGCACAACCCTCCTGAGCCAACTTCAGGCTGCGTTCGAGCTCACGCTCCTTCTCAAGCTCATGCTCCTTCTCGCGTTCCTGCTCGTGCTCCTTTTCTTCACGCTCGCTGCTTGGCCTCGCCGCCACACCTTCTCTACCAGATCTGTCTGCTTCTTGGCCAGCTTGGAGTCCTCCAGCTGCATGAAGTTCCTATGCGCGCATGAGTTGAAGCCGCGATCCCGGGGTTTGTTAAACCTGGCATACTCACTGGCATGGCTGGGCACATCTTCCACCTTGGGAAGGGGTGAGGGGCTGCGGGCTGGGAGCACTGGGCTCTTGGAGGTCTCATACTCCTCAGGCGGCTCCTGTTTGACCTGCGTGGCACTCAGGGGAGGCCCTGAGGCACTGCAGGTGGTGGTGGCAGAGATGGCAGGCTTGAGGCCCCACAGGTGGCAAGGGTCCCACGGTGGGTGAGCCCAGCCTGAATTGAAGGTCCCTGGTCTGTAGGTGGCAAGCTGCCTCGACAGCCCAGTGGGGTCCCTGTTCGGGAGGAGGGTGGCAACCCGGGCTTGTATCCGGGTGGGGTGGCTGTCTTGTAGGCCCATGGGGACGGGGCTCTCTTTCCAAACGGTGGGGGCCCACGTGGGGAGGCTATATTGTAGCCTGCAGCTGAGGAAGCCACAGTGGCAATGACCGTGGAAAGGGTAGCTGAAGAGGTGGTGACTGTAGGCACCAGTGGGAAGGGGTAGGGCGCCCCTTGAGGGTCCTGGGAAGGGGAGGGGTGTGAACATATAGGACCCTTGAGAAGTGGAAGAGGAAGAGCTGGAATAGGAAGAGACTGGAGGGCCATTGGGGCCTGCTTGGCTGTAGGACAGCTGAATGTGAGGTGGGGGCAGGTGTGCTGGCCCTGGTGGGTCGGGCCTCAGAGACCCCAGGGAGGGAGACATGGCATAAGGGTGTGCGTGGTGGGAGCTACCGCCCTCCAGGGGGTGGGAAAATGCTCCAGGAGGAGGAACCCGGGGCTTCCGTGCTGCTGGTGCTGCTGTTGCTGTTGCTGCTGGTGGTTATACTGATGTGTTGAGGCTGGTGGGTGAGCAGTGGACTGGGCCCTAGTAGAGGGAGGGAAGGGGCCTGGATGGGCATTGTTGTTGGCTAAGAGGTGGCCATAGGAAGGAGGTGGTGGGGGACCCTGGCTCCACACAGCCTGGGATGGGAGAGAAGGCTGAGTATGCTTAGGGTGCTGAATGGAGACAGACAGGCTTGTTGGGGGAGGGAAAGAGTGGGGGTACCTGGGCAATGCCTGGGAAGTTGGTACGGGGAGGCAGAGGAAGAGAAGGAAGAACTGGAAGAGGAGGCTGCTGCAGAACTACTACTAGAAGATGAATAAGAAAACCTCATGCTGGGGGCTGGGGCAGAAGAGGAGGAAGCAGGAGGCAGAGAGTAGGGTGAAGGAGCCAGAGTCGGGCCCTTCTCTGGGCCAAGAGGAAGTCCACCCATACCCTGCCCCATGGCATGGGGAGAGGGCAGATGCCCAGGTAGTGGCTGGGCCCCCAGGCCACAGGGGGAGGCTGATGCATTGTTGAGGGGTCTCAGGGCAGGTGGGGGAGGCAAGCTCAGAGTCACATGGGGGAAGCTGGCTGGTGGAGCAGAAGGTAGGTTGCTACTACCCACTGGAGTGTTAGATGGCTTTGTTGGGGGAGCACTCCCACTGTATCTCCTCTTGTGGAAGGGTCATCACCAGCACTGCCACCAGCACTGCCACCAGCACCAATGCCGCCTTTGTCACATCACGATCCGTATCACTATCACTGTCGATGTCACCATGTGTCACAAATGCTATCTGTGTTGCCATTACTACCGCTTCACTAAAATTGCCACTGGCTCCGGCATCCTGGAAACCCTGGAGGCTCTTTCCAGCACCCTTGTCTGGCCAGCTCAGCTATGCCTCAAGCTTCCTACACGCACAACTCCAGGGGAGAGGAGGGGAGGGGAAAGAGGGGAAGGAAAGGAGGAGTGGGGAGGGGAAGGTTAGGAGGGGAGGGGAGAGGAGGGGAGCGGTGTCAGACCTGGAGCTGGGCCAGCCAAGTCACCCTAAGGCTTTGAGCTGGGGCGGGGTCCTTTCACTCTGAGTAAACTCCCAGCACCTTCTCATCTCAGTTCCAACAGCAAAACAAGCAGCACCCCAAGGGGCCTGGCCCACGTCTCTCCCAGTTTCTTCCCCACATGCCCTCTTGAGTCCCTTCCTTGGGACTTCCACTACTGGTCCCTGAGGGTCTCTCCCTGGAATCCCCACCCGCTTTGGGATGCTGACCCTCCTCTTCCCCTATTTAACCTGCAGAACCCCAGATCTGAGCAGGACTCAGAGCCCTACGCTCCGCTGTAATGCGTGGAACCCAGAGCCGCCCAGTGGCAACACCTAACAGTAAGCGCTTAGGTTTCACATTTTCTCAAGGAATCTCTTAATTCTTACAACAGCCCTGTGTTGTGGGTAAGGCAGAAATCCCCCACTGATACATGGGGAAACTGAGACCCAGAGAGAGGAAGTGTCCCATTTCAGTTCCTCAAGGGTCAAGGTGGAGTCAGTGCTGGAACCTGGGCTCCTGGTGCATGTACCTCTGAGCTCTGTCTGGTCAGCCCCGCCCACCACAACATCCACAGACACCACGGTCACAGCAGCCCCGGTCCCTGAACCATGACCTAACCTTCCAAGCCCGGAAGGCCCCGTCATCCCCTCAACCTCAATGGGCCCCAAGCAGACACTTGCTGTGTGCAAAAGACCTCAATGAGTACGCAAGCGTCGACTGAATCTGTGTGACATCCCAGGCTTCCATGTGAATGCAATAGGGCAGGGCCTGCCCTCCCGGAACCCACGGTCCGGTGGATACCGAGTCAGCACATGGGGACCTCTGGGACATCCTAGGGTTCTTCCTCCACCTTTAGCTTTGCCTTGAAGGCAGCCCTGGCCAGCCACACTCCTGGTTTCCCCCTCACCTGCCCAGATTCAAACCTCAGGACCAGCTTTGCCTTGGGCTCTGGAGCGGTGGGTCCCAACACAGGAGTCTTCATATGGAATGAAGCTAAGTTGAGACCCGGACCCACCCACAGGGAGCTTTGTGAAGACAAGCCTTTCATCTGCTCCACGCCTCCCAGAGAAAGACGTGCCTTGGAGGACACAATCTCATTGCTGGGCCCTGCCCTGCAAGGCTCCCAGCCCAGACACACACACCCATCCCAACCAGAAGCCAACTCCTCTGCCGCCTCCCGGACACTGGCCCCTACCCTCGGGGCAGCGGCTCCCAGGCCCAGGCGTCAGGGAGGGAGGGACCGAGAGCAGACACAAGCCACACTGTGCCATCTTCTCATCTGCACCATCCCATCTGCCAAATATAGGGTGCCCATGGTCCCTCCCTGCCAGAGAATGGATGGCAAAGTGCTTTGAAGAGGAGGAAGAGGGAAATAAAAAACCACACACACTTGGAAGCAAAAAAATTACCGAAGAACACAGCCCCTCTCTCCTCGCCCTTCCTGTTACCCCCATTAATCCACCATTTTCCACACCAGAACACCCCTGGCCACCTGCCTTAGAACCCTCTCCCAGTCTGACAATGCCCCCAACCCAGGAGCTGAAAGGAAACCAATCATGAAAACCACCAGACTCTGTTCCCCAGCTGCGGAGAAACTGCCAGTGCTAGGAACCAGAGACAAGCCTTTGGCTTCCATGTGCCTCCTTTCTGTCCCCTGGGGAGGAAAGAGCACATCCCTCATCCCAGACAGAAGCTCAGATGCAAGAGGGGCCAGAGGACCAGGCAGGCGGCTGGGGAGAGACGAAGCTGCTCAGGCTAGGACATGCCTAGGGTGGGCTGCCTGGGGTGCAAGTGGGAGACCTCCTCTCACAACCCACCCCCAAGAGAGCAGGCAGCCCAGAGGTCCAGCAGGTCACAGACTCCCCCACCACAAGGCCACACCGATGGCATAAACAAGAGCATCACACATGCATACACACAGACATGAGCACACACAGATATAGAAGGCCACAGGCACACACAGGCAGCTGCTCAGACATGGAGTGCATGGGTGTCCACACGCATACACCTCACACATGGTCACACAGACTGGCAGTCACAGCCACATACACATGCCGGCACCCACAGGCACAGGCTCAGACACGCGCTCGCACACACATAGGCGGGAACCTGCAGACACATACACACACATTCAACTGCAGTCACACAACCTTGTGCTCCCACCTGCCCACAGGCAGCCGGCGCAGACTCCGGGATTTTCCTTCCTTGGGTGCCCGGGGACAGTGGGGAAGGCTTACGGTCTCTGATGTCCCCACCAGGATCCTGCATCTCAACTTACCAGCGCATCCGCAGACCCAGCTCTCAGGCACAGCCCGAGCTCCTCTGTCCCCACAGCCACCAATGCACTCAACAAGACTTCACTTCTAAGTTATCTCCCATCGTTCCACCACCCTCCCACCTGTCACCCACCATCTGAAGCCCCCAAAGGAAACGCTGTGCTTCCGGCCAAACATGGCTGTGGCTGCAGAACCCTAGGTCCCAGTGATGTCCCCAGGGCTGTCCACAAGAGGGCCGTGGCACAGCGGGGTGTCCAGCGTGGCACCTCCCTCTTCACCTGCCCCCAACCTGAGCTTCCTGTGGGTGAGGCTGCAGGGCTGGGAGGTCTGTCCTGCATTCCAGAAGGCATCAAGATAGGCCGAAAAGGTTGTGGAGGGCAGCTTCCCCACACCCAGAGAAATCGACAGCGCTAGAAATGGCTCAGCTGGCAGACTGCTCCACAGCCCCTGTTAGCAGCCCGGCCCACACAGCCCCAGCTTCCTGGAACCCAAAGGCACCCCAGGGATTCCCGCAGCCACGCCTACAGTGACAGAAAAATCCAGCTGGAAGCCTTGGGCACCTGAGCACTGGGGCCCTTCACACCCACTCCCGAGGGCTGCCTGAGACAGGAACCTTTGCCGGCCTGCTCCGCTGTGGCTTGGCACATGCCAGGAACCAGCCACACACGTCATTCCACTAGCACACATGGATGTAAGTATACATGCACACTTGTGGGCACAGGGACACATGGGATGCACACACATGCACAGGATACTCAGGTACACACAGATACCTGCATGCGGACATACCTATCATTAGACAACTGCATACACCTGAGCACAGCGCTGCATACTCGTGCACAAATGCGCACTCACATGTGACTGCAGATAGGCATCAATAGAGACAGCTGCACACACTGCTCATACACTGACAAATTCCCACTGGACACATGCACAGAATGAGACACGTGCTCACAGGCACTCATCAGCACACTCAGACTGCATGCAAGGGGCATTCGCGTGCACACACACACACACGGAACATACCTGTACCTGTCAGCCCCCTCGAGTGCCTACACAGAGGTCAGAGCAGCGCCATGCTTCACACTGGCAGTGTGGGGGGGGCTGGGTGGTACCTATGTGCGGGTGTATTTGTCTTCCCAGCTGAACCGCAGGGCTCGTCCTCACCTCTGCATGCTCAGGTGCTAGTCCTCATGCCACAGGGCTGGCGTGTTCTGCCTCATACCACAGGGTTAGTGCTCATACCTGCATGCACTGGTGCTGGCCACGCCTAGTACACAGCAGGCCTTACTAATGGCAGCCTCTCAAAGGGATGTGGCACGTACACTACCACAGACACTGGGGTGGGTGGGCACAGACAGGGACCCAGGCCTTGCCTACTCCCAAGCAGTAGAGAAAGGGAAAAAACGGCCTAGCTGGTGCGATTGGCCTCTCCCACCAACCCTCCCCGGAGTTTCCTCTCTGGGGCCTGCAGCCACTTTGAAGGTACCAGACTGTGCTGAGGTGTCAGGGGGCCAACCCCAGGCTGTGGACCAAGGGCACAAGGATTTCTATTTTCTTGACTCCTTCACACCAGGGGACACCACATGGGCCTCAAGCCCCTGGGATTATAGGTGTGGGAGCAGCTTCAGGGTCCTGGGCCAATGCAGGGCTGGGGGCTGACTCTCTTCCTCCAAGGCAGCTAGCCCCAAGCAGGAGCCTGGAGGCTTCCCCCCACCCTCACTTCTGCCCCAGGAAAGTTAGGATTGTGGGGTTCATGCTCGGGCGTGGCTTCAGGCCGCTGGCTTCCCACCGGATGGCCAGAGTGCCCCAAGTGCCTCTCCCCACAGTGGCACCCACCCACAGCCAGGAAGTGCTCAACGGGTACCGTGGACACCTTGGGTCCTGCCTGCCCTGCCTCCAGCTGGCCTCCTGAGAAGAACACCTCTGCACTCAATCTGCCTCCAGGGTCAGAAGAGGGCACCTGACCAGGCCTGGCCAACCAGGGCGTCTGCTCCTAGCTGCAGGGACTGGTTCAGGAGACCTTAGTGAACCCAACAAGATACCATCCCAGGAGGTTTCCCCTGCTAAAGCACGAGATGAAAGCCTGGAGCTGTGGAGTGTGCAGGAAAATGAAACCTCCCTGCAGGAAAGCAGGGAAGAGAAGAGAACTGACAGAGACAGGGAAAGAGAAGAAAGACCATATGGTTTTTTGTTTGTTTGTTTTTTGGGAAGAGTCTCTCTCTGTCACCCAGGCTGGAGTGCAGTGGCACCATCTCAGCTCACTGCAACTTCCATCTTTTGGGTTCAAGCGATTCTCCTGCCTCAGCCTCCCAAGTAGCTGGGATTACAGGCACCCAGCACCACGCCCAGCTAATTTTTGTATTTTTTGTAGAGATGGGGTTTCAACAAGTTGGCCAGGCTGGTCTTGAACTCCTGACCTCAGGTGATCCACCTGTCTCAGCCTCCCAAAGTGCTGGGATTATAGCCGTGAGCCCCCACGCCCAGCCAAAAGATGGAGTTTTAAGGACATCATCTGAGCTCCAGGATCTAGCTGTGCTAGGAGCCAGGTAACCCTGGGTACAGGCCAGTCAGCAGTATGTCTCTTTATTCCTAACACCAGTATGAGTTGCATTTCTTTCATTCTCCATTGAGAAAATCCCAACTAAAGAAACGAGCTTGACAAGTGAAAGAAAGTGGGAATGGTCAGCCCACTTGGCTGCTCAGCAAGCTCCCGCCGCCAACAACACCCGCTATAGTCCAAGGACCATGCTGGGTGCAGAAAACACCAGGGTGAGCCAGACACAGCCCACAGCCTCAGCTGGGAGGTGCTGGGGTAGGGGGTGTAGCATGGGTTGCAAAAATTCCTGTTGCAACCTACTTACTTTTTAAAAAATAAATTAGAGGGAGTTAATGACAGGTCCATCTTTGGAGTACACTTTGATGCGCTTTCATGCATGACAGAGAAGTGGAGTGACAGTTACATCACACTTGGCACATCTACCACCTACACTGACCACATGTGAAAGCTGGCCATCACTTGTGTTCTAGCGAAAGGCAAAGGTGACGGATGCTCTCATCTGGGGCCTCCCAGTCTATGGAGATACCCAGGTAATTGCCCAGACATGAACATCTGGACCAAGTGTTCCCAGAGCCTGGAGAGACTTGGGCCCGGGACTGGACATCTGAATGGCAGACTAGACTAGAAGGGGCGCATTTCAAGGCCTCCGCTGCTGCCACTCTGAGGCTGGTTTCTCCCACCTGGGGTTGTGCTCCTTGACAGCCACAACCACCACTGATTCAGACACCTGGCCAAGGAGCAGGACTGGCTCGGCTGCCTCAGTATGCAGGGGTGCAGAACCCACAGCAGCCTGGTCTTCTTTGATGCCACTGGATCCAGGAATATTGGAGAAACCAGAAGGGTCCACCGCCCCACGCACCCTCACAGTGAGGGCTGGAAAGAGGGAAGGGACTCTCCCAGATGGCTTTTCATGGCACTTCATGAGCCCTGCGGGGGATGAAAGCCATCCTAGGGCCTTTCCCACCCTTCTTCCTCTCCTTCCTTGGGGCCCAGTGACCTCGGGCAAGTTACCTAACCTCTCCATGCCTCGCCTTTCTCTTCTATGATTTGGGGAGGCTGCTACCCACTCATGAGGTTATCAGCGAACGGAAACACTCAGCACAGAACTCCAACGCCGCCAAGGGAGCTGTGATCATTACTGCCGAGGGCGATTTCTGCCCCTGCTTCAGTCCCGCTCAGCTTCCTGACGCCCCGCTCGGACCCCTTGGTTCCTCTTCCACGTGCGGTGCACAGCGAGGGGACTGCAGGCACTCTGGAAAGGACTGTCACTCAAGAGACAAGGGAAGCCGCCAGGCATGGTGGCTCACGCCTGTAATCCCAGCACTTTGGGAGGCCGAGGCAGGCAGATCACCTGAGGTCAGGAGTTGGAGACCAGCCTGGCCAACATAGCGAAATTTTCTCTACTAAAGATACAAAAATTAGCTGGGTGTGGTGGTGGGTACCTGTAATCCCAGCTCCTCGGGAAGTTGAGGCAGGAGAATCATTTGAACCTGGGAGGTAGAGGCTGCAGTGAGCCAAGACAGTGACATTGCACTCAAGCCTAGGCAACAAAAGCAAAAGTCTGTCTCAAAGAAAAGAAAAAGAAAAGGGAAGCACTCTGTGAGGCCGGCCCAGCCCTCCTGGCCCCACCAAGCACAGCCCAGGTTCCTCCCACAGCTCCACTGACTCAGCAGCCAGGCAGCACTGCAGTGATGAGAGGAGGATGAGCTGTGGGCACAGGAGAGCTAGGGCAGCACCTGCATCTGTGAGTCTCCGGTGGGCCAGCACAGACAGAACCACTTAGCTTTTCAGCCTCACAAACCCCTCTGAGAAGGTGCCCTATTATCCCATTTTACAGATAGGAACACTGAGCCTCAGGGAAGTGAAGGAATCCAACCAAATTAACCCAGCTTGATGATTATTGGCCCCACTAATTCTGGAACCTACAGAAATACACAGTTCATCAGCGTCCATGTCACAGAAAGGAAAAGTGAGGTGCTAAAGCAAAGCTCAGCTCATCACAGGGGAGAGAATAATGAAGAGGGAAAGAGCAAGTACCCAGGTCCCCCCAACGCCTGGCTGGAAGGGCTCCTTCTCTCTGAGACTCAAAACGCTTCCCAGAGCCTGCTGTGGGTCACAGGTCACAAGGGCTGTAGGTGTTCCTGGGGGGCCGGCCTAGGGGTAAGTCCCAGCCAGAGTCCCAACCCTAGGACAGAGCTCCAGGAAACCCACCCAGTTTGATGAACTGTTTTTCTTTCTTTTTTAGAGACAGAGTCTTGATCTGTCATCCAGGCTGAAGTGGCACGATCCCTGCTCACTGCAACCTCCGCCTCCCAGATTCAAGTGATTCTCCCACCTCAGCCTCCAGAGTAGCTCGGATTACAGGCACTCACCACCACACCTGGCTAATTTTTGTATTTTTAGTAGAGACGGGGTTTCAACAGGTTGGCTAGGCTGGTTTCAAACTCCTGACCTCAAGTGATCTGCCCGCCTCAGTCTCCCAAAGTGCTGGGATTACAGGAGTGAGTCACGGTGCCCGGCCTCTATAGGCTTTTCAGGCAGGCAGAGCCAAGAAAGCTGGCTGGGCTCGGAGGAGGCGGCAGTTCAGGCTCCTGTCAGCAGCAGCCCCTCCACTGTGTTCCCCTGGGCAGGACAGGAGGAAGGGACAATGTAGTTTCCTCTGCTTGGGCAGCTCAGGCCTCACAGCCACCAGAGAGAGCTGAAGATGAGACAAGCTCCTTTCCCAAACAGGGGGATAAGGGAGTTACAAGAAGCTCAGAAAACAGATGTCTTGAGAGCAGCAGGCGCTAGGTGGTCTGACCCAGATCCTCCCTGCTCCAGACAGTACCCATCCGGCCCCAGTACTAATCCCCTGGAGCTCGGCTCTCATCTCAGCTCCACCTCTAAGTCACTAGGGGCAGGCCACCTACTCTTTTGAGGCTTCAGTCTACTATTCTTCCAAGAGGAGACTTAGATTGGTTTCTGTTTCCTCCATAAATCACATGAAGATAAAGGATGACGGAGAGGCCGGGGGTGGTGGCTCACATCTGAAATCCCAACATTTTCGGATGCCAAGGCAGGAGGATCACCTGAGGTCAGGAGTTCCAGACCAGCCTGGAAGACATGGAAACCCTGTCTTCCACTAAAAACTACAAAAATTAGCCTGGTGTGGTGGCAGGTGCCTGCAAATGCCAGTTACTCAGGAGGCTGCGGATGGACAACAGCCTGAATCTGGGAGGCAGAGGTTGCAGTGAGCAGAGATCGTGCCACTGCACTACAGCCTGGGCGACAGAGTGAGGCTCTGTTTCAAAAAATAAAAAAATAATAAAACTTAAAAAAAAGAAAGGCTTGGATGCTGGGGGCTGTCTGAAGGTACTTCTCACTAAAGGAGCTCACAGAGCCAACTCTTCGCCCACACCTATGCAGCTGGGTCACTCCAGCCCTCCCCTACTAAGGTAGGGCACCTGGCACCTCACAGGACAGGCCACAAGGCGGGCATTCACGCTCTATGCGGGCAAGCTTGGGTGGTGCGAGGATGAAAGGGATCATCTTTCTTGGGCTTATATCTAGGATGACACAGCCATGTTGCCCTCTGGCAAAAGGGGTCGAGGGAAGGGGGAAATCCTCCTTGTTGAACAGATAAGCAACCACCACCTGGTGTCAGAGCACACGGATTCCAGCCCCAGTTCTGACATTAAGTGTAGCTGCGGGGAAACTGCTTAAACTTCCTCCACCTCAGGTTTTTCATCTGTGAAGAGTAACTTCAGACAGGGCGCGGTGGCTCATGCCTGTAATCCCAGCACTCTGGGAGACTGAGGCAGGCGGATCACGAGGTCGGGAGTTCAAAACCTGCCTGACCAACATGGCGAAATCCCGTCTCTACTAAAAATACAAAACTTAACTGG
The DNA here is from genome assembly GCF_043159975.1 of Macaca nemestrina. Classification (NCBI taxonomy): domain Eukaryota; kingdom Metazoa; phylum Chordata; class Mammalia; order Primates; family Cercopithecidae; genus Macaca; species Macaca nemestrina. The sequence goes on along the minus strand of NC_092139.1, from coordinate 91,746,917 downwards.
ACATGGTGGTGGGCACCTCTAATCCCAGCTACTTGGGAGGCTGACGCTGAAGAATTGCTTGAACCCAGGAGGTGGAGGTTGCAGTGAGCCGAGATCACACTATTGCACTGTCTAGCCTGGGCGACAAGAGCAAAACTCTGTCTCAAAAAAATAAAAATAAAAAAACCAGGCACGGTGGCTCACGCCTGTAATCCCAGCATTTTGGGAAGCTGAGGCGGGTAGATTGCCTGAGGTCAGGAGTTCGAGACCAGCCTGGCTAACATGGTACAACCCGGTCTCTACTAAAAATGCAAAAATTAGCCAGGCATGGTGGTGGGCGCCTGTAATCCCAGCTACTCAGGAGGCTGAGGCAGATGCAGGAGAATCGCTTCAACCCAGAAGGCAGAGGTTGCAGTGAGCTGAGACTGCACCACTTCACTCCAGCTTGGGCAATAGAGCAAGACTCGGTCTCCAAAAAAAAGTGTCATACTTTTTATTTCTTTTCATGCTTACCATACCATGGTCTCCCTCCTGGCGAGTAACTGAAGCCTCAAAGAGGTTAAGAGACTTGTCCAAGGTCACAGAGTTGGAAGCTGACAGCGGAATTCAAAACCAGAGCTTCCCTTTGAGCCCTTCTGCCATTCCTTCAGGGAAGGCTCACAGCAGAGCAGGCAATAAATGAGGGCTGTGGTAGATGGAAAATACTGCCAGGCTGGGCTCAAGCAAACCCCCAGATTCTTCCCAGGCCCCCTCCCAACGCCCTGCTCAGGAGCACCCCCACCTGGGCCACAAGGAGCAAACCTTGAGATTCCTCCTCGAGGCTAGCAAGCGAGGCAGGGGGCTGATGCCTTAGGCAGATAAACAGTGACTCAGGTGGAAGCAGGAGGCAGGGATGGGGAGAGGCGGACAGTTCACTCAGCTCAAACACAGCATGTTCAGGGTTCACTATCCTGATTTTCCCTGGATAAAGATAGGGGTCTTGTTGGGGTTCATCCCAGCCCCAGGCCCAGAGAAATTCTGCCCGAGACCCAGCCTCGTGGTTATCTCCATCAGCAACACTTGTCCCGGACCCCTTGAAGGGAGCCGGGCTGAGTTGGAATGAGATAATAAACTGGGACAGAAAAGGCCTTTTCCATTCAAGTTCCCCTTTCTCTCCTCATTGCAGGCTTCACCCTCAGCAGGGCTCTGCACAGTAAGATGCCTCCTGGATTACATGACAGCGGATAAGGATCTGGGGATAGATCCTGTCATTTGGGGACACCCAAGCCTCACCTGTGGCCAGGGGATCAGTGGGCAAAAGTGTAGCTCTTGCTAAAAGAATAAACTGCTGGCCAGGCGTGGAAGCTCACGCCTGTAATCCCAGCACTTTGGGAGGCCAACGCAGGCAATTACTTGAAGTCAGGAGTTCAAGACCAGCTTGGCCAATATGGCAAAACCACGTCTCTACTAAAAATATACAAATTAAACAGGGGTGGTGGTGGGCGCCTGTAATCCCAGCTACTTGGGAGGCTGAGGTGGGAGAATCGCTTGAACTCAGGAGGCAGAGGTTGTGGTGAGCCAAGATCGCACCATTGCACTCCAGCCTGGGTGACACAGTGAGACTCCATGGCTAAATAAAATAAAATAAAATAAAATAAAAAGTGAAATAGCTTCCACCTGGCTCTCTTTCTGGGCATGCTTGTCCCTTAGCTCAGCCACCACGCTGGGAGGAAGCCCAATCTAGCAGGTGGAGACAGCATATAGAGACGCCCATGTGCAGAGGAACGGACTCAAAGCCAACAACCAGCAACGAATGCCAGATGTGTGACAACTTAGCCTTCAGATGACTTCAGCCCCCAGACTTTGAACCACTCCAGACAATGCTGAGTGGGGAAGCGTTATTCCCACTGAACCCTGCCCACGTTGCAGATTCAGGGGCAAAATCAACGTCACCATTGTTTTAAGCCGTAGGCTTTTGGTGGTTTATTAAGCAGCATTAGATAACCAGAACACTAGCACGGCCAGAATTTGAACCAAGCAAGCTGGCTCCAGAGCCTCAGCTCCTGCCACTCTGCAATGGTCCCTGCTGTATGACAGACAGTACAGAGGAGGAATTTCAACCTTAGCTCTGGAGTCAGACCTCTCTTCATTCATCAATCCATTCATTCATCAAATGTTTATTGTATCCCTACTGTGTTCCAAGCTGTCTGCTAGTCCTAAGAATATTTTAGTGAGCAAGACAGACAGATCCCTGCTCTAGGTGGGGAAGAGGCGGTTAGGAAGTAGAGAGTAACAGAGGACTACCTTTATGTGGGGTATTCACAATTGAGTGATCTGATCCAAATGGGACCAGATGACTAGGGAATGCTATGTAGAGGGGGTGATGTGGGATGGCCTTTCTGAGAGGGAGAATGCCAAGATGACATGGACACGGCTTTGTGAAGAGTGGAGGGAACAGCAGAGGAACAGGTCTGGGTTCAGAATCCGGCTCCTTCAATTATTAGCTGTGTGACCTTGTAGAAGTAACCCAGTCTCTCTGAGCCTATAGGTCCTCATAAAATGTGAAAACTTCCTCATAAAATGGTGATGCTTTATTTTTATTTATTTTTTTTTTTGAGAGGGAGTCTCTCTCTGTCACCCAGGCTGGAGTGCAACGCGATTTTCTCGGCTCACCGCAACCTCTGCTTTCCGGGTTCAAGCGATTCTCCTGCCTCAGCCTCCCGAGTAGCTGGGATTACAAGGGCACGTGACCATGCCCGGCTAATTTTTAGTATTTTTAGTAGAGATGAGGTTTCACCATGTTGGCCAGGCGGGTCTCGAACTCCTGACCTCACGTGATCTGCCCACCTCAGTCTCCCAAAATGCTGCGATTACAGGCATGAGCCACTATGTCTGGCCAGGGATGCTTTTCGAACCCATGTGATCGGACTACTATCCCCTGAAATAGGACTGTTCTGAGGAGCCAATGAGCTGATTACATGTACAAGTGTGTAGTCCAGAGCCTGGTGCGGGAAGAGTTCCATAAATACCAATGATTTTGGTGAGATTAATTATCCTGAGGCCGAGGTCCCCCAGTGGATGCACAGAGCCCCAGAGATCACTCTGCTCCCCATCAGAAACTGCCATCCAAGGCTACTGGGAAGAGAATAAGAACAGCTAAGTAAGGGAGACTTCTCACAGCTGCACTGGTGCCCAAGCCACTGAGGGCGGGTCAGGTGGAGGCAGGCAGGAAAACACACTTCTCTGCAGCATGGTGACACACACGCCACTTCTGCCCACCCCCTGCAGCCATCCCTGACTCATCTCCTCAACCCCGAGCTTGAGCCCATCACCCTCAGCTCAGACTCGGGGGGATGGGGCTGGAGGCTGGATATGCCGTCCCTCTTCAGGCCCTGCCCAGAAGGCAGTGGGCACCCACACAGCCAGATGGGGAGAAGCAACTTCCTCAGGCAGAGGAAGGAACAAGGTAAGGAAGCCTGGAGAGAGGGCAGAACAGGGCATGGCAGAAGACACAAAAGAACCTCAGTGGAGGCAGGAAAAAGTATCACCTGCCATCCAGATGGGCACACTCTCAAGAACCCTGAAGAGCACTCAGTAGGTGGCTGGCACACATATCCAGAGAAAAGTACCCATGAACAAGCTAGAGCACCCAACAGTGCACACACAGAGATGTGCTCAGGAGAACCACACGTAGCCACCCAGACACATCCAGACACAGCAATCCAACAAGAAGCTACCCGGGGCCACGCACGCATGCCACACACAGATGTGTACACATGCACAGGCACACCTCAATGTTCCCAGCTGCCTGTCACTCCCCGTCTCTCCTCTTGCTCTTGCTCACTGCCAGCCATCTGATCGGCAGGGCCCTGATTGTGCCAAGGTCCTCCCAGGTGCCCACTCCTGCTCCCATCTGCTGATCCAGGCCTGGGAGAGGCCAGCCAGCAGCCCCAGCATGGTCCAAAGAGGAGACCAGTAATCATGGATCTGAACCAGGGAAACGAGTGGAAACAAGCTGGCCTTGAGAGCAAGCCACAAGTCCAGAACCAGAGTGTGGGCAGGGCCAGGGGCTCAGCACAACCTTGTCTAGGGCCAATTCCCCCAAAGCAGAATCCTTGCCTTGGCATCACACCTGCCTTGGGTGACCCTGTGTCTGCTTCGGATTGTGAGCAGGTGGACAGGAATGCCCTTATAACCATCTGGAAGCCCTGAAAGATTGCAACAATTAGAGAAGCAAAAACACAAAACACACCCAGAAAAGTGCAGCATATCAGGGTGAGATCAGCCAAGAGGCAGAACTTCCTACTGGACAGGCACCAAAGCACTGAAAGAGACTGTAGTGAACCGAGATCACATCACTGCATTCCAGCACAGGTGACAGAGTGAGACCCCGTCTAAAAAAAAGAAAAAAAAAATACCGTGTTAACAATTAAAACACCCAGCTAAGGAAACCAAGGCTCAGAGAAGTCAAGTAATTTGCCCGAGGTCATGCAGTGTTAGACACCTCAGTGTGCTGTTCAAGCCCTCCCGGCCCCACCTCTCACGCCAACCATTTCTGCAATGACCAGATCCCTGCAGGCTCCAACCAGCATCTTACTGGTACAACGGGAGAGTGCTTCATGTCAGGCCATCCTGGGCCTTCTTGGAAGCTGCAGTGTGGAGAGCACACAGGAAACCACTAGAGCCCCACCCATGTGCAATCTGGAAGTACACACGGGAGCCAAAGTCCACAGAGCCAGACTTGTTGGCAGGGACCAGGCTAACAGATAAACGCTTTTCTGTTTCTCTCCCCAACAGAGCAGTTATCAATCTCTAAGGCTCCTCGAGAGACCGCCCAGGAGAGTGGTGGGAATAATCACATAGTTGCTTTCCCTTCCTCTCCTTCAAACCCCCTGTCCTGGCCCTTGTTTCCTGAGATCACTTCCTAAATAAGCCACGGCCTGCAAGCCTTTCTCTCAGGCTCCCATGGAGGGGAACGCAGGTGGAGGCAGACCAGCAGGTGCTGGAGCTGACACTCACACCCAGGTCTGAGTGACAGCAGAGAATACATGCTTAACCACTATGCGACCCTGCCACCACCCCCAACCATGCCAAGGTCCCTTTCCCTCAAGGCTCGTCATTCTGAGCCATGGTGGCTCAGCCAAAGTTGATCAGACAGGGTCATGGGAAAGAGGGTGAGGAGGGCTGCAAGCATGCCTCCAGCAGCAGGGTCCTCTTCTCTGGGACTGAGACCACCTCCCACCAATCGCCTTCTCTGGGACTGAGACCACCTCCCACCAATCGCCTCAACATGCTGAGCTGAGCAGTCCCACGTAGACCTGCCCGACACTACCCGAGCTTAGCATCTGTCTCTGCCCAGAAACATCAACCACAGGGGTCAAGAGTGGCTGCTGTAGCTCTTCAGCTCCAGTCCCCCATCCCACCCCACTGTGGCAGGCCCCCTGGTCCCATCCCTCTCCAACTCTTCGACATCTGGAAAGGGAAGAGGGACCTGAGGCACCTTCTGGAAGCCTGAACAGCCAGACCCAACAGACGCCCACTCCACCTCACCCCTGGACTCAGAAAACCCAGCACCACAGCTTGGAGGTGAGCACAGAGCCTCCCCCAACTCCTGCCCAAGTCGAGAAGATGTGCCGGGACTTCCCTCTGAAAAATCACTGCCCAAGACCTCACAGGCCCTGAGTCACTCCTGGCCTCCCAGCCTCAGGCAGCTCTGCCAGCTGTTTACTCCCCACCTCGCAGCAGGAAGAATGGGGAGGGCAGTGTACCATGGGAAACTGGGGCCTATGGGGCTTGAGGGACAGCCCCAGGGTCTCAATGCATGCAAAGAACCCCAGAGCCCTGGCACCTGGCTCAGGCCAACTCTTATTCCCTGTGGAGTCTTCTCTGATGAGAGCCACTCAACAGGGGCACATCCCAGCAAACCCCGATGGCATATCAAGTGCCCTTCAGGTTTGTTAACAAGGATGTAGGGAGAATCACAGAAAGAAATGAGGGGAAAAGAAGGGTGCCCCTCAGCCAGCTCCCAGGTCCAGATGCACAGTACCTGGAGCTGGCAAAGCCAGAGAACAGTCTGCAGGGACTCCTGAGGTCTCCTGAACACTCGCCTGTCCTGGACTGGCACCCCCACACCCATCCAAGCCTTTGGAAAGGAGCATCAGGCTGGAAGTGGGTCCCACTCCCAAAGATCCCTCAAAGTCTCTCAGTCAGCACTCCACCACCCTACTTCACTCCAACAAGCACAGGCTGGAGTGAAGAGTAGATGGGGTTTTAGCCCTTTCCGGAAAAACTACAAACCTGGCCTAGCTACGGGGTCCACTGGGGCTCCTGGCTGTTTTCCTTCCACCGCCACCTGTAAACAGCCCATCATCTCTGACTTCCATCCCTGACAGCTTCCCTCACCAGACTCTGACAGGGGTTGAACAACTCACGCATGCACATACACCGTATGGGTGGAAGTGGGTGCAGTGCCCACCCGCGGGGGTTTCTGAGGATGGTCACTCCACCTCCCTAGCACAACCCATGATGCTGTGTGGCTCTACGGGATCGCAGTACTGGCTCATACCATCCATACCTATTGATGTCTGTCTGCAAATACACATGCATTCACACTCCACACACGGCCCGACTCTCCTTCAGTCACACCAGGAAGCACGTCTGGATCCCGGCTGGCTGCAGAATCCCAGCCCCGTGGCTGACCTTCTGTGGCATGGTCCGCAGCTGCCTCTCAACGTGGGCGCCGCAGTGCCCGCGCTCTGCCCTCCAGCGAGCAGCAGGTAACTCCCCTTCCAGGCTCGGAGCAACTGGGCGGGCAAAGCCAGAAAATCCTAGAATAAGATCCAAAGAGTAGCAGCGTTAGAGCTTCTTCTTGTCATGCTGGTCAATGGCTGGCAGGGGCCGGTTTCAGCGAAAGCACTCACACCTAGCCTCTCCTTTTGGCCCAAGTTGGCCAGGAACTGGGGACAGGGGTGGAGCCTGAAGACACTACAGTTACTGAGCTTCCCACTCCAGAGAAACTGCTGGGCCCACCCTGGCTGCGCTCCTTGGAAAGCAGGAGCAGCAGAAACTCAACCCCAGCCAGCCCGCCCCACCCATGTGTCGGTTCCCATCCCTGATGTCTCCATCCATAGGGCCCTGTAGCCTCGTTGTATTTGCTACTGCCTGCCCGGGGGACCTAGGCAGTCCCCACAACACAGAGCAGAAAGGACGCGAGTCTGGGAAGCACGGTGGGTCTGGGGCCTCTGCGGCGCTCAGGATTCCCGCGAAAACGCTGTACGCCTGCCACACTTAAGCACAAACAGGAAAATGTGGTCGGCTAGAGTCCAGCATCTGGAGAGAGGAGGACCGCTCCTCTCTTGGAGGCCACCGCTGTCACTGACGCATCCACTGCCCGCCACCAGCAGTGCAGCCCCCGAACACGTCCCTAACTCGACCCGCCTGGGACACTGCAGCACCCAATGGCGCCCGCAACCTGCCCCCTGCCACGGGCAGCGCAGCCCGGGATAACACCCCCAAACCGCTCCCTGCCATGGGCAGTGCAGCCACGGACAGCGCCGCCAACCAGTCCCCACATCCCCCCACCATTCCCCTGCTCCCCGCCATGGAGAATGAGTCCTGGAATAGCACCGCCAACTAGACCACAGCCTTTAGCAGTGACGCCCCCTGCCACGGGCAGTGTAGCACCAGATAGCTCCCCTTACAAGCCCCCTGCCACCAGCGAATAGCCCAGGATGGTGCCGCCAACACGCCTCTCACCGCGGCAGTGTAGCCCCTGATAGTGCACCCTATGTGCCACCCACCGGCAGCAGTGCAAACCCGATAGTGCACCCAGCCCACTCCCTCCCTCCCCCCATAGCATACAACCCGCCCCCACACCCCCGCCACTGGCCGTCCGGCCTCGATAATGTCCCATACACACTCCCAGCTGTAGGCAGGGCAGCCTATGCATAGCGCCCCCAACCAGTCCCCAGCCATGGGCAGTGATGCCTCAGATATCACACCCAACAAGTTCCCCGCCACGGGCACTGAGGGCCCACATAGCGCCCCCAACCCGCGACCCTCCGCAACCAGCACAGCCAGGGATAGAGCCCCCAGTAACCCCCGCCGCTGCGGGAAATGATGCCTGGGATAACGCACCCAAAACTCCCCCGCCAAGATCAGCGCAATACCCAATACTGCCCCTAACACGACCCCCACCACCGGCGGTGCAGCAAACGATGATGCCCCCAATCTCACCCCGCCTCGGGCAGTAGAGCCCCAATAGTGTATCCAACCCATTCCACACACCTCTGGACCCCCGCCGGAGGCAATGCAGCACCGGATAGCGCCCCTAACACGCCCCCTGCCACCGGCAGTGTAGCCCAGGATAGCGCTGCCAACTCCCCTGTCGCCAACATCCCTCTCGCCGTGGCAGTGTAGCCCCAACACTGCACCCAGTCTGCCACCCACCACCGGCAAAGCCCCTCCGGAGAGTGCACCCAACCACTCCCTTCCGGGCAATGCAGCCCCCTCCCCCCCGCCACTACACCAAACCCATCCCCCCACCCCCGCCACTGGCAGTCCGCCCCGGTAACGCCCACAACACGCTCCTGGCTGTGGGCAGTACAGGCCATGGATAGCGCCCCCAACCAGCCCCCAGCCATGGGCAATGACGCCTCATATATCACACCCAACAAGTTCCCCGTCATGGGCACTGAGGGCCCAGATAGCGCCCCCAACCCCTGCCCCATGGTGACGAGTGCAGTCACAGATAGCGTCCCCAACAAGCACCCCCCGCCCCCGCCACTGTGGGAAATGACGCCCGGAATAACGCACCCAAACCTCCCCCGCCAAGGCCAGTGCAACACCCAATACTACCCCTAACATGCTCCCCACCACAGGTGGTCTAGCCCAAGATGGCGCCCCAATCCACCTTTTGCCTTGGGCAGTGTAGCTCCTGATACTGCATCCAACCAGTCCTCGCCTGCCCGGCCCCTCACTCCGCCGCCGCAGGCAGTGCAGCCTGGGATAGCTCACCTACTCTGGCACCTTTCTACCACACTGGCTGCGCAGTACTCTCCCTCACCGCGACCAACGGCAGCCAGACGAGCCACGCTGCTACAGACTCAAGCCTCCAGCATACCACCAGGGATGCCTCCTTTTCTAAGCTGGGCGCGGAACATCCTAGCTTGTAAACTCAGTAGTGCACAGAAAGACACGATTGCCCCTTACTGAGGTTATATGTTCTGATTGGATGAGCGCTAAAGCGGTAGGTCTATTTTGATTGGGCTTTGTTTTCAGGTTCTGATTGGATAAGAGGAAGTCTTACACTAACCAATCAGAACATGATAACAAAGTCCAATCAGAATAGGCCTAGAGGTTTCCCTCATCCAGTCAGAACATGTGGTCCAGGAACTACATTTGCATTAAACCTTATATATAAGGGATGCCAAGTGGGGAGGCTTGCGATTACAGGTTTTTCTGCATCGGCACCCGTAGCTGCTCTGTTCCTGGTTTAGAGGAGATGAAGCGGGAGGCAGTAGCCGCGCATGCTGGAAGTTGGAGCTTGAGTTGACTCACGTTGCTGCTGCGGTTCCTGGCGGTGAGGGAGGATACAGCACAGCCAGAATGGTAAAAAGCTGGCGGAATAGGTTCATTATCCCAGGATGTACTGTCAGTGCATCCTGGTAACCCCCGCGCCGGTAAACCCCGCGCCCAACCCGGGGTGTGTGTGTGGGAGGTTGTGGAGTCCCTGGCTCTCACCCGGGGTGCGTGTCTCTTCCCACGGGGACACCCCAAAGCGGCAAGAAGTCTCCCGGGGGACAGGGACAGGCACCCAGCGTTCCAGGGGGAGGTAGAGGCAGGTCGCGGAAAAAAAGCGGCGAGGCCAAAGAAAAGACTGGGTTCCCACAGCAGACCTCAGTGCCTTCCGGGGCGACCCCTCGCCCGAACCTGGGGGGTCGTGGAGTCTCTGGATTCCATCCAGGGTGCGTGTATCTCCCCACGGGGGCACCCCAAAGCATCAAGAAGTTCCCCGGGGGATGGGGACAGGTGCCCAGGGTTCCGGAGGGAGGTTGAGGCAGGCCGCGGAAAAAAAGCGGCGAAGCCGAAGAAGTGGCTGGGTTCCGCGGCAGAGGTCAGTGCCTTCTTGGTAGCCCCCGCTCCTGACCCGGGCGGGTCATGGAGTCCCTGGTTTCCACCTAGGGTGAGTGTCTCTCCCCACGGAGCACCTCAAAGTGGCAGGAAGATTCCCGGGGAACAGGGACAGGCGCCCAAGGTTCTAGGGAGAGGTTGAGGCAGGCCGTGGAAAAAAAGCGGCAAGGCTGAAGAAAAGGCTGGTGTCCCCAGACGGAAGTCAGTGCTTTTCCTGCAGCCCCCGTGGCCGACGGTTCTTGGAGTCCCTGGTTCTCAGGGTGCGTGTCTCTCCTCCAGGGGGCACCCCAAAGTGACAAGAAGTCCCTCGGGGGACAGAGACAGGCGTCCAGGGTTCCAGGGGGGAGGTTGGGGCGGGTCGTGGAAGAAAAGCAGCGAGGTCGAAGAAGAGGTTGGGGGTCCCCGGACGGAGATCAAATTTCTTCCCTGCAGCCCCCGCACCCGACCCGGAGGGGTCATGAAGTCCCTGGCTCCCACCCAGGGTGCGTGTCTCTCCCTCCGGGGACACCTCAAAGAGTCAAGAAGTTCCCGGGGAATGGGGTCAGGCGCCCAGGGTTCCAGGGAGAGGTTGAGGCAGGCTGCGGAGAAAAAGCGGCGAGGCCGAAGAAGAGGCTGGGTTCCCATGATGGAGGTCAGTGCCTGTGCTGCAGCTCCTGAGCCCGAGCTGGGGGTGGGGGTTCGTGGAGTCCCTGGCTTCTCTCCAGGGTGCGTGTCTCTGCAAACAGGGGTGCCCCAAAGTGGCAAGAATTTCCCCAGGAGTCGGGGACAGGGTCTAGGATTCCAGGGACCCCGTGGGGTGGGGGTGGGGCTCCTATCCAGGGCGTTACTGCCTGTGTTGGGGGGCTGGTTGGGTGTGCTATCTGGGGCATCACTGCCTACGGAGGGGAGTGGGTTGGGGGCGCTATCCGGGGTTGCGCTGCACGTGGCTGGGGGTGGGTTGTGGCAGTACTGCCGCAGTCGGTAGGTTTGGGGGCGCTATTTGGGGATATACTGCCCTTGGCCGGGTGGGGGCGAGTTGGGGAACTATGGGGTGCTGCAATGCTCTGGTCGGGGATGTGCGCCATGGGGTGCAACACTGCCAGAGGTGAGGTGCCCGGTTGGGGGCGCTATTGGGTGCTTCACTGCCTGCAGTGGGCAGGGGGTATGATATCCAGTGCATCATTGCCTGTGTCTGGGAGCTGGATGGGGGCGCTAACTATCGAGGGCTGCACTGCCCATAGCTCAGAGTGTGTTGGGGATACTGTCTGGGGCTGCAGTGCTGGTGGTGGGGGACGGGTTAGGGTCACTGTTGGTGGCAGGGAGGGGGATGTTGAGGGTGCTGTCTGGGGACTACAGTGAGGCAGAGGTAACGGGGTTTGTTGGGAATGCTGTTGGGGCGGACTACCCGTGGAGAGTGGGGGGGAGGGTGCTGGTTGGGGGCAGTATTGAAGGCCAGATACACTGACCGTGGCTGGGGGGATAGGTTGGGTGCTATGGCAGGGAGCAGGTGGGTATGCTGTATGGGGCCACATTGGCTGTGACGGGGGCGGGTTGGGTGCCCTATCGGGGGTACACTGCCTGAGCCAGGAGGGTGGGTTGGGTACACTATCTGTGGCTGCAGTGCCTGAGGTAGGGAGAGAGTTTGGGGTGCTATCATACCTGCACTGCCTCAGAAAGGGAGTGGGTTGGGGGCACTGTCCCGGGCTGCTGCTCCTGGTGGGGAGCAGCTTCGGGCGCTATCTGGGGTTGCACTGCCCGCAGTGGGAGGTGTTTTGGGTGCCATATCGGGGCGTCACCGTCCGCGCCAGGGATCTGGTTGGGGGCAATATCCCGGACTGTACTGCGCTCAGCAGGGGGCGGGTTGCGGGTACCATCGGGTGCTGCATTGTCCGAGACGGGCGGGTTGCAATTGCCAATAGGTGCTACAGTGCTGGCATTGGGGAGCGGGGTGTTGGGGGTGCTATCCAGGGGCTACACTGCCGGCGGCGGGTTAGGGGCACCATTGGGGTTTCCACTGCCACTCTGGTGGCAGGTGGCGGAGGTGGCAGTGACAGCGATGGTCAGAAGAGTGGTCTTTCTCTCCCCAACTCCAGATTCTAGACGGCTGTGTGTGGCTGGGGCACAGTGTATGTGTTCCGCAGACCACCTGGGACCCCCAGGCACACAGTAACAGACACCACAGGGCGACAGGGCCCTGTGAGTGGAGGGATGAGGAAGGGGAAGCAGCACTTGGGTGGGGAGGGCTGACTGGGGTTGAGTGTCTGCTGCTCCTGCTTTCCGTGAAGCGCAGCTAGGGTGGGCCCAGTGGTTCCTGTGGAGTGGGAAGCCCGGGCACTGTGGTGTCTCCAGTCCCCACGCCAGGCCCCAGTTCCTGGCCAATATGGGCAAAAGGAGAGGCTGGACTTGAGAGGATTCGTGTGAGTTCCTTGGCTGAAACTGGCTCCTGCAACCCAGTGGCCTGCATGAGAAGGTGAGGCTCTAATGCTACCACTCTGTATCTTGTTATAGGCTTTTCTGGCTTTGCCTGCCCAGTTGCTCCATGCCAGGAGGAGTAGCTGCTTGTCACACGCTGGAGGCTGGACCTTGTAGCACCACAACGCCTCGCTGTGTTTGGTAGCCGCGATGGAGACTGCAGATGGAGCTGAGGGAACAGTAGAAGGGTGGCTGGCTGCCGCCAGGGCAAGAGCAAGGCTGTGGCAGTGGCCAGGTAATAACCTTGTAGGATGGGCCAGTGCGTTGAGGGCAACAGCAGCAGTGGCTCTGTTGACATCGGCGCTCGTGGTGGCAGCAGCAGCAGCAAGTCTGGGGGCTGGGAAGGCAGCTAGGAGGCCTGCAGGACTGGCCTGGCCTGGCCTGGGGAGGAAGCTGTGAGTGCTGTACAGTGGGCCTCTGTGGCAGCCGTGCAGGCGCAGCCAGGGGAAGGAGGAGTCCTCCCCGCTTCTCCTGCAGAATCGGGGGGGTGCCCTCCTCCTGCTGGGACCTGAGCCAGGCGTGAGTGGCACCATTGTGTCTTTATTAAAGCTTGGGTGGTGACTATTTCTGTATCTTTTTGCTTGTTTTTTGTTGAGATAGTCGGACTTTTTAAAATTTCATGTATCGGGGAGGGGACAAAATGTGTAATAGGCTTCTTGATTCCCTTGCTTGTTTTCTTTCTTTTTTCCAGTTTGGTTTTTTTCTTATTATTTTCTTCTTCCTCTTCATTTTTTTATGCTGTTGCTTCTATTTCTTGTATCATGTGGAGAGGGGAGTGGAAGATAGAGATGAGGCCCTCCCTAGAGACAGTCGAGTCCCCAGGGAAAGCTGATGCATTTTCTAATGAGGATTTTCATTGGTGAGATGTGTGCAGAGTGACCCTGCCTTGGTGTCCAAAAGCCTCCTTGTGTGTGGTGTGACTCCAGGCCCAGGAGGTAACCCCTCTTGTGTAGAAGAACCTGTCCTGGAAACATTTCTCCTGAGAGCACCCAATGGCACATTAGGGAGCTGAGAGCAACTTAGAAGGGACATATGGCCAGCCCCTCCCAGGAGTCCTGTCTCAGGCAGACGCTGGCCTACAGCCCAGGGGCTGACACGGACATCTTCTCCAAGCCACTGTGGGCAGGTGTTGCCAGGGCAGTGTGGTGTTGGATGACGCTGAAGCTGCTGCACAGCCTGAGGTATTCCTCTCTGACAGACTGAGGGCCAGGTACTGCACAGCCTGAGGTGTTTATCTCTACCAGACCAAAGGCCAGGCCCAGGGTGGCTCCCCATCCCCTGCCACGAGAAGGCCCCTTTTGTTCCACAAACCGACTCCATGAACCCATCCCCCAGACCCCTGAGTATGCTGAGCAGCAGGCCTGGTGAGCACTGGTCTCTCCGTGCTGCAGACACGCACCTGCCTAGGGACCTCCTCCTCACCTTCAGGCAGGGGGTGACCTTTTCCTGCCCTTTATGCCGGTCACACCCCACGTGCTGTGACGCTGAAGTCAAGCAGGGAAGCAGCAGAGAAGGCGTGGAGATCGACAAGTGCCGCCGCAGGGTCGGAAAGAAGCTCTGGGGTCCACAGGGTTATTGGCCAGATGTCCAGAGAGCGACTCCGGGGTCCTGGTCTCCAAGGGAGAAGAGGGGTTGGGGAGAGGCCTTTGATCAGGCGTGTGGCCCCTGCTCTTCCTGAGCAGGTCGGGCAGCCGGTGAGTGCCTGGCTAATGCAGTTCCCACTGGGCCACGCTGCTGGGAGGAGAGCGTGGCCTCTTTCCCAGCTGTTTTCCATCCAAGATGCACAGAGAGCAGGCCCGAGATGCAGGTCACAGCCAAAGCAAGTGGCAGGTGGTGCTGCTTCCCAGGGGACATTGCTGTGGCTGTTCGGTGGCTTTGAGATGCTTGGGGTGCCCACCTGGAGCTGTGAGCCGGCCTGGCAGGCCTGGGAGGGCAGCAAGGGCGCTTGTGAAAGTTCCCTTTTCTTGAATTTAACAGAATCTTCCCATGTCCACTCTCCAGTACTCTTTTCTGTTGTCCCCAGACAGTGCCAGCAGAGGCCACATGCCGTCTGAATATGGCCACGCACACTCGCTGCAGGGTCCTGGCCTGAGGGCATGAGGCCAGCATCCCTCACTTTAGGACTGGGAAACCAGTTCCCATGTTTCCAAAACAACTGAGACAGCTGCCACTTCCTGTCACCCAAGCCTGGCCACTGTACCTTACTTTCCTTTCGGGGCCTCAGTACCTTCTTCCTACCTTAGCCCCTCTGTCCTCCAAAATGAGGACGAGGAGGGATGGAGATGTCGAGAGGCCGCCCAGGTTCCAGGCTCCTGTCCTAGCCACTGCCCATCCTTGGCTGTCACTGTCCCAGCCTCCCAACTGGTCTCTCTGCACCTATTGGCCTGTAACCATCTGAGCTGGGGTATGCCTGCACCTCTGCTTCTTGTGGGCTAAGCACAGATGGGACTTGGAGAGCTGCAAGCTGAGGAAGAAGGCAGGTGCATCTCTGGGTCCCTTCTCCCCCAGTTGAGGCCTTTCACGATGCAGTCCCCAGGCAGGGACAGACCAACCTCTCTCAAGACCCTGTGTCCACAAACCGTTTCCTCTGAATTCCATTCCTTGGGCCCGGAGCCTGCACCCAGCTGCGCAGTGGACCCTCTCAAGGGCCAGGATGGGGACCACATCTGGCAACCATGAGAGAGGCTGCAGGAGATGGACCTGAGTGAGCTCTGCGCCAAGACAAGGCCCCGCCAATGCTGTTGGAGAAGGAGTGACTGTGCTGAGAGAAGAGAGAGGATGCTGCCATGATATGGCAGAGTCGGTCTGCAGTCAGCGCTTGGAGGATGAGGCCCCAGGTCCCACCTCTAGCCTGCTCCAAAGGCCAAGCAGGCGGGATCTGAAGAATCTGGGGGTTTCCCTCTGCTCCTCCCTCACCTGGCTGAGGGATAGAGGCAGACTGGACAGTACTGCCCTCAGCCCTGGTGCCTGCCGCACAGGCTGGGAAGAGCAGCCCTCATCTTCTTACGCATCTACTCAGCCAAGAACTCCAGGCTCCATGTCCCACCAGGGTGGGCAGGGCAGTTGGACAGAGCAGGCCCAGTGCCCACACTGGCAAGGGCATCCGCCTCTGGAGGAGCTGTGGGGACCAGATCATCCAGAGCACCCTCCCCTGGCTCTCCGTTGCTGGGAAGGCCCTGTCCAAGCTTCTGCTCTCCTGCTGTCTGAGCTCAGTGGTGAGTGGCATCCAACAGTCCCACAGAGACAGCCCCAGGGCCACTGTGGGCTGCTGTAATCCCCAGAGCTGAGCTCCATGAGCTTGGGAGGGGGTCTGGGGGAGGCTCCCTTAGGAAGAGACATTGGCAGGTGAGGGTTGATTTGGGCAGGGAAGACCCAGGCCAGGTGCTTGATGTGAGCCCAGCAAGTTTGAGGGTCCTGGGGGAAGGTGCTTGCGACTTCTGGAGACTCAGGTCAGGGGAGAGGAATCCAGGGTCACAGGGAGTCATGTCTGGGGCAGCCAGCTTGATATATCCAGCCTCGTGCCCCCTGGCCACTTCCCTGCCACCGTCCCTCAGCAGGAAGAGCTCTTTCATTATTTTCCGTTTTCATTTGTGTTCTCTTCCATTTACATTATTTGGGTTTGTTCTGTGGTGGGGTTTTTTCCACCTATCTTTTTTTTTTTTTTTTTGGGACAGGATCTCATTTTTAAAACTGGATTTTTTTGTGTGTGTCTTAATTTACTTAAGGTTCTTGTTGTAGATTTTGGCTGTTAGCAGTTGTTCAGATGCATAGCGTGGGAGCATTGTCTCCCGTCATGTGGCTGTGTGTCTACTCTGTTGGCAGTTTCTTTTCTGTGTCCCAGCTCTGTGGATCATTAGACCTAACTTGTGCATTTCGCTGCTTCTTGAATTGCTTTTGGAGGCTGAGCCAAATAAATGTTTTGGGAAAGCCCATGTGGAGAAGATTATTTTCCAGGTTTTCTTGTAGGATTTTTGTAGTTTGAGATCTTCCATTGAACTCTTTCTTTCATCTTGAGTTAATTTTTGTGTGGTGACAGGTAGGGCTCCAGTGTTATTTGAGGTATTTTAGGGGACAGTGATGTGGAGAAACCCACTCTTTTACCCGTTAGTTTCATGTGTCCTTACCGAAAGTGACCATTAAGTTTGTTTGCCCAATTTTGGCTGCTCTGTGTGTGTGTGTGTGTGTGTTTTCGTTAGTAGTCTTTGTTTCTGGTAAATATATGAACCTCCCTCAGATATGTGATTACTTATCATTTTCTCCCAGTTTATAGGAGGCCTGCTGTTTTGCTTCATTTTTAAAAATTCCCGTGAAGAAGCTCTTCAGTTTTTTGTGTTCTGATGCGTTTACTTTTCCTTTTGTTGGAAATGATTTTTTATCCAATCAAGAGAAAAATTAATTTGGGATTCATTCCTGTGGCAGTGAGTGTTTTCCTTCTGTGTTTCTTTCATCTTCTTTTCTATTTGCATCTTTTCTGTTTGCACATGCATGTAGGTTCAGGTTTCCAAAAAGTAATGCTCACCGTAAGTTTTCTCGTGGAAGTTTTATACTTATAAATGTCCTGTTTGGATTTTGAAAAAATTTTGAATGGGATTTTTGTGTGGCGTGGAACACAAAGAATTTATTTCATTCTATTGTATGTGGATTTCCAGTTTTCTCAAAATCATTTGCTGAATTGACTAGCCATTTTCCATTTTGTGTTTTAGGGGTTCTTTTGAGAAATGTGTTGACTTATACATTCAGGTTCGTTTCTTGGCTGCCTAATTGTGTCCATGGGCAGATGGTTCTATTTTTCTGACTCTCCCGTATTGTTTAGATAACTATAGCTTTTCAACGTAATTTGACATTGGTAAGAGCGAGGCCTCCAGCCGTATTTATATTTCTGGGAACTGCTTTGGATCTTCAGGGACTTTGATGGTTCTGTGTGTATTTTTGTATTGCTTATTTCCAGTTTTAAAATTTGTTTTGTAATACATGTCCAAGATTAGGGGGCACGGTGGGATCTTTTCTTGTGTACACTGAGGAATGATGGAATCAGGGTGTTTATCGCGTCTGTTCCCGTGTCTAGTTTTGATTTCTATGTGTTGTGAACCTTCAGTGTGCTTCTTTCTGGCTATATTAAAACAGAGGCTGCCATATTGGTACCACCAGCCACCCTGCTGTGGAGCGCATCAGCAGAATTCACTCCTGCCCTGAACCGCAGCTCTGCACCTGTTACCAGTGACTGCCCATTCCCTCTCCTCCCCACTGCCTCCGATAACCACTATTGTACCTTCACCTTCGATTAGATTCTTTTAGTTTCCACATGGCTGAAATGAGATAACAGTGTTTGTCTCTCTCTGCCTAGCTGATTTCATTTAACTTAATGTCTTCCAGGATCTTCTGGGTTGCTGCAAATGACATCAGGCCATGAATTTTTAGGGAGGGGGCATATTTCATTGTGTCTGTGTGCTGAAGTTCCTTCATTGCTCTATTAATTGATGAACAGGTTAGGTTGATTTGGTTGATTTTCATACCTTGGCTACTGTGAGTAGTGCTTCCCTAAACCTGGGAAGGCAGCTATTGCTTCGATATACTGATTTCATTTTTGCTATGCATATACTCACTATTGGAATTTGTAGATGAAATGGTGGTCACTTTTTTGGTGATATTTATTCTAGTTAGAGTAAGTTGCTATCTGAGTGTGATTTTTATTTACAGTTTTGAGATGTCTAGTGATGTTGAGAACCAAATTTTTTACTTGTTAGTGGATTTCATATCTTCTTTTCAGAAATGTCCCTTCAGGGTCTAAGCCCAGTTTTGACTGGGGTACTTGAGTTTTTGTGTTTAGCTCCTTAGTAGTGTTGGTTTCTGCTGCATGTCAGTTAACAACCCGTTTCAGATACAGGATTTCTCATCATGTCCTTTCTGTCAGAAGAATGTCTTCTCATTGTTGGTTGGTGCATTGTTTTCGTTACTATGCGGTATTTCTTTAGTGGTATGTGTGTGTGTGTATGTGTTTTTTTTTTTTTTTCTTTTCCAAGTTTGCAGTGATTATATTTGTTAGCTAAGGTCCAGAAAAAAAAATACAGTAACTTTCAACTCATGTTATTGGAAGTGAGCACTTTTCTTCAATTTTTTTTTCCTAATTCTTGTTTGCTTTTACATCCTGTGAACATAGATTCATTTGGGTTTGCCTAAACTTAAGCTCAGGCTGTGTCATCCTTTGGGAGTTTTATGCTTTCAGGACTTGGGTTGAGGTCTTTTATTTCCTTTGAGGTAATTTTTGTGTATTTTACAAAGTAATGTCCTACTTCATTCATTTTTATGTGGATTGCCAGTTTATTTAGAATTACTAATTGAATAGACTGGCCGTTTCCAAGCGTTTTGTCTTTTAGGTGTTCTTTTGAAAAATGTGTTGACTGCATACTCATTTATGTTTAGTTTTTGGCTGCCTAATTATGTCCAAAGCTGGGTGCATGTTTCCGTTTTCATGCCCCTACCACATTGTTTAAATAAGGATAGCTCTTAAAAGCAATTTGATATCAGGGAATGTGAGGCCTGCAATGGAGTTTGTATTTTCTAGGATTGCTTTGCATATTCAAGGTCTTTGGTGGTTTCTGATGTATTTTAGCATGAGAGTGGTTAGCCTGAAAGTGATAGATAAAATGATGGTTGTTTTTTTAATTTTTCGGGGAATATCCAACTGGTTTTTATGACATGTATACTAACTTACATTCCTATCAAGTGTGGATGAAACTTCCCCACTCTGGAAATCCACACTGCTGTTTGTCTTTCACGTATTAAATTTCTTGTAAAATTCGTTCTACTTAGAGTGGCATGGTATTTGAGTTGTTCCGGTTTACATCATTTTGTGATTATTTTAACCAACTGTGTGTAAACTTATGATTTTATGTGTTCTTTGCTGGAAAGTTTATTTAGGTTCCTCTCCTAATGTTGGTTAGGTCAGTAGTTTCTCTTTCATTTTGTTTTGTTTCCTTTTTTTGCCTGTTTAGGTAGTGTTCGTTGCTTACGCTTTTTGGGTTTTTTTGTCTGTCTGTTTTTGAGACGGAGTCTTGCTCCGTTGCCCAGGATGGAGTACAGTCGTGTAGTCTTGGCTCACTGCAACCTCCACCTCCTGGGTTCAGGTGATTGTCCTGCCTCAGCCTCCCAAGTAGCTGGGATTATAGGCGTGCACCACCACACCCAGCTTATTTTTGTATTTTTAGTAGAGACAGGGTTTCAGCATGTTGGCTAGGCTGGTTTTGAACTGCTGATCTCAGGTGATCTGCCTGCCTCGGCCTCCCAATGTGCTGGGATTACAGGCATGAGCCACCACGCCCGGCCAGTTGCTTACACTTTTTTGAAAGAACCCCTCATCAGCTGCATGTTTCCCCATACTTTCTTATCATTTTTTTGGATTTTAAAAATTTTATTTATTGTTTTCTTCCTTGCCCATAAGGCATAGAATTTGATGTAGTCGCAAATGTGTATGATTTTTTTTTGTCTGTGATGTTGGTGACTGATGAAGAAAAGCATGAGCATACCACTCTGTGTTAATAAGGGTTTTCCCCCGTTTTTATCTTTGTTGTTTTGTAAACTGTGAGTGTAGATCCAGCCTGTCGTACGTATACCCACACCCTGTGTCTTATAGAAGATGGTTTCAAGTTTTGTATTACATGTCTTTAATTAATATTGAGTGCATTATTATATATTTTGCATAATAGTAGTTCTGTTTCATTATTTTGCATAGGAATATTTAGTTTTTAGAACAATTTATTAAACAGACGCTCTCTTCCCCATTATGTTCTTTTAACAAATATGCTCAGTCAGGCTGGGCACAGTGGTTCACGCCTGTAATCCCAGCACTTTGGGAGGCCGAGGCAGGCAGATCACAAGGTCAGGAGATGGAGACTATCCTGGCTAACGCGGTGAAACCCCATCTCTACTAAAAATACAAAAAAATTAGTCGGATGTGGTGATGGGCGACTGTAGTCCCAGCTACTCGGGAGACTGAGGCAGGAGACTGGAATGAACCCGGGAGGCGGAGCTTGCAGTGAGCTGAGATTGCGCCACTGCACTCCAACCTCGGCAACAGAACGAGACTCCATCTCAAAAAAAAAAAAGAAAATGAAAAATGTGTTCCGTACATATCATGTTGGGTTGAGCATTTGGCTACCTCATTCTGTCCATTAGGTCCTCGTTCCATATTTGTGAGAGTCATGGATTGTTTGGATAACTACGGGTTGTTTTTTCACTTATTGTTTCCTTTACTTCTAACCTTGGATTTTTCTTTTATCTTTATTTTTTTCTTTTTTTTGGCGGAGTCTTGCTCTGTTGCCAAGGCTGGAGTGCAGTGGCATGATCGCGGCTCACTGCGACCTCTGCCTCCCAGGTTCAAGTGATTCTCTTGCCTCTGCCTCCCAAGTAGCTCGAACCACAAGCGCATGCCACCACACCAGGCTAGTTTTTGTATTTTTAATAGAGACGGCGTTTCTATTGGCCAGGGTGCTCTTGAACTCCTGACCTTGTGATCTGCCCACCTTGGTCTCCCAAAGTTCTGGGATTACAGGCATGAGCCACAGTGCCCAGTGTTACCTTGGATTTTTTTTTTTTCACGCTTTTTGTTCTTATTATTATAGTTTAAAGCGTGCATAATCAAGTTAGTTATATCTGTTGATTGCATGACGCTGTCTTGGGTCCCAAAAACCCCATAACACAGTGAGCAGAGGGCCAACTATTGGGTCCTCAGCACACGCTCCCTCTCCTTTTTTTTTTTTTAATTTGTCTGGTGGTCATTCCAGGTGTCTGTTGTTCTCTTCTCTATGTTTGAGTGCATGCAAAGTTTAGCTTCTGCTTATGAATGAGAACATGTGGCTTTTGGTTTTCTATTTGGGCCTTAGTTCACTTATGACAGTGGCCTGCAGTTTCCATCTTCTGGTCTCAGGTGATCCTCCCACCTCAGCCTCTGGATTAGATAGGACTACAGGTGCCCGCCACCACATCCAGCTAATTTTTGTATTGTTGTAGAGATGGGATTTCAGCATTTTGCCCAGGCTGGTCTCGAATTCTGCACTGAAGCCATGCACCTGCCTCGGCTTCCCAAAGTGCTAGAATTACAGGTCTGAGCCACTGTGCCGGCCTCTCATCCACTGTTGATGGCTAGGTTGATTCCGTGTCTTTGACATTGTGAATAATATGGCCATGAACATACGAGTGCCTGTGTCTTTTGGATAGGAGGATTGATTTTCCTTTGGGTAGATGCACAGGAGAGGGCTTACTGGGTGAGATGGTAGTTCTGTTTTCAGCTCTTTGAGAAATCCCCGATCTGCTTTCAATGGTGTCTGTACTAGTTTTCATCCCCCACCCCGAAAGCGTACCAACGTTTCTTTTCCTCGGCTGCCTCGCCAGCGTGTGTTCTTTGCCTGCGTGGTCCTCACCACTGTGACCTGCGTGGGATGGCATCTCATCATGCTTTTGATTGGCAGCTCTCTGACAATGAATGAGTTTGAGCATGTTTTCCTATTAGTTGGTTGCTTGCACATCGACTTTTGAGAAGTGTGTGTTCACGTCCCTTGCCCATTTATTAATGGGATATTCTTTTTCTGTTTATTCCCGTGGTTGACTTGTTGAAGGGCCTTGTAGATTCTGCATGTTGGACATTGGTCAGATGCACAGTTTGGGAACGTGTTCTCCCATTCTGTGCGCTGTCTGTTTACTCTGCGTAGTCTCTCTTGCTGTGCAGCACCTCTTTGAGATACTAGGTGTGCCTTGTCAGTTTTTGTTTTTGTTGCCGTTGCTCTTCAGGACTTCACCATCTAAATGCTTTGCCAAAGCCTACGTGGAGAAAGATATTTCACAAATATTCTTGTAAGATTTTAACAGCTTGAGCTTTTATATTGAAATCTTTCATTCATCTTGAGCTCCTCTTTGTGTCTGGTGAGAGGTAGGAGCCCAGTGTTACTCTTCTGCACGTGGCTAGCCGCTTACTTCAGCACTGTTGATTGAATAGGGTGTCCTTTTCTCTTTGCTTACTTTTGTGGATTCTGTGTTAGATAAGATAGTTTTCAGTGTGTGGTTTTACTTCCTGGTCTTCTCTTGCATTCCTCTACTCTGTGTGGAAGTGGGTCCCTTGCTTTTCCATGAAATTTGAAATTGGGGCGTGTGATATATCCAGTGTAGTCTGGATGTTTCAGGATTGCTGAGGACGAAACTCAGGGCCCTTTATGGTCCCACGTGAATATTAGCATCATGTATTTATAGTTCTTTCAATAAATGTGTTGCATACTAAACGAACAATACAATGAGAGGGTAGAGTGGGGCCTTATGGTCCACGCATACATTGTGGAATGATGAAATCAGGGTATTTAGTGTTTCTGTTACCTTTTCCCATTGTTTATTCCTTTGTGGTGAGAACCTTCAGCATCCTTCTTTCATTCTACTTTGAATGTGGTATGGATTTTGAATGGGGCATGGATGGACTCAACTTGATAATTCCTCTGATGAATCCTATGAGATTTTTAAAAGCTTTCACTTTAGATTCATGGGGTACATGTGCAGGTTTGTTACGTGGGGATATTGTACGACGCTAAGGTTCGGGGTATGAATGATCCGTAGGATGCAGGTACGACATAATAGGTGGATTTTCAGCGCTTGTCCCTTCACGTGATGAACATACAGCTGCAAGTGTCTTTTCTTTTGGAATGATGTAACTTCCTTTGCAGATATACCTAGTCATGGGATGGCTGGGTCGAATGGTAGTTCTTTTCTAAGTTCTATGAAAAATCTTCAAACTGCTTTCCATCATGGCTGAACAAATTTACAATCACACCAATAGGGTACAAGTGTTCTCCTGTCTCTACAGCCTTGCCAGCATCTGTTATTTGTTTACTTTGGTGATAGCCATTCTGACTGGTGTGAGATGGTATCTCATGGTGGTTTCAATGTTCATTACTCTGATGATTAGTGATGTTAAGCATTTTTTCCTATGTTTGCTGGGTGACTGTATGTGTTCTTTTGAGAAATCCTGTTCACATCTTTTGCCCACTTTTTCACAGGGTTGTTTGCTTTTTGCTTCTGGATTTGTTGAAAGTTCCTTGTAGATTCTGGATATTAGACCTTTGTCAGATGCAGTTTGTGAATATTTTTTCCCATCTGTAGGTTGGCTGTTGACTCTGTTGAGTTTCTTTTCCTGTGTGGAACCTCTTTAGTTTAATTAGGTCACAGTTGGTTTCATTGCAATTGCTTTTGAGGACCTCGTCATGAATTCTTCCCCAAGGCTGATATTCTGAACGGTATTTCCTAGGTTTTCTTCTTCGTAGAGCTCTTATGGTTTGAGGTCGTACATTTAAATATTTAATCAGGGATATGCTGGATATAAAGACAAGACTCAACCGTATTCAAGTGTCATCTTACATGTGACAACATCCACAGGCTCCAAGTACAGGGTTGGAGAAGTATCTGCCATGCAAACCAAAAAGAAAAAAAAGATAAGACTTGGTATTCTCTCTTTTCTTTTTTTTTTTTCTTTTATTGAGACAGTGTCTCACTCTGTTGCCCAGGTTGGAGTACAGTGTTATAATTATGACTCACTACAGCCTCAACCACTTAGGTTCAAGTAATCCTCCCACCTCAGCCGCTCCAGTAGCTGGGACTATAGGTGCACACCTCCACACCAGGCTAAGTTTCCTACTCTTTGGTAGAGATGCATTTTTACCAGTTTGCCCATACTGGTCTGAAACTCATGAGCTCAAATGATCCACCTGCTGCGGCCACCCAGAGTGTTGGGATTATAGGCATAAGCCATTATATCTGGCTCAGGAGTTGCTATTTTTTTTTCTTTTTTTCCTTTTTTTCCTTTTTTGAAACGGAGTCTTGTTTTGTCGCCAAGGCTGCAGTACAGTGGCATGATCTTGGCTTACTGTGACATCCACCCCCCGGGTTCAAGCGGTTCTCCTGGCACAGCCTCCTGAGTAGCTGAGATGACAGGTGTGTCCCACCATGCCCAGCTAATTTTTGTATTTTTAGTAGCGACGGGGCTTCACCATGTTGGCCAGGCTGCTCTTGAACTCCTCACCTCAGGTGATCCACCTACCTTGGCTTCCCAAAGTGCTGAGATTATAGGCGTGAGCCGCCATGCCCGGCTAGGAGTTGCTATTCTAAAATTAAATAGACTTTAAAACAATCAAAATTAAGTAGGATAATGAAGGCCATTACACAGTTATAAAGGGTACCTTCCAACAAGAAGACTTACTTATTCTGAATACATATGCACGCAACATGGAGCAACCAGATTCGGAGGTACTTGGAAGGCTGAGATGAAAGAATCACTTGGGAGGTTGAGGCTGCAGTGAACTGTGATTGCACCACTGCACTTCATCCTGGGCGACAGAGTGAGACCCTGTCCAAAAAAAGAAAAAAAAAAAAAAGGGTCTTCACAGCAGGAGGTTCACATGCATGGCTTGGGGAGTTCCTGCTCCCTGGTGTCCCACAACCCACCCTTCTACCCTACCTAGACTGGCCTGGGGTGATGCAGACCAAGAGGCTGATCATCCTGCACTGTGCACTGTGACTGGCAGGGGGCGCAGAAGCAGCCATTTCTGCCCCACGTGGTGCGCATGCGTGTTCTCACCACAGACGCTGCGTGTTGTGCGTGGCTTGGCGTCCATATTGAGTAGAAGGAGAGAGTCTCTGGTTCCTTCAGGACCTGCTTGAGGAGGCACCACAGCGGCGTGGGGATGACTTGGAGACTCGTCCTGGGGAGGAAACAGCTCCTGTCTGTGGCCCTGACTGCTTAGGCGGGGGCTGCGTGCTACTCAGCTTCTCCCGGGCATTTTTTCTACGTGGTGAGTACAAAAGCTTGTTTTCTGAAACGTTCCCTCTATTCTCATCTTCTCAATAGTTCTTGTCTTTCTCTTCTGGTATTCTGGTATTTGTCTTACCATGGGTTTTGTTTCTGAGGGCTTTTGAGGGTGGCAAGTGTAGCAGACTGTGGTATTTTTAGGGTTCGAGAACTTTTTCTGAGGGAACCTGTCCCGTATAGATGGGGAGAGAGGAAAGCCCCAGGAGGAAGGGGAAGCCCGGCCCAGGTGGGAGTTGGGACCAGGCCTGGGTGTTTGGCTGCCTCCTGGCCAGGCCTCAGACAGAGGAGAAAAGATCCCAGCGGCCTCCAGAATTTGATGAATTTTTAAATTTGCCTTCCCGCCATCGTGTCTGGGACTCTTTCATCCCCCACCCCTGGCCTTCAGGGAAGCCTGTGTCCCCTTCTGTCCCTCTGGGCACGACCACCTGACCGGGAGGGAGGGACACCCAGGTGCGAGCCTGACGGGGAGTTGTCCCTGGTGATGGCGATGCTGAGGACCTGGTTCTGTCCATGCTGCTCAGTGTTGTGTCCCCTGTGCAGAAATGTCTGTGCTGGGCCCTGCCCAGTTTGGGGTTGATGATCTTGTTGTTGTTATTGCTGTTGAGCATTGTGAAGGTATTGCATATTTTTTATAACATCCCCTTAGGAGATACATGCTTCCCCCAAACTTTTTCCCCATTCGTAGGATTGGTTTTCATTTGGTTCACTGTTTTCTTTCTGTACAGAAGCTTTCCAGTTGGATGTAGCCCCACATGGTGGTTTTTGCTTTTGTTACCTATGATTCGCTTTCCCAATTTAAAAGATAAATATATCCACAAGCCATTCCATTCTCGATGAGGTTTTACCCTCTGCTTTCTTTTTTTTTTTTCCGTTTTTTCTTTTCCCATTTCCAACCTGTGAGCCTAGAGGCAAGTTGCCTCAAAACTAAGTGCTCCACCAGCTGCGCCACCCCCTTTTTTCTTACAGATGATGATGATGATGTATAATTTCAGGTCTTGTGTTTAGGTCTTCAATCCATTTTGAGTTGAATTTTGTGTATTCTATACCAGAAGGGTCCTATTTCATTCTTTTTCATATAAACATTGGTTTTCTCAAAACCATTTAATGAAAAAAATCTCCTATCCCCATTGAGGCTTTGTGATCTCTGATACGGTTTTCATTTGCTTTGGAGGTGTACCCAGTAGTGGGATTGCTGGATCATACGATAGTTGCATTTTCAGTTTTTTTGAGGAATCTACCACTTTTTTTTTTCTTTTTGGTGATGGACTCTCACTCTGTCGCCCAGGCTACAGTGTAGTGGCACGATCTTGGCTCACTGCAATG
Source organism: Macaca nemestrina (assembly GCF_043159975.1). Lineage (NCBI taxonomy): Eukaryota > Metazoa > Chordata > Mammalia > Primates > Cercopithecidae > Macaca > Macaca nemestrina. The sequence goes on along the minus strand of NC_092139.1, from coordinate 91,720,216 downwards.
TGCGCCTCTCAGGTTTAAGCAATTTTCCTGCCTCAGCCTCCTGAGTATCTAGGACTACAGGCACGTGCCATCACACTCAGCTAATTTTTTGTATTTTTAGCAGAGACGGGGTTTCACCTTGTTAACCAGATTTCCTGACCTGATGACCCACCTGCCTCAGCCTCCCAAAGTGCTGGGATTACAAGCGTCAGCTGCCGCATGCGGCTTACAACTTTTTTCCATACTGTGTATCCTAAATTATCTTTACAGCAATAGTGTATAAGATTTCCCTTTTATCCAAATCCACACCAGCATTCTTTTTAATTTTTAAGATATTTTCAGTAATGTGTATTCCAGTAGGTGTGGGATGGTATCTGAATATGGTTTTGGAGTACATTCTTTTCTGAGGAATAATAACGTTGAGGACCTTTTTTCTTACATGTTTGTGCATTTTATGTCGTTTATACAGCGATGTCTGTTGAGATTTTTTGTCGAATTTTAGTTTGGATATGAATTTTTCATGCTACGTAGTATTTTTTTTTCTGTGCACGCGTTCTGTAACAACCAGTTATCTCTTCTGTGATTCCCTCCTATTTTGTCCCAATCATTTTCTTTTTCTTTTTTTTTTTTTTTGAGACAGTCTCACTCTGTTCCCCAGACTGGCATGCGGTGGCGTGATCTCGGCTCACTGTAAGCTCAACCTCATGGGTTCACGCCATTCTTCTGCCTCAGCCTCCCGAGTAACTGGGACTACAGGCACCCGCCAGCACACACCCGGCTAATTTTTTGTGTTTTTAGTAGAGACGGGGTTTCACCGTGTTAGCCAGGGTAGTCTCAATCTCCTGACCTCGTGATCCGCCAGCCTCGACCTCCCAAAGTGCTGGGATTACAGGCGTGAGCCACTGCGCCCGGCTCATCTTTTTCTTTTTTGAGACAAGTCACCCTCACCCAAGCCGGAGCACAGTAGCAAATCACATGACCGTATGTGTTGGAATATTGACCACCTTCAGCTTTGAAACCCAATTTGATATCAGGAATTGTGAGTCTCCCAACTTAGTTTGCATTTTTCAGGATTCCTTAGATGTTCAGGGCTGTTTGTGGTTCCATGTTAATATTAACATTGTGTATTTACACTTTTTTTTTTTTTTTTTAGATGAAGTCTTGCTCTGTCACTAGGCTGCAGTGCAACCTCCACCTCCTGGGTTCAAGCGATTCCTCTGCCTCGGCCTCCCGAGTAGCTGCGACTAGCTGGGACTGAGGTGCGCGCCCCCACGCCTGGCTAATTTTTTTTTTTTGTAGTTTAGTAGAGACGGGGTGTCATCATGTTTCCCAGGATGGTCTGAATCTCCTGACCTGGAGATCTGCCCACCTGGGCCTCCCAAAGTGCTGGGATTACAGGCGTGATCCACCGCGTCCGCCCCCCCCCCTTTTTTTTTTTTTGAGACGGCATCTCGCTCTGTCGCCCAGGCTAGAGTGCAGTGGCGTGATCTCGGCCACTGCAACCTCCGCCTCCCAGGTTCAAGTGATTCTCTTGTCTCAGCCTCCCAATTAGCTCAAGCTACAAGCATGGGCCATCATGCCCAACTAATTTTTGTATTTTTAGTAGAGACAGGGTTTCACCATGTTTGCCAGGATGGTCTCGATCTCCTGACCTCGTGATTTGCCCATCTCAGCCTCCCAAAGTGGTACGATTACAGGCGTGAGCCACTGCGCCTGGCCTATACTTCTTAAATGTTTTGTCTATAATAAGGCACATAAGCAGAGGGTATAGTGGGACTTTTTTTCTTATCTGGGACTTTTTCATTTTTGTTTCTGTTTGTTTTGAGACAGAGTTCAGCTCTGTTGCCCAGGCTGGAGTGCAGTGGCATGATCTTGGCTTACTGCAACCTTTGTCTCCCAAGTTCAAGTGATTTTTGTGCCTTGGCCATCCAAGTACCTAGAATTACAAGTGTGTGCTGCCATGCCCAACTAATTTTTGTATTTTTTAGTAGAGATCGGGTTTTGCTACATTGGCCAGGCTGGTCTCGAACTTCTGGCCCCGGATGATCCACCCACCTCAGCCTCCCAAGGTGCTGGGATTACACACATGAACCATCTTGCCCAGCCTTATCTGGGACATTTTGGTACATGTATATTTTGGGTAATAATCAAATCAGGGTACTTAGCATAACTATTTCCTCATACAGGTATTTCTTTGTGGTGAGAACACTCAAAATTGTTCCCTTCTAGCTTTTTTTGAAAAATACAAACAATATTGTAACTAGAGTCACGCAGCTGTGGAAGGGGACTCTAGAATGTGTTCCTCCCAACTAAATGTAACTTTGTTTCCATCACCAATGCCTCCTATTTCCCCTCCATCCCCCAGCCTCCGGAAGACCACTCCTGTTCTTTCTGCTTCTTGAAGGTTAATTTTTTGGATTCAGTGTGAGTGAGGTCATGCAGTGTTTGTCTTTCTGTGCTTGGCTTATTTAACAGAATGTTTTCTAGGTTCATTAGTGTTGCCCTAAATGAAAATTGCATTATTTTTTATGGCTGGAGAATATGTCGTTGTATATATGTACTATATTTTCTTTATCTCTTCATCTGTTGGGTGAACAGTTAGGCAGATTCCATCATTCTAGCTATTGTGAATAGTGATGTAATAGACATGGAAAGGCAGATGTCTGTTCAAAATCCTGGTTTGCTTTGACTGTATACCTAGTAGTGGGATGAATAGATCATATGGTGTTGTACTTTCAGTTTTTTTGAAGACTCTGCAACTGCTTTCCAGAGTGTATATAGTAATTGACCCTCCCATAAACACTTCTTTTTTCCTGGAAATTGACACCAGCATTTGTGTTTGTATTTTTATTTGTCACATTCGTGTGAATAAGTGAGATGCTTTCTGCGTGTGGTTTTGATTTCCGTTTTGTGCAAGATTAGGAGTGTTAACCACGTTTTCGTAAAGATAGAGTCAGTCTTATGTCTTCTTTGGCGAAAAGTTTATTCAGGCTCTTTGCCCAGTTTTGGATCGGTTCCTCGTTTCGCTTTTGGTTATTTATTTTTTTTGCTAGTTACTAAGGTTAGTAGCTTGTGCCTTTTGGAAAACAATGCCTTATCAGCTGTATGTTTCCTCAAACTTTCTTCTCACCTTTAGGATGCTGTTCTTTTTTGTTTTTTTTCTCCTCCCCCTTCCCCTGCACCAGACTCCGATGGAGTCTTGCTCTGTTACCCAGGCTGGAGTTGCAGTGGGGCAGTCTTGGCTCACGGCAACCTCTGCCTCCTGAGTTCAAGCAATTCTCCGGTCTCAGCTTCCTGAGTAGCTGGGATTACAGGTGTGTACAACCATGCCCGGCTAATTTTTGTATTTTTACTAGAGCTGGGGTTTCACCATGTTGGCCAGGCTGGTCTCAAACTCCTGATCTCGTGAGCCCCCATACCCGGTCTAGGATGCCTTTTCTTTGGATTCATTTGTTCTGTCCTGCACAGAGGCGCTAATGCTGTCCTTAGTCTCTCATGTTTATATTTGTATTTGTTGGCAGTGATTTCAGTGTTTCATCCAAAAGAAAGAGATTGTTAAGCTATTTTATTGTCTGTGCATATTTTTCCCCTAATTTTTCCTTTTCTTTTTCTTTTTTTTTTTTTTTTTTGCAACCTGTGTGCACAGGGTGAAGCTTCCCCTAAATATACGCTTATCCCATGATTTCTTCTTGGAGTGTTTTGCTTTCCAGATGGAATTTAACTGTTTGATTTATTTTTCATAGATTTTTGTGTATCGGACAACATAGGGCTGCTGTTTCAATCTCGTGCATGTGACTACCCAGTTTTCTCAACTGTTGTGCCTTTGGTGTGCTTTTGAAAAATGTGTGACCTAAATATAATTTTGGATTGATTACTTGGCTCCCTTATTTTGTCCATTCGATTGTCTTTTTTTTTTTTTTTTTTTTTTTGAGATGGAGTCTCGCTCTGTCGCCCAAGCTGGAGTGCAGTGGCGCAATCTCGGCTGACTGCCAGCTCCGCCTCCTGGGTTCACATCATTCTCCTGCCTCAGCCTCCCGAGTAGCTAGGACTACAGATGCCCGCCACGACGGCCGACTAATTTTTTGTATTTTTAGTAGAGACGGGGTTTTACCGTGTTAGCCAGGATGGTCTGGATCTCCTGACCTTGTGATCCGCCTGCCTCGGCCTCCCGAAGTGCTGGTATTACAGGCGTGAGCCACCACGCCCAGCCCATTCGGTTGTGTTTCTGTGTCCCCAGTGTCTGTTGTTTCCATCTTTATGTTCGAATGTATTCACTGTTTAGCTCCCACAACATGCAGTGTTTGGTTTTCTGTTCTGTTCTTGCCTTGATTTGCTAAACATAATAATCCCCAGGTCTATCCACGCTGCTTAGGACATGATTGTGTGTTCTTATGGCTGCGTAGTATTTTGTGGTGTGTATGCACCACATTAAAAAAAAAAAAAAAAGTTGAATCCTCTGTTGCTGGTCACCTAGGATTCTTCCACGTCTTTTTTCTTGTGAATGGCACGGCCATGAATGCACGAGATCTTGTGTCTTTTTGATAGAAGGATTTACTGTCTTTTGGGTAGATACCAAGTAGTGGAATTGCTGGGTCTGATGGTAGTTCTGTTTTAAGTTCCTTGAGAATCTCCAAACTGGTTTCCACAGTGCAAACCTGTTTTCACGTTCCGCAAGAGTGTAGCAGCGTTCCCTTTTCTTTGCCGCCTTGCCAGCATGTTGTTTTGACTTTGGAAAAATGGCCATTTTGACCAACGTGGGATGTTACCTCATTGTGTTTGCGAGTTGCATTTCACTGATGATTAGTGAGCTCGTGCATTTTTTCATGTCGGTTGATCCCTTGAATGTGGTCTTTTTCTTTTTTTCTTTTTTTTTTTTTTCTGAGACAACGTCTCACTCTATTGCCTGGACTAAAGCTGGAGTGCAGTGTCGCATTCTTGGTTCACTGCAACCTCTGCCTCCTGGGTTCAAGTGATACTCCTGCCTCAGCTTCCCGAGTACCTGGGATTACAGGCGTGCACCACTGTGCCCAGCTGATTTTTGTATTTTGAGTAGAGATGGGGTTTCACCATGTTGGCCAGGCTGGTCTCGAACTCCTGGCCTCAAGTGATGCACCTGCTTCAGCCTCTGAAAGTGCTGGGATTGCAGGCGTGAGCCACCATGCTTAGCCTGTTTCCTTAAATTTCTTTACAAAAATTTACCCTGTGGTAAAGGTGTACCATCAGAGAGTAGAGTGAGACACTTTGGTCCACGGGTGCATTGTTTAGTGATGAAATCAGGGTATTTAGCATATCTCTTGCCTCATAGAGTTACTATTCCTTTGAGATGAAGACATTGAGAATGCTCTTTTCTAGTTTTCTTGAAAAGTACACTCTGATAATGTTAGACCTACTCACCCGCTGCTGTGGAATAGAACTACGGGTTTCATTCCTCTCATGGGGTGTGTAACTGTATTCCTGTTTCCAATCCCTGACCGTGCCCCACCTTTTAATCCCAACCCATGTTAAGAACAGTTATGCTTAAAAGTTCTATGCAATGTGTTTTTTAGATTCCTTCGGCGTGAGACAATGTGATGTTTGTCTTTCTCTGTGTAGTTTATTTCTTCTCTTTTCTTTTTTCCTCTTTTTTTTTCTTCTTATTATTTTTTGAGATCATGTCTGGGTCTGGTTGCTCAAGCTGGAGTGCAGTGGTGTGATCTCGGCTCATTGCGTCCTTGACCTCCTGGGACTCAGGTGATTCTCCCACCTCAGCTTCGTGATTAGCTAGGACTTTTGAGAAATATCTCTTCAGGTTCATTGCCCAACTTTGGCTGGGTGACTTGGTTTTGCATGTTTCGCATCTTAATAGCATTAGTTTCTCGTGCATACCATGTAACAACCTGTTTCAGATAAATGATTCCTCATCATGCCCTCCCTATATGAAGAATGCTTAAGCTCCAAGAGGTTTTCATAGTGCCTGTATATTTCTCCCAACCGTGTATGAGAGTGTGTTTGCATCTTCCTCCAGGGAATTTGTTTGAAATAATTGGTTTCTTTTAATTGTTCAAATTAGGATGAGTCTCTATCTGAGCGTGCTTTTCATTTACGGTTTAGAGATGACTGGTAATGTCGAGAACCACCCTTTTTACATGTTAGTGCATTGCACATTGTCTTTTTAGTAATGTCTGTTCAGGTTTGTGTCCCAGTTTTGGCTGGGTTACTTGGTTTTGTGTGTTTTCTCCTCAGTGATGTCTTAGTTTCAGATACATGATTCCTTATAATATCCTTTCTATCTGAAGAATGCCTTCTGAGTGTTGGTTGGTGCATTGATTTCTTTACTGTGCAGTATTTTTTCAGTTTTTTTTCTTTGTTTTTACTGGTTGATTATTATTTTAGTTTTCAGTGATTTTTTTTTTTTTTTTTTTTTTTGAGATGGAGTCTCTCTCTCTGTCACCCAGGCTGGAGTGTTGCTGCCATCTCGGCCCACTGCAAGCTCTGCCTCCCGGGTTCATGCCCTTCTCCTGCCTCACCCACCCATGTAGCTGGGACTACAGGCGCTTGTCACCACACCTGGCTAATTTATTTTGTATTTTTAGTAGAGACAGGGTTTCACTGTGTTAACCAGGATGCTCTTGATCTCCTGACCTCATGATCCACCCACTCTTGGCCTCCCAAAGTGCTGGGATTACAGGTGTGAGCCACCGTGCCCAACCACAACTATTTAACATCGATTCAGGTTTTTCGAAACTTAAGCTCACTGTTTTCCTGTAGGCATTTTATGCTTTTGAGTCATGTGTTTAGGTTTTAGTTTGTGAGCCAGAGCACCCAGCCTCGTTGCATCTTGTAGGCGTTCTTTTGAACGTTCTTTTGAACGCCTACAAGATGCAACAAGAAAAAAATGTGTTGACTGCCTACAGGTGTGCGTTTAGGTATTGTTATGTCCACAGGTGCATGGTTTCTTTTTATGCCACTGCCGTAGTCTTTGGGTAAGTAGAGCTTTTACCTGTAATTTGAAGATGAGTGTGATGCCTCCAATCTAGTTTGTATTTCCTAGGTAGGACTTCTTTCCATATTCAGGGTCTTTGGTGGTTCCATGTGAATTTCTAGCCATGTGTAGTTAACATTTTGTAACAAGTTTGGTTCATACCATATGTCGAGAATTAGTGGTGCAGTGGGACATTGTGATAATTGTATACCTTGCATAAGGGTAGAATCAAGGAGTTTCTTGTGCCTGTGATCAGGTATAGGTCTTATATCTTTGAGGTGTGGACATCAGTATCCTCCTTGGTAGTTACTTTGAGAAAGACACGACCATATTTTTAGGCGCAGTCGCCCTGCTGTGGAGTAGAATACCAGAATGTATTCCTCTCCTTTAACTCTCTGCATCCCTATTGCCAATCCTTGCCCATGTCCTCCCTTCCACCCAGCCTGTGGTGACCACTACTGTATTTTCACCTTCAGTGAGTTAAATTTTTCAGCTCCCACATGATTGAGTGAGAACATGCAGGTTGATCTTTCTCTTTTCTCTGCTTTTCTGATTTGATTGAACATAGTATCTTGCAGGTGCAGCCATGTTGTGGGAAATGAAAAATGCCCTGAATTTTGATGGCTGAAAAGTATTCCATTGTGCCTGTGTCCTGGAAATTCTTCATCCCTTCATCTGTGAATGGACAGGTAGGTTGATTCCATCCTTTGGCTATTGTCAGTAGCATGTCAAGAAAGAGGGGAAGGAAGCTTTGTCTCTAGCATACAAATTTCATTTGCTTTCCATGGAGAGCCATGGGTGGGATGATGACATTACAAGTTAGGCACAGGTTTAATTTGTTCAGGGACCTTCTACTGTTTTTCCTAGAGTACATCCTAATTAAAGTTCCACCCAGTAGTGTGTAAGATTATCCCTTTCTTTGTCTTGTCACCAGCAAGTGACTTTGCCTTATTTCAAACACAGTCTTTCTTTTTGGCAATATTCATATCAGTTAGATTGAGATGGTGCCTGAGTGTGGTTTTCATTTACATGTTTGAGATGAGTTGATCTCAAACACTGATATTGAGAAACCCATTATTTTACCTGTGTTTGTGTTTTTGTTTTTTGGAGACGGAGTTTCTCTCTTGTTGCCCAGGCTGGAGTACAGTGGCACCATCTCAACTCACTGCAACCTTCGTCTCCTGTGTTTAAGGGATTCTCCCTCCTCAGCTCCCCGAGTAGCTGGGAGTATAGGTGTGTTCCCCCATACCTGGATAGTTTTTGTGTTTTTAGTAGAGACAAGGGTTTCACCATGTTGGCCACGCTGGTCTCAAATCCCTGACCTCAGGTGATCTGCCCTTGGCTGTCGTGAGTAGTGCTTCACTCCACCTGGGAAGGCAGCTATGATTTCCATGTAGAGATTTCTCTGTCCATAAGTAGATACCCACTGTTGGAATTGCTAGATGAAGTGGTAGCTAGCTTTGTGATTGTTTGGGAAGCTCCAAGTGGTTTTCGTAGTACCTGTGGTAATGGTGATTTCTCTCAACAGTGTGGAAGAGTATCTGTGTATGCAGGTTTCCCTGGGGCATTCGTTTGAAATAACTGGTTTTTATTTTTTGTTAGAATTAGAGTGAGTTTGTATCTGAGTGTGATTATCATTTACAGTTTAGAGATGACTAGCAGTGGTGAGAACCACCTTTTTTTTCCTGTTAGTGAATTGCATATTGCCTTTTCAGTAATGTCTGTTCAGGTTTGTTGCCCAGTTATGGCTGGGTTACTTGGTTTTGGGTGTTTTGCTCCTCAGTGGGGTGTTAGTTGCTCCCAAATGTCAGATAACAACCGCTTTTAGATATATGATTCCTCGTAATATCCTTTCTGTCTGAAGAATGCCTTCTGAGTGTTGGTTGGTGCATTGTTTTCTTTACTGTGCAGAACTTCTTCAGGTTGTTTTGTGTTTTTATTTCTTGATTATTTTAGTTGTGATTTTTATTTTTGTTTTTCCTTTTTATTTTTTGAGACAGAGTCTCGCTCTGTTGCCCAGGCTGGAGTAGGGTGTCACGATCTTGGCTGACTGCAACCTCCACCTCCCAGGTTTGAGCGATTCTGTTGTCTCAGCCTCCCGAGTAGCTGGGACTGCAGGTGTGCGCCACTACTCCCAGCTAATTTTTGTATTTTTAGTAGGCACAGGGTTTACCATGTTGGCTAGGCTGGTCTCCAAATCCTGACCTCAAGTGATCTGCCCGCCTTGGCCTCCCAAAGTCCTGGGTTTACAGGCGTGAGCCACCGTGCCTGGCTAGCACTGACTGTTTTTGTAAGGTAAGGTCAATGACGAAAACTAGAATTTTTGACTTCTATTGTTGGAAGTGGTTTTTTTTCTGTTTTTCTTTTTTTCTATTTGCTTTTACATCCTGTGAGCTTAGATTCAGGTTTTCCTAAACTTAAGCTCACTCTGTGTTTTCCTGTAGCAGTTTTACGCTGTTAGGTCTTGTGTTTAGGGTTTAATGTATTTTGAGTTTATGTTTGTGTATTGTATAACAACAAGGTCTTATTTCATTCTTTTGTATGTGGCTATCCAGTCGTTTCAGACTGCTCAGTTGAACAGACTGCTGACTCCTCATCTCATCTTTTTTCCCTTCGAGACTCAGTCCTACTCATGCTGTCACCCAGACTAGAGTGCAGTGGCGAGATCTCAGCTTTCCACAACATGTGCACCCTTGCTTCAAGAGATTCTCGTGCTTCATCTTCCCAAGTGGTTGGGATTGCTGGTGTGCACCACCACACCTGACTACTATTTTTTGTATTTTTACTAGAGATGGAATTTCACCATTTTGGCCAGGCTGACCTCAAGTGATCTGCCTGACTTGGTCTCCGAAAGCTCTGGGAGTACAGGTGTGTGCCACAGCACCCAGCCACATTGTATCTTCTAGGTGTTCCTTTCAAAAAAATGTGTTGATTGCATACAGGTGTGCGTTTAGGTTCTGTTATGTCCCTAGGTTCATGGATTCATTTTTATGCCACTACTGTAGTCTTTAGATTGAGTGGAGGTTTTACATGTAGTTTGAAATTGGGGAATGTGCAGCTTCCAATTGAGTTTGTATTCCCTTGGATTGCTTTACACATTCAGGTTCTTTGGGTCTTTGGTGGTTCCATGTGAATTTCTAGCCATGTATCGCTACCATTCCATAAAACGTTTGCTTCATACTTTATGTCCAGAATTAGGGGTGCATTGGGACATTGTGATACTTGTTTGTATGCCTTGAGTATGGATAAAATCAGGGAGTTTCCCATGCCTCTAAGCACGTATAGGTTTAATATCTTCGATGTGTGAACATTCAGTATCCTCCTTGGTAGCTCTTTTGAAAACGGCACGACCATGTTGTTAAGTCTTGTCACCCTGCTTTGGACTGGAATACCAGAATGTATTCCTTTCCTGTAACTCTCTGTGTACCTATTGCCAATCCTTGATGTCCTCTCCTCCACCTAGTCTGTGGTGACCACTGCTATATTTTCACCTTCAGTGAGTTAAATTTTTCAGCTCCCACATGAGTGAGAACATGCAGGCTTGGTCTTTGTCTGCCTTTCTGATTTGATTGAACAGAATATCTCCAGGTGCAGCCATGTTGCTGGAAATGATAGGATTCCAGGAATTTTGATGGCCCAAAAGTATTCCATTGTGTCTGTGTACTAGAGATTCTTCATCCCTTCATCTGTGGATGGACAGGGAGGTTGATTGCTTGTCTTGGCTTTTGTGCATAGGGCTGAGTTCCACCTGGGATGACAGATCATCTCTTCCATGTCCTGATCATGTGCTCTGTGTATATACCTAGTAATAGAATTGCTAGATAAAACGGTAGTTGTAGTTTTGCGATTTCAAGGAACATCCAATTGGTTTCTTTAGCGTGCATACTAGTTTACCATATCCCACCAGCTTTGGAGACAAGTTCCTCCTCTGAGAAGATTCTCACCATTGCTGACGCACACAAAAGTGTAAGTGAAAATCACACCAGATTTCATCTCACTCTGGTTAGAATGAATACTACCAACATTTGATGGCAGTTTGTTTCTATAGAGTATACATTATACCCCCCTACACACACAACCCAAGGTGCAAGGGACATTTTGAGATATCTATATGTAGCATTATGATGAAATCATTGTATCTGGCATGTCTGTGATCTTCCATCATTATTTTATCTCTGTGGAGAGAATATTCAGAACCATATTTTCCAGCTAATTTTGAAAAATTTTTCTAGATTCTGTTGACCCTAGTCACCTAGTCAGCCTGCTGTGCAATAGAACACCAGAATGGATTCCTTGTATCTGAGCGTCACTCTGTACCCGTTACCAGTCCCTACCCAGGCTCTCTGCTCTCCCCAGCCTCCAGTAACCCCTACCGGAAGTTCTGCTTTTAAGAGACAATGTTTTCTGGATTCTATGTAGCTGATGTCATGCAGCGTGGGTCTCTCCCTGGCAGACTCGTTTCACCTAATTGTCTTCCCGGTTTCTCCAAGTGGTTGCAGATGACATGATTTCCTGAAGTGTTACAGCTGACATGTGTTTCCTTGTGTATGTCAACTGTGGTTCCTTTATCCCTTCATCTGTGCATAGACAGGTAGGTTAATTCCACATCTTGGCTATTGTGACTAGGGCTTCAGGACACATGAAAAGGCAGATAACACAGGGATTTCATTTTCTCTAAACGTGTACCCAGTGGTGGGATTGTTATTGGAGTGGCAGTTGTACTTTTACCTTTCGTTGTTTGTTTTTTAAAAAAAAAAAAAAAAAAAAAGACAGAGTCTTGCTCTTGTCGCCCAGGCTGGAGTGCAGTGGCGCGATTTCGGCTCAATGCAAGCTCCGCTTCCTGCGTTCAAGCGATTCTCCCGCTTCAGCCTCCCGAGTGGCTGGGAATCCGGGCACCTGCCACCACGCCTAATTTTTGTATTTGTAGTAGAGACAGGATTTCACCACGTTGGTGAGGCTGGTCTTGAACTCCTGACCTCAGGTGATCCACCTGTCTCGGCCTCCCAAAGTGCTGAGATTACAGGTGTGAGCCACTGTGCCTGGCCTACCTTTTACTTTTTTAAGGAACTTCCAAAAGTTTTTGTAGTGTGTACATAATTTTCATTCCACGAAGTGTGTGGAAGATTTTTCTTCCCCTGCAAGTCTATGCTGACCATTACCTTCAACAATTTTGATTTTTGTCTTTTGTAATACTCATTCTAGGTAGAATTAGATGGTAACCGAGTATGGTTTTGATTCATGTTTTTGTGAGGATTAGTGATATTGAGGAACTATCACCTGTGAGTCCATTTCCTGCCATCTTTTCACTCAGGTCTATTTAGATCCTTTTACTTGGATATTTGTTGTTTTTATTGTTGTTTTTCACTTAGTCATATCACTTTATTGTATGTGTTAGATAACAACCTCTTTCAGGGTTAGGATTTTTTATCGTTTCTCCCAGTCTTTAGGATTCCTTTTTTTTGTTTCATTGTTTCCTTTTCCCTGTAGAATTTGTAAAGTGTCCCTAGTCACATATGGTTATAGTTGCATATGTTAGCAGTGACTTTTGTGTTCAACACCCCGCTTCCATGATAGCAGAAAAACATGCGTGCGTGCGCACGCACACACACAGAGCCAAGCCTTGCATTGTCTGTGGGTATAGTTTCCCTACCTATTTTTTAGTGTTATGATGCTTTTTTACCTTTTGCAGCCTGTTTGCATAGATCGAGGGTTTCCTAAAATATACACCCACTCTCTTTTCTTATAGGACCTTTACAGTTTCAAGATTGAGTTTAGGTCTTCATTTTGTGTTGATTTTGTGTATCGTGCATTGTAAGGGTCCTATTTCAGTGTTTTTCCTGTGGATATTCAGTTTTCTCAAAATCGATAATTGAACCAGACTTTCCCTTTCCCATTATATCTTTTTGGGGTTTTGAAAAATGTGTTCCCTACACAACATGTTGGATAGAGTATTTGGCTGCCTCTTTGTGTCACTTAGGTCCTCGTTCTGTGTTTGTGACAGTCATGAATTGTTTGGATAACTACAGATTGTTTTTTGATTGATTATTTTCTTTGGTTCTTACCTTGGATTTTTCTTTTAATGCTTTCTACTCTTATTATTACAGTTTAAAAGCTATATTTGCAAGTTAGTTACATCTGTTGATTGCATGACACTGAGACTTGGGGTCCCAACAACCCCGTAACCCAGGAAGTGAGCAGAGGGCCCACAGGGTGGGTCTTTAGCACACGCTCCCTCTCTCCTGTGTTTTTATTGGTCTGTGGTCATTCCCGGTGTCTGTCGTTCTCTTTGAGTGCATTCAAAGTTTAATTCCTGCTTATAAGTGAGAACATGTGGCATTTGGTTTTCTATTTGGACCTTAGTTCACTTCTGACACTGGCCTGCAGTTTCCACCTTCCGTTGTCAGGTGATCCTCCCTGAAAGGTCTACAGGTGCCCACCACCACATCCGGCTAATTTTTTTATTATTGTAGAGATGGGATCTCACCATTTTGCCCAGGCTGGTCTCAAATTCTGGACTGAAGCGATCCACCTGCCTTGGCCTCCCAAAGTGCTAGAATTACAGATGTGAGCCACTGTGCCGGCCTCTCATGCACTGTTGATGGGTAGGTTGATTCCATGTCTTTGTCATTGTGAATAATACTGCTATGAACATAACGAGTGCCTGTGTCTTTTGGATAGGAGGATTGATTTTCCTTTGGGTAGATGCACAGGAGAGGGCTTTCTGGGTGAGATGGTAGTTCTGTTTTCAGCTCTTTGAGAAATCCCCAATCTGCTTTCAATGGTGTCTGTACTAGTTTTAATCCCCTCCCCTCCCCGAAAGCGTACCAGCGTTTCGTTTCCTCGGCTGCCTCGCCAGCATGTGTTCCTTGTCTGCGTGGTCCTCACCATTGTGACCTCCATGGGATTACAACGTCTTGTAATGTTTTTGATTGGCAGCTCTCTGATAGTGAGTTTGAGCATGTTTTCCTATATGTTGGTTGCTTGTACATTGTCTTTTAAGACGTATGTGTTCACGTCTCTTGCCTGTTTATTAATAGGATATTCCCTAGTTGACTTGTTGAAGGGCCTTGTAGATTCTGCATATTAGATGTGGTGCAGATGCACAGTTTGGGACCGTGTTCTCCCTTTGTGTACACTGTTAACTCTGTTGGTAGTTTCTTTTACTGTGCAGCAGCTCTTTCAGGTATTCGGTCTGACTTGTCAATTTCTGTTTTTGTTGCCGTTACTCTTCAGGACTTAGCCATCTAAATTCTTTGCCAAAGCCTTTGTGGAGAAGGATATTTCACAAGTTTTCTCATAAGATTTTAATAGTTTGAGTTTTTCCATTGAAATTTTTCATTCATCTTGAGTTCCTCTTTGTGTCTGGTGAGAGGTAGGGGCCTAGTCTTACTCTTCTGCACATGGCTAGCCACTTATTTCAGCACCGTTGATGGAATAGGATGTCCTTTTGCCTTTGCTTACTTTGGTGGATTCTGTGTTAGATTAGATAGTTTTCAGTGTGTGGGTTTACTTCTTGGTCCTGCCTTGTGTTCCACTGCTCTGTGTGGAGGCCGGTCCCTAGCTTTTCCATGAAATTTGAAATCAGGAAGTGTGATGTGTCCGATGTAGTCTGGATGTCTCAGGATTGCAGAGGATGAAACTCAGGGCGCTTCATGGTCCCACATGAATATTAGCATCACCTGTTTCTATTTCTTGTAACAAATGTGTTGCATAGTAAAGGAACAATACAATGAGAGGGTAGAGTGGGGCATTATGGTCCATGCATACATTGTGAAATGATGAAATCAGGGTACTTAGTGTTTCTGATACCTTTTCCCATTGTTTATTCCTCTATGGTGAGACCCTTTCAGTATTCTCCTTTCAAGCTGCTTTGAAAGTGATGTGCCCTTTGCTGTTAACCCTGGTCACCCTGCGCTGGAATAGAACAACAGAATTTTCTTCCTCTCATTTCCCATTTACAATCCCTGCCCATTACTCCTCTTTTCCCCCAATCTCTGCAAACCCATATTGTGCTCGCCAGGTCTTTGAGATAGAGTTTCTCAGCTTCTGCATGTGTGAGATGACTCAAGATTTGTTTCTTTCCCCTCTTGTTCATTTAATTTACCATCATGTTTTCCAGGTGCAACCCTGTGGTTCCCCACGATAGGATTTCATTGTGGTTTTCTGTCTAAAGAGTATTCCGGTGTGTACATGTCGAGCAGCTTCTTTATCCCTTCTTCTGTGGACAAGCAGGTAGGTTGATGCTTACACTGGCTCTTGGGAACAGTGCTGGAATCCACATGGGTGCGTAGATCTATGTTTGGTGTCCTGATTTCAATGACTTTGAGTGTATTCCTAGTAGTAGAATTGCTGGTTGAAACGGTAGTTGGAGTCTTTTAAGGTTTGGAGGAACCTCCAAGTGGTTTCTGGAGTGCGTGTGCTAGTTTACCTTCTCACGAACTGTGAAAGGGTGTCTCTCTCTGTCTCTCTGAAAACACACCAGCGTTTCCCTTTCTTTCAATGTTTTTTTTTTTTTTCCTTTTTATGTTAATACTCATTCCAATTAGAATGAGATGGTGTCTAAGTGTGGTTTTGATTTACATTTTGCTTGTGGTTAGTGATGTTTGCCAAGTTATTGTGAACTTGTTTCAATTTGACATGTAAGACTGGGCAGTGGATCTGAAGACCTGAGATGGATGCACAGGTAAAAGTTTCTGACTCAACATTACTGATCCTCAGGAGAAGTCAATCAGAACCACACTCAGATAGCATCTCTCTCTCTGGTGAGAATGAATGTTACCAAAATGGGACAGCAGTTTCATTGTCATATAGTCAGTATGTATAACCAGCAAGTGCAAGGCACAGTTTGATCTGTGTAAACATAGCATCATCATGAAGTCGCGGTGTCTGGCATCTCTGTGAGCTCCAGACTTATGATTTCTCTGTAGAGAGAATATTCACAACTGACCTTTGTAGCTGTTTTAAAAATTGTGGTTTTCTGTTCTTGCCTTTTGGCATAATGGCCTATGGCTCTGTCCAGGTTTCTGGTAAGGGCATGGATTTGTTTTTATGGCTGTGTAGTGTTCCGTGGTGTGTATGTACCACATTTCCTTTCTCTGATCCACTGCTGATGGGCACCGAGGCTGATTCCATGTCTTCACCATTGTGAGTAGTACTGCCGTGATCATGCGAGTGCATGTGTGTTTTGGATGGAAGCATTTTCCTTTGGGTAGATCCTTAGGAGTGGGATTCCAGCGCTGGGTGGTAATTCTCTTTTAAGTTTTTTGAGAACTGTCCACACTGCTCTCCAGGGAGTCTGAACTAGTTTGCATTTCCCCCAACAGTGAACCTGCATTTCTTTGCTCATCTGCTCCACCAGCCTCTGTTGTTGTGGACTGTGTATCATAATTGCCATTCTGACCAGTGTGAGATGGTATCTCAGTATGTTTCTGATTTGCATTTCTCTGATAATCAGTGAGATCGAGCATCTTTTCATTCTCATTGGTTACTGGTACACCTTCTTTTAAGTGTGTGTTCATGTCCCTTGCCCATTTACAAATTGGGTTGGGTTTTTTTTGTTGTTGTTGTTTGTTTAAGCTCTTTACATAAATCCTGGATATTAGACGTTTTTCAGATGCATAGTTGCGTAATATGTTCCCTCATTCTATAGGCTGTGTGTTAACTCTGTTGGTGCAGCAGCTCTTTTGTGTATTAGGTCCCACTTATCAGGAATTGTATTTGTTCTCATTGCTTTTGGCGACTTGAGATATAAATGCTTTGCCAAAACCTCTGTCGAGAAGAGTATTTGCTAGATTCTCGTGCAGGATTTTTTTATAGTTTCAGGTCTTGGATTTTTATGTATTTTTGTATTTACAGACCGAGTCTTGCTGTGTCAAAGAGGATGGAATGCAGTGGAACGATCTTGGCTCACTGCACCCTCCACCTTTGGGGTTCAAGTGATTCTCGTGCATCAGTCTCCCGAATAGCTGGGAGTACAGGTACGTGCCACCATACCCAGCTAAGTTTTGCTTTTTAAGTAGACAGGGTTTCACCATGTCAGCCAGGGTGGTCTCGAACTTCCCGACCTCAAGTCATCCACCTGCTTTGGCCTCCCAGAGTGCTTGGATTCCAGGCATGAGCCACCACCACACCCAGCCCAGGATTTTGCATTTCAATCTTCGATTCAAGTTGAGTTGCTTTCTGTACATGGTGAGACACGGGCCCAGTGTTACTTCTTCTGCATCTAGGTAGCCACTGATCCCAACACCACTTAGTGGTAGGGAGTCCTTTCTCCATTGCTTATTTTTGTTGTTTTATTTTCAAGTATCAGATGATTTCAGGTGTGCAGGTTTGTATCTGGGTCTTCTAATCTGTTCCATTGTTCTGTGTAAGCGGGTGCCCAGCTTTTTAGTGAAAATGCCTAGCCATTACATTGTGAGTGTTTTCTTAGAGTATTTCCTTTGTTTTAATTTTTTAAAAATACCTTTAAGAGCCTATGTGCACGTATTACTTTTCGAAAATACATGCGCACCGTATGTTTTCTTGTAGTAGTTTTGTGGTGTCAGATTTGAGTTGTAGGCCTTTAACATATTTTGCATTGATTTTTGTGTTGGCATGACATAACGGTCCTATTTCAGTGTTTTGCTTGTGAATATTCAGTCTACTCAGAATCATCTGTTGGACAGGCGACCTTTTGCCCATTGTGTCTTTTTGGTGTTCTTTTGAAAAATGTGTTCACTATATGTAACTGGGGTTAAGTATTTGATTTACTCATTCTGTCCACTTTCTTAGTTTATGCCAGTAAATGATTGTTTGGATAATTATAAAAGTTTGTGTTTTTCATTCATTGTTGTAGCTTCTCAGTTTGTATTTGTTAACTAATTTCTACATTTTTTGTAGACTAAAAGGTACAAACGCAGATTAGTTACTGCCTTTGGTATTTTGCAGGACATTGAGACTGGGATCCCAGAGACCTTATCACGCAGGGAGTGGGTGGACCCACTGGCTAGGTCTTTAGCCCATACCTCGTCCCTTCTTCCTTTTTCGTCTGATAAGTCATCAGTGTCTGTTGTTCTCACTTTTACGGTAGGGTGTATTCAGTGTTAGCTCCACCTTAGAAGTGAGAACATGTGGCATTTGGTGTTCTGTTTTTTCTTTCTTTGCCTTTAGATAATGGCCTCCAGCTCTTTTCATGTAGCTGCCAAGGACATGATTTCCTCGTTTTTTTTTTTTTATGGCTGCCTAGTTTTTTGTGGTATATATGTACCAAATTTTCCTTTTCTGATCCACTGTTGATGGGTGCCTAGGTTGATTTCACGTATTTGCCATTGTAAATAGTGCCGCCAAGACCATTTGTGTGCATGTGTGTTTTGGACAGAAGGATTTATTTTCCTTTGTGTATATCCCAGTGGTGGGCTTGCTGTGTCAGATGGTAGTTCTGGTTTAAGTTCTTTGAGCAGTGTCCGAAGTGCTTTCTGTGGTGTCTGAACTACTTTGCGTTTTCACCAAAAGTGGACCAGTGTCCCCCTTCTCTGCTGCCTCACTAGTGTCCTTTTTTTTTTTCTTGACTGTGTAATCGCCATTCTGACCAGCGTGCGATATGTCTCATTGTGCTTTTGATTGGTATTTCTCTGACAGTTAGCTGCAGCACATTTTCAGATTTTTGGTTGCTTTTATATCATCTTTCAAGAAGTGTGTGCTTATATCCATTGCCTATTAATTATTTGGCGGGGGGATTGGCTAATTGATTTGTGTAAGGTCTTTAAGGTAGATTCTGGACATTAGAACCTTGGTCAGGTGCATAGTTTGGGAACATTTTCTCTCATCCTGTATGTTGTCTGTCTACTCCGTTGGTAATTTCTTGTGTTGTGTGGTGGCTCTTTAGTGTATTAGGTGCCACATGTCGATTATTGCTTTTGTTGTAGTGTCATGTGGGGTTTTAATATATAAATGCTTTGTCAAAGCTGATGTCGAAGGGTATTTCCTAGGGTCTCTTGTAGGCTTTCTGTACTTTGAAGTCTTCCATTTACATCCTTCGTTCATCTGAGTGAATTTTGGTACATGGTGAGACGTAGAGGCCTAGTGTTACTTACTCTTCTGCATATGCCTCGCCATTTATCCCCAAGACTATTGAAAAGGGAGTTCTTTCCCCATTACTTAATCATTGTGTATTTCATCCAGAATCAGGTGGTATGAGGTGTGTGGGTTTACTTCAGGTTCTGTGTTCTCTTCCACTCATCCATGTGGAAGCAGGTCCCCAGAGTTTGAGTGAAATTTCAAATCAGAGAGTGTGATGCATCCAATGTAATTTGGATTTCTCAGAACTGCTTTGGAAATACGGGGCATTTCCTGGTCTCACGTGAACTTCAGCATTGTTTCTTTCTATGTCCTTAAAAACAATTTGTCCTGTAGTAAAAGTATACAATTAAAGAGTAGAGTGGGACATTTTAATCCATGCATATATACCTTGTGTAATTATCAAAGGAAGGCATTGACTGTCTCTGTTACCTTGTGTAGTTATTATTTATTAGTTCTCTGTGGTTGCAATATTCAGAGTCCTTCTTTTCAACCTTTTTTGGAAAATATGGTGGGATACTGTTAAGTCTAGACACCCTGCTGTGAAGTAGAACAGCTGAATTTATTCCTGTCATCTGAGTGTAACGTTGTATCCATTTCCCAGTTCCTGCCCCTGCTCCCCCACCACCAGCCTCTCCACCACTGTGGAACTTTCTATGTCTAGGAGATAAAGTCATTTAGAGAGAAAGTTGATGTCATTCTCACATGCATGAAATCATGCCGTGTTTGCGTTTCTCTTCCTGGCTCATTTCGTTGAGGGTCATGTCCTCCAATTTCTGCACGTTGCTGCAGATGACATGGTTTCATGAATTTCTGTGGCCGAAGAGGATTCTTTTGTGTACTGTAGTTTCTTTTTCCTTTTGTGCGTGAACAGGTACGTTGATTGGATACGTTCCCTATTGTGAATAGTGCTTCTGTTGCCATAGGAAGGCCGATACTTCTTCAACATAACAGATTCCATGTGCTTTCTGTGTATAACTGGGGGTGGGATTGTAATGTCAAATGTTTAAGGCACCTTCAACTGCTTTGCTTCATGTGTATAATAATGTACATTCCCACCAAAAGTGTATAAAAGTGTCTTTTTCTGCATTTCTATGTTGGCCACTGCCTGTGAACATATGGGTTGTTTTTTTGTTTGTTTGTTTTGATAAGTTTCATTCTAATTAAAGTGAGAGGTATCTGCGTGTGATTTGTACTTAGACATTTGTGAGAATTAGTGAAGTTGAGCAACTTCTCTTTGACCTGTCAATTTCATGTTTTTCTTTCAAATGTGCCTGTTCAGGTTCCTTGTCCAGTTTTAGCTTGGGTATTAGGTTTTGTTCATTTTCCCAGTTAGAGTAGTGTTAGTTTCTCGTACATGTCAGATAACAACCCCATTCACAGATATGATTCTGCCGTACTTTCTTTCAGTCTGTATGATGCTTTCTTTAATAGTTCATTGTTTCTCTTCCCCATGCGGAAGCTCTAAAATGATGTATAGTCCCATGTGTTTGTATTCACATTTGTTAGCAGTGATTTTAGTGTCCCATCCAAAAAGAACAATAAATAAGAAAAAGTATTGCCAAATCAATTGCACGGTCTAAGGGTTTCTTGCCATAGATAATTTTTGCTCTTGTTTTCCTTCTTTTTTGCAAACTGCGTGCAGAGATACAAGTTTTGCTGAGATACAGACTCCTACTTTCCTTATAGGAGCTTTGCGGCTCCAGGATTGGGTTTAGGTGTTTATTTGGTGTTGATTTAGAGGTATGATATTGCAGACCCTGAAATGTTGACTTCTTTGTCTTGTTTTTGTCTGATACAGCACAAAGGGAGTTGTGTTCAAATTAAGCTGTGGGAAATCCTTTAGATACTGGGTTCAAACGATTGTCTCCTTCCTTGATGTCCACTTAGGGGAGAAGTGTCAGAAAGTCTGGGAAGATCCATAGTGGAAAACGTTTATCTGTATTTCGTGGAGACTGATGGCCAGCTCCCACCTGCCCAGGACTTCTGGAGAAGGCCAGCCTACCAGTTGCTGAAATACCTCCCATCTCCAGCTCTTCAGTAAATATTTAAGTGATTCATTAGAGATTTAAACCTTAAGAAAGTAAAGTAACCCAGTGGAAGTTGAATTTAACTAGAATTTAAGTTTGAGAGTAGCTGGTCAGTAGAACAAGTGTGGTAGATTGGGTGACATACTATGGTTTTTAAGGGTTTTTGTTTTGTTTGTTTGTTTTCCTTAAACAGAGTTAACAATAATCAATTTGAATAAAGAAGGAAAACATTAAACGGTTGGTATGTGTAACATGAACGCTGTTCCATGACTTGTTCAGCCATAGCCTCAATTTGACATGCTAGACTATGAATCCTAAAGACTGGTATACGGTTACTGCACTGGAGTTACTTTTCTCATTCCAACAACTGTAGAACATTTTGAATAGCATTTTAAAATTTTATTTTAACGAAAGCTTAGAAAAAAACCCTTACTTATACAGTAAAGAAAGTAAACATAAAATGGTCTCCCGCCTGACTCGCAAAAGACCCATGGCCTGATCCTGGCCAGCAGGAGCAGCTTGTGTTAAGGAGCAGGGGCCAGATGCAGCTGAGCTGCCAGCCTCCTAGATGTGGTTTCCTGGTGTCACGGTCTGGGTGAAGGATGGTGCAGAGCCGGTGTTCTGGCCAACATCCCGGTGGGGTCCCAGCCACTGCAGGATGTTGCTGGCCTATTGGGATTTGGGCTCCAGCTGGCAGGAAAGCTTGTAGCTGCAGGACAGAGAGGTAGCTGTGAGGCCACCATGAGCCACACATCGGGTCCCCTCTCAGTGCCTACCCAGCTGGAATCCTGGGTCCTCAGCGGTCCCCATGCAACAGGGCTTGATGCTGGCCGTGGAGTCATGGCCATAGGCTCTCTGTAGCTGGCCACAGGAGAGCCTCGTCTAGGCCACGTGGGGTGGCTGACACCTGTAATGTCAGTACTTTGGGAGGCTGTGTGGGGTGGATTGCTTGAGGCCAGGACTTAGACCAGCCTGGACAACATCGTGAAACCCCATCTGTACCAGAACAACAACAGCAGAACAACAGGACATGGTGTCTGTACCTGCTGTACCATATCCTGGGACATGATGTACAGCGGTAGTCCCAGCTGCTTGGGTGGCTGACAAAGGTCTTGAGCCCAGGAGGCAGACGTTGCAGTGAGCAGAGATGGCGACACTGCAGTGCAGCCTGGGCGCAGAGGTAGACGATGTTAAAAAAAAAATGGAGCGCCTTCTCCCACCCTCTGCCCGTCCACTAGGCCCTCACCTCTCCTTGTCACTGAGCTGCTCCATTCTTTTGAAATAGGTGACAAATTTCTCAAGAGGCCGAAGCCTGTAATTCATGGCAGCCACTTGGAGCAGCTGCATTTCCTGCAGAACTCGGACCTCCTAGAGACAGAGGGTAGGATGCTGACAGGGCCTGGGTGGAAGATGCTGAGGGGACCTTTGGTAAGCAGGGAGAAGGGGCTGATCCCTGGGGCAGTTTTCTGCAGGGGCCCCATGCAGCCCCCAGCCTATTCTCAGAGTTGGATGTAAACATCCCCTCCTGCAGGAATTGGTCTTTGATCCAGTGCGTTTCCTACTCTCCACTGGGATAGATTTCCTCCTCCTGTGTGTGTCAACCCCTCCCAGTAAACCTAAGATGTAGAGGATGGAGCCAGGGAGTGTCCTGCCCAGGGTGGACTGTGAGGTCCACATCCATACCCTCCTCCAATGTTAGCGTCCCAGCTGCTCACCTTCCTCCTCTTGTTGATGTTGCCCTGGAAGGCAGACAGAATCCATCACAAAGGTCAATGGCCCACAACCAGCCCCACTCCACCCCTTCCCATGCTGTACTACTGCCAGGGACACCAGGGTCAGGGGATGTGCGCGTGACAGGACTTGGATCTGCCTCAGACTCCGGGCTCTAGAGCAGGGGGCATGGGAGCTGAGGCTCAGGGACACTCTGCCCCACCTTTTTCTGATGACAGACAGGGAAACTGAGGTCTCTTATAGAAAGAAAGCACACAGTGACCCTGGAACTGCCTGCCCTTGGAGAGGCTCAATTTCACTCTCCAATTACGGGACTATCCTGGGGAGTCACTGAGTCCAGCTCAGCCCACACCTGGGCAGCTTTGCGGTCAGGCAGCTCTGCAGCTTCACCACTCAGGGATAGGGACTGGTGGCTGCCATGGAGCCTCCATCACGCAGAGGTGATGAGATGGGCCTGACACCCCCACCCACAGGAGCAGCTGTGAGGCTCTCAGGAGAGGAGGTTTGCTTAGGGCTGAGATCTAAGGGCTCGGTCCATGACCCTCTCCTCCCAAGCCTCAGGATCCTGGTTCCCAACCAACCTGCCCCAGGCTCACTCACATCCAGATCGTCCGGGATGGCCGAATCCAACCTCTGTAACACAGTCAGAAAATCCCCCAGGAAGGGGACTACACCCTGTGCCAAGGAGGGTTGGGGAAGTGGTGATGAGTATTGGCCATCAGATGGCTGCCCACTGTCCTGTCTCATGAAATCCCATCAGCCCCTGTCTCCCAGAACCCCCCTCCCTAGGTCTGCTGGATGGAGCAGCCATAGACCCTCAGCTGCCTTTCCCTATTCTCTGCCTCCTCTATCCCAGATGACCTCCAAGTCTAGGGATATTAACAAGTCACAAGGACCTGTGGTCCCAACCTTACCCTTCCCCACATCCACTCTGAGTCCAGCTTTCCCAGACCCTTGTTCTGGTCTCTCAAGTAGAGGTTTTCCAGGCCCAGTGGCCACAAGAGGACAGGGCTGGGGAGGAAGCACCTGCTGTCTCGATATGGAGGCCTCCAGCTGGCGGGGAAAGGAACCCTGTCCTGTGATCTCTTGTGATCCCTCTATGCCACAGGCTCACTCACCTTCTTCTGCCTCTGTAGCCTCATCTGGGCTCTCTGGTGGTTCCTTTCCTGGGTGGCCACCTTAAAGCTCCCCGCCTGCCAGGTGTCAGTGATGGAGACAGTGAGGCTCTCCTCCCTTCCCCCAGTTACAGCCCAGCCACCCCGCCCTTGGATCCCCAGGGACTGGTGTGAATCACCTGGCAAGGTGCTCATACCACTGGCCCAGCACCACACTCCCTGTGTGTGTCACCCAGTCATGCAGCCGGGCCTCACTGTGACTGTTTCCTCTTCTGTAAAGAGTGATCAAAACCACAGCTACCTCACAAGGCCTCCTTAGTACTGTTTCCCGTAGCTATTGCCATTGTTCTCACCCTCATCCCTCTGAGGAAGAACCAGGCATGAGCACCCGCAAATTATTTTCTTTTCTTGACCCTCATTTCCATTCTGTGAGGGCTGCGCTACAGGCTCAGCATCCCTTCATTTTCCAGATGAGGAAGTGGAGACCCAGAGCAGGCAGTGACTCCCCAGGGACCCGAAAGAGAAGGCGCCTCCTCCCCATCCTGGAGGCTCTGTCTCAGCTGCCTTCACCCCATATCCCAGCACCACCACCCATCAGGGTCGTGTTCTCTGGAGTGTCTGAGTGTCTGGGTCTCCAGCCAGGCACAGTCATGATAGGAAAGGGACAGGGCGGTTTAGGAGACCTGGTTAAGTGGCACCTGCCTATCTGAGCCCCACTGGAGTCTCTGCCACACAAACTGGGTTTGAGCTATGCCAAAGATTTTGCCTCGCCAATGATCCCCCAGGGGAGTTCTGTGCACAGAACTCTCTTCCTCCACTCAGGAAGTGGCCTCCTGCGGTGCCATCTCAGATTGACATGGCGGGGTTTTCCAGAATCCTGGGTGGGGTGACAAGTTGTCTTCTCATTTGCATGGAATATTCTGAGATCTGGTCAGGGAGGATCCCCTAGGAATGCATGATGAATCCCCCAGTCATGAGCTTGTGTCACTGATAACTGGTGACAGTCCTGTGACATGACCGTTTTCGGGTATCTGCAAAGGGCAGAGTGGGGAGTCCCAGGAAACACGTATGTCTGTCCTGAGCATCCCCATTGGTACCCATAGCTGTGAGGTCCACTGGACTCCCTGGCACATGATCTTCCTTTGTTTTCGTTCCCCCTCTGCCCCAGTGTGGGCAGAGGCCCCCTGCCCATGGAGGTGCGCTGCAGACAGAAGCAGCAGCAGAGGCCTGGCTTCCTCAGGAATTGCCGGCCAGTTTGTGGAAGGAAGAAAGTCCCACCTACCATAACCATCCCCCAGCCTGGAGGAAGCTCCATGCCAGCAGGATGGACCAGCATGGGAGCCAGAACCCTGCTAATGCTGCAACTCATCACCCTGGCTCAGCAGCCCAGCAGCCATTGCCACATCCCATTACCAGGGCCTCCTACCCCTGTGCCACCACATGCCCATGGACCACACACCTCTCTCCCTGTTGGCCCTAGGTAGGCATGGAGGAAAATTTTCAAGTCCACTTTTAGTAGATGAGTCAAAAGAAAACAAAATAACCACTGCACACTGGGTCCAATGCCCTCCAAACTCAGTCTTTCCTCTGACCCTTAAACACTTGTCCCACATCTCCCAGACTCCACTGTACCTTGATCGGCAGGTCCCGCTTCATTGCAGTGTCTGTTTTGCAGAGTTGTTTTAGATACTTTGTGCTTTTGCTATGGACAGAGGAAAGAAAGAAGGGTAAATTTGTGAATAAGCAGAGAGATTTGTGAGTTCCCATCCAATCCCTTTTGTTTGAAAACCCAGAGAATCCCAACTTAGTGGGTGAGAGTTTCCAGTGGGGTCCTCTGTTGACAAGGGCTCCAGAGGACCAGGGTGGGACCCGTCATGCTCCTCCCCTGGCCCATCTCCACTTCACATGAGCCCCTGCGTGTTCACAGTTAGCTTCCAGCTGGACACAGTTCCACTGCTGGGTGCAAACACCTGAAAGCCCCCAGTTGGCTCCAGTCTGTTCCTGATCGTTAAAAATCCTTAGTCCTGAGTTGGAAATCCTTGCCTAGAAGTCCAGGGCAGCTTAGTGACCACACATACTAGGCCATCCCTGCCTCCAGTGTCCCTGGTCTCCAAGAACCTTTCAGAGTCGAGGGCACGTGGGGAGTCCTATGGGTCCCTAGGTCAACCCTGGTGCTCCCGTGGAGAGAGCCCCCCTCACCTGGACACTCCTGCCCACGTCTTGTGTAGCCGATGTATTGGGTTGCTGCGCAGAGCAGAGACAATGGCGTGCACCGCGGAGAAGTTGTTGAGGCTTAGGCACTCCTGGAGAGGGAAGAGCGAGCTGTTAGGTCCAGAGTTGCAGCCCGACCCACTTCAGCCTCAGCCCGCTGTGCTGAGATCTCCCTTCCTGGACAAAGCAGAGGCCCAGGGAGCCTCAGGAGGGGACACCTGGGGCTGAGTGAATGTCACTCATCTAGGAGGATTTTAGTTCAACCAAAGGAAGAGTGCAGGTGGGAAGTGAGCAGCCCCCACTGGGCCATGGGAGTCAAGGTCCATGAAGCTCTGGCAAGAAGGGCCTAGGGGATGTGCAGGGCTCAGGCCAGAGATACAGATGCCAATCCTAAAGCTGATGGAGGAGAAGAGGCAGTTCTCCATTTTTAAAGAGGGAATCTTCAGGCCCAATTATAGCTTACTCTGGCCACTTTGATCCAGTGTTCCACCACCGTGACCCTGTCCTGGGCCCTCATGCCATGGTTCCCGAGGCAGGAGGTGGTGACGCAGTTGGCGAGCCTGTTGAAGTGTGCGATGGTAGCACGAACTGTGGGTGCCACGTGCTCATTCCCCTTCTTAGCTCGTCGGCCCCAGATGGAGCCCAAACATTCGTAGAGCTCCACCTTCTTGAACAGCTCCTTTGGGGGTAGGAGGAGAGTGTCACAGACAGAGCACACCCCAGCTCAGAGTCACCCACAGTCCCAGGCAAGGACTGAGCTCACAGTCATCCACGGTCTCTCTCAGGAACTGAGCTGGAGCTCAAAAAGCTTTAAAATGGGCCTCAGACATGTGGGAGTCTCCGGCTTTGATTTTCTGCCCACCGAGGGCCCTGAATGCATCATGTCCCAGAACCCAACAAGAGTGGGAAGAGAGAGTGACATTTTCTCCCAGGCCATCCGCACTTCCAAGAACTAGAGGGTGGCTCAGGCCTGCCCGTCCTGAGGATTCGTCTTCCTCCCATGCAATCATCCCTGTACTCTTTCTCTCCATACCGGTGCACTTTCCCTGTGGCAGCTGCAACTATGGGCTCTGTTTGGGTGTCTGCCATAGAATCTAGTATGCATCAGGTACCTAATAAGAGCTGAGGGTAGTGAGGCTCCTGAGCAGCTGGGTGAGTGACCCATGGCCCTGCCTGCCCCTCAGTGATCACCACCCTGCCCTGCTTTCTGTCCATCCCCTGTCTTTCAATCTGTACAGTCCCTCTGTGTAGCTGGCATGGGCGATGTCCCATCTCTGCTGTCCACATGCAGACAGGGAAGACTTGTGGATGAGGAAACTCATCCAGATCCCGTGGTTGGTAAGAAGTGGAGCTACAATTGGTCCCAGGGTATGGGCCACTTCTCAGGGAGAGGCTGGTCTGAGACAGCTGGTGCCAGAGGCACAGCCTGCAAAGCCTAGCTGCTCACCGCATCCATAAGGGTCAGCTGCTCTGCCAGCAGCCTGGGAGGGAAGGTCGTGACATCAGGCAGCTCCTCAGTGGGTTGGTTCTTTACAGGAGAGGAACAGGGGGACTCTGGGGCTGACTGTGGCTCTAGCACTGTCACGGGAGCAGACCCTCTGGCTGGTGCTGGTGGTGAATGTAGATATTCTGGTGCATCCAGGGCCGCACGTGACTCTGGCTCCAGAGCAGGCCCCAGTTCCGCCAGCAGTAGTAGTGCTGGCTCCAGGGCCGGCATTGTTAATGCCTGTGGCCCAGGATGTGGAGCAGGATCTGGAAAAGGGGAAAAGGTCACCCCACCAGTCACTTTTCACTGGGCTTTCCAAGCACAGAAGTGACTGAATGGAATTTAAGGGACTTGTAGCCCCAAAACACCACCCCTGGAAAGTCTTCCAGACTGCAAGCCACCTCACCATCTGGCTTGGCCTTGTTGGGCTCCGGAGGCAGCAACTGGCCTAGGACAAGTTCCTGGTGGTCCTCCACGCCCAGTCCAGGCCTGGTGAAGTTCCTGAAGGCCAGCTTTATCTGGAAAGATGACCGTTGCGAGGGCTGATAGCACAATGAAGTTTTTTCAAGGGGCCAGGTGAAGAAAACGCAGGTGATGGTTCTGGCGATGGAGTGGACAGCTGAGTCAGAGACCTGGCCTTCTCCCACACAACCCTCCAGGGCACCCTTGTGTGGTTCTGGGCCCCTGACCTGTTGCAGCCTGTGTAGAGGACAGCCCCACCCTACCGCCAAGCCATCAGTGGTGACCTGGAAGGGGCAGACCTGGCCATGCAGCAGGACTGTACAGACCCTTCTGTGCCCCAGCGTCCTACAGACATTCTCTTTCCAAAGGCCCTGGAGCACAGCACTGTGCACCTGGGCACTCAAGATGGCAGCTCCAGGGAGATTTGCGAGCAGGTTGCTCATGACAGCTCCAGCTCTGGGTCCCCTGATCCTGGGGTTAGGAGGGTGGGGGCAGATGTAGAGTGGAGGAGGACAGGGAGAGCTGGGATGCCATGGTGCTAGGGATGAGTCTCTCAGTGGCCAGCTGTGACCCCGGCCTCAGCTCTCCTTTGCAGGGCACCTAAGTCTCCATTTACAGAACTCACTATTTGCCTCTTGCGGGGGAAGTCCCCAGATGTCAGCCTTCTCATGGGAATTTTAAGAGGTATGTGCCCCAGGGCTCCTTGAGTCTCTCCCCAGCCAGAGTCCATTCTTTTCCCCCATGTTTTGTGGGTGAAAAGGCCCTTCAGAACCCTAAATCCACCCAGTGTATACTTGTGGCTGGGCTCCGTCATTCTAGTCAGTATCTGGGAGGATGCCACCATTTGTAGAAGAGACCATGAGGGTTTCAACTCTAACATTCTGTAGATATGACCTGGTTGTTCTGTCTCCTGTGAGCGCCTGAGTCTAAGTAGAATCAAGGCCCAGGGATTGTCATCTGCTTTGTTTATGAAATAATGCCAAGCCACAAGAAGAGCAGTGCACAAATGAGGTGTTTTGTATGTATGTGTTGAATGTGTGAACCCCAACCGTTGGAGAACCCCAGCGAGCATCTCCAGTTGTCTGTGGGCCTGTGGCTCCCTTTTCACCACCAAGGGACCCCTCTTCTGTCTGTGTCAAGAAGACCAACCAGAAGGAATCTCAGACATCCTTTACCAATGCCATGGTAGACTTGCTTTGCTATGTCTTTTTCCAAACAGCGAAGGATATGAGCCATTGAGGCAGAATGCTGAGAGCTGCTTCAGTGAAGGGGAAAAGTAATAAACACGAATCACAGCACCCGCAGCAGATTTTCCAGAGTTTTAGGCTCTAGGGACCCCTTTGTTTGCCATGTCTTAGATCATTCAGTCCCCACAAGAACCCTGTGAGGTTCATCTTCTGGCTACTCCCTGTTCCAGAGGAGCCAACCAAGGCTCCGAGAGCTGCATCTTCAAGACTCAGCCAGTAGGGCACAGAGGCACCTCCGTGCCTTGGAGGGGATGGACACTCACCTTCTAACCAGTAGTTCCAAAAAGTGTGGCACGGTGATAAAGTCCCAGGAGGGGCCCAGGCAGGTGGCATAGGAGGAGATGGGTTTAGTTAGCAAGGCTGGAACCAGGGAGTCCAACAGCTTCTCCCCTGTGCGGGGCTGGAAAGTTGGCATCCTGCAGATCTCATTTTCATACTGTGGGGACAAGGAGGGGCATGGGAGTCAGTGGTAACACCATGAACCACCAGAGGATCGGGATCTGGAAGTCACACCAAGAAGCACCAGCCCTTCAGGGACTTGTGCATGTGGAGAACCTGATTGCCCATGGTGAAAAGGATTCTAGGCTTTCCAAGTAAAATTGTATGTGAGGATGGAGAAGTGATAAAATGATTCACGCCTTCAAGGCACCGTCATGGTGTTTCTCAGCTGTGGGGCAATGGCGCCCTCTGTATCAACAGCCTACATGAAGAGCATCATCCCTGCAATCCTCAAAAATCACCCTCATGGTAGAGAAGAGACATGGGCTTTTGGATGTCAAATGTCTGCTCAGCAGCACCCGGGTCAGAAGGGAGCACCTTCCATGGGGAGGACTGGATGAAATTCCCTGTAGGCCACCTGAGGCTCCACTTCTGATACGCAGGGGAAGGGCCTGGAGAGGCCTCATCCCCTCCTCATTTTAGCGACAGCACACCGGACAAGAGGGATATGATTGTTTTTGTTCCTTTAACATGAACGTGAGTCTGGAGAAACAGCTTTGGCCATCCCAGCCCCGGCCAAGTGGAAAATTCTGAAAGACTCCTGAGTGGGAGAAAGTGCATCCCAAGGCCCAGGATTTGCCAGGCGACTCGGGGAAGAGAAAACTTAGGCAGTTACTGAAGCCGTGAAAGGTTAAGCAAATGTATGTTTGAAAGGGGAAATGAAACTAGGTGATTTTCTCTGCCATCCAGACAGTAGAGTGGCAAAAAGTTGAAAGCATGTTAGTATTCAGGGGAGGCTGCAGTCAGAGAAGCAGCTACCTTCAGAGGCTGCTGGTGACCGTGTGACCAGCTGGAGCCCTTCTGGAAAATCAACTGGCTAGAGCTGTTGAAACTCGCTATCTGCGTATCTTTTCACCCAGATATCCCTTTCCTGGGTGTCTGTCTTCCACAGGATATTTGTATATTTTATGGGTTGAATTGTGTTCCCTCCCCCAAATGTAACTATTTCTATTCTCAACCCCAGAAAATGTGACTGGGTCTGGACACAGAGTACTCCAAGAGGTAATTGAGGTGAAGTGAGTTTATTAGACTGGCCCCTAATTTAATATGCCTGGGGTTCTTATAAGGAGAGGTGGTGAGCGCACAGAGAAGTTGAAGAGAAGACCCTGTGCTGACTGAGATAGAAGTCGGCCATCTCCAAGGCAAGGAGAGAGGCCGAAAGAAACCACCCCAGGCTGACAACTTGACGTTGGACTTCCAGTCTCCAGAATTGTGAGGAACCAGATTTCTGTGGTTAAGCCCTTCAGTGAGCGTGCCATGTTATGGCAGCCCTGGCAAACTGCTCCAGCCTATTAGGACACACAGAGGATTATGCTCCCTGCAGAACAGGTGCCTAGAAAGGGAATTTTATCATGACAGGCTCCACCAGCACTCAGAGGCTGACCCCTGTGGAGCATGGCCTCCCTTAAGGACTATTACAGTGAGATGTGAGGGTGCAGCTCCTGCCTGATGGGGATGCAGGGATGGGTTCTGTGAGGTGACACTTTAAAAACAGATCCATAAAGAAGCTTCACCTTCTTTTGTTGTAATCAATGTCCACCCCCACCTTATTTGTGTTAAAGTTTTGGATTTTAAGTCCTGCAGGAGGTCTCGCAGGGCAGGGCGGCAGAGATGCCTGTTGCCAGAGATACACTTTCGGTGGGGAGTTAAAATGATAACAGTATGAGTATGTTGCTACCGTGTTATCACTGTACTCAATTCTTTGTGGCAACATGCTGAGATACTCCTGACAAGCATAAAGTGAGAACAAGGATGTTCCCTCATCTTCCTCTGATAGGTGAAAGGGACTTTGCCTGTAACCAGGTTGCCACTGGGGACTACTGGCAGCCAAATTCCTTTGGGAGAGGACAGTGGGTCACTCAAGTGGGAAATTCCTAGGACAGAGCTTAGGGAGTCCCCATATTCATGTCTGAGTCCTGGGCCCACCCTGGTTTTCTGGAGTCCCTGTCTGTGGAGACCCTTCTGTGCCCTGTCTCACCCCAGACCAGCACTGGCCATGGTTGGTGGCGGTGGGCCCCTGTCCTTTTCTGAAGAAGATGGAGAAATGGAATCCATCCAACAGCTCCTGCTTGATCTGCTGTGTGGAGCTCTGCAAAGAGAGAGTGCCCGAGAGCCGGGCCAAGAGGTGTCAGTGGCCTGCCTGGCTGACCCCACAGTGGCACACCCCCATTAGAACTCCTTCCTGGTGTCCCCATCCCCAACAGGATTTGGCATATAGGAGCATCTACCTAGACCTCCAGCCATAGAAGGTTGAGGTCTCCCAGAGATGAATTGAGATTCACATCTGAGCAGCAAACTGTGTCCTCGACACTGAAGTTTCCATCCTGCCAGGCATGGTCTGGGCTGTAAACCTGACATACCTACCAGGCTCCAAACACCTGACAACCTACCTGCTCCTGTCTAGGGAGGGCCCCTCATCTCCTGTTTCCCCCAAACATATGGGGAGGGACTCGGTGCTGCCCTGATGGGCACCGCTGAGGCCTGGCCTGGACGGGCCTACCCTGGGCCCTGTGTTACCTGAGGGTGCCTTCTGGCAAAGGGCCAGAGGCGTCGAGGGTGAGGGTTGAACCAATGTCTATATTCTCGAGAAAGACTCTCATTTTGGCCTCTTCTGCGACGAGGAGGTCGGCAGCACGTCGGGACACAGCAGGAGAACATGTTGTTCTCCGCAGTGTCGCCTACCAAATGAACTGGAAATGGGGCTGTGTGTATAATATGGGTGCCTAGTTACCAGAATTCTAAGTTCTACTGGGGGTCTGTTAGCAAGGAAGTGAGGTCACATCTTGTAGGTTCCATCCTGTAAGCTGCTCCTCTCCATAAGACCTACTCAAAGGCCCCTCTGGGCTTCTGGCCGCTCACCCTCCCCGTCAACTCCTTTACCTGTTCACCATTATGCAAAAGTGTGCCCCTTTAGCACCTTGGGAAGACCTGGATATGACCGGGGTCCCAGGTTTAAGGAGCCAGTGCTGGGTCAAACAGTCTTTATCTTAGCAGTTGTGAGACCCTAGAGAACTCCTTTGGTGTTTTGGGCTCTCCCCACCTTGCACAATGGGAGTTATGCTAGCATCATAACCCTTCCTAGGGAACTCATGAGGTGTGTTTGAGATAAATCTTAAAAAACTCTTGGTGTTGTGGTCCCTGTAGATATTGCACATACTTTGAGATGGAAGAACTACAAGACGGGGTGAGAGGTAGCATGGAATACAACTCCAGTGGGCCTGGGTTCCACAGTATGATCTCAGGAAAAGGCACTTTTGCTCTGGGCCTCGTCTTTCATGCTGCAGTACTATACAAGGTTGGGATTAAATGAAATTCAGACATCCTCCTGCTCTGACATTGCACCTTCCAGTGGCTTCTCATTTTATTTAGTCCCAGACCCTATGCCTCATCTCAGCCTAGGGTGGGCAGCATCCACAAAGACAGCACTGAGGGCTTAGTGACTCCCTTCTGAATGATGGAGTAGGACACAGATGGTGGAATAGCACTCCTGGGCCAGTTCAGGCTACTTCAGCAAAGAACCGTAGCCTGGGGAGCTCATCAAGAAGAGAATTGTGTTTCTCCCAGTTCTGGAGGCTGGAAGTTGGAGATCAGGGTTCCAGCCTGGTCAGGTCTTAGTGTGGACACTTCTTCCCCATTCACTGAGCTTTTACAGTGCTGTCCTTTCCTTGGAGGATGGCTCAACTTCAGGAGCATGGGTGGACCTCCGTTCAAAGCCCCGCTCCCACTTGTAGCTTTGTGATCGTGAGGAAGTCATAGAACATCCCTGTGCCTGTTTTCTCCTCTGAGAAATGGCGTTAGTGAGAATTGCTTCCCTTTCTAATGACACAGAATAAAGCATGGAAAGAAGTTAACTCGGTGCCATTGGGCAGAAAGTGAGAGCCCAGCAAACCAGAGAGATCAGCTTGCCCACATCAGTGGTGAGGAGTGCAGAGAGTGGGTGAGGCTGGGGCAGGAAGCAGGCCAGCCTGCCAGAGCCCAGGAACAGGTGAAGAGCAAGAGTGAGCTCCTCACCCTGAATTATCAGGGGACACAGGCATGCAGGGGTTGTGGGGAGCACAATCATCAGGGCTGCCCTCGTTCCCCTGGTTCCCTCCGTATCCGACGTGGTCCCAGGGCCCCTTCTCCCTGTGTTTCCTCTCTACCCTGCTTTCTTCCTGGCTGCCCTCCTTGGACTCATTTTTGGCCCTGGTCAGGTGGAGTC
This sequence comes from Macaca nemestrina, assembly GCF_043159975.1. NCBI lineage: Eukaryota > Metazoa > Chordata > Mammalia > Primates > Cercopithecidae > Macaca > Macaca nemestrina. The sequence continues at coordinate 91,686,241 of NC_092139.1, read as the reverse complement.
TTGAGGTAACTATAGGCCTGTTAATAACTCCTCTGAGGTTCAACCCGCCATTTATTGAGCCCTCTGAGCTTAGTCATAAACCACCTCCTGCTGGGACCTGAGAGGGGGCTGGAGGGAGCTGAGAGTGCAGTGGCAGTTTTCCCTGCGGTTGCCGCTACAGGGCCCACTGGCAGGTATCTGCTGAACTCGAGCTTTGTTTTGAGTCTCTGGGGTTCTGAGGTGTGATTTTCCCTCTGAAGATCGACTGAGCCCCCAGTGGGTGTCTTAGCCTCAGAAATGGGTCCCCCTGGCTGGGAACTGTGCTCTACCCTCACTTTCCTAGAACACCTCACACCTCGCCCTGCCCATTCCGGCTTCCGAAGCCCACATAGAGGCTCTGTAGAAATTGCTAAATACAAAAGGGCTACAAATAAGTCATAGGAAGTGTATTTATATAAGGCGGTGGCTTTCAACCATTACTATACGTTTACTTCAGCAAAGGCGAAATTTAAAAATGTTAATACTCTGAGTCACCCCACAGAGATTTGGATTTATTTGATGGGGCAGGAGACACAGGTATCTTTGGTTTGGTTTTGTTTTTTCTTTTTTGAAACGGGACCATACAGTGTTTCTCAGGCTGTAGCGCAGTGGCACCATCTTGAGCACTGCAGCTTTGATCTGCCAGGCTGAAGGAATCCTCCCTTCTCAGCCTCTCACGTAGCTGGGACTATGGGCATGCACCACCATGCCATGCTACTTTTTGTGTATTTTGTAGAGATGGGATCTCACTGTTCCACCCAGGCTGGTCTTGAAAGTCCTATCCTCAAGCTGTCGTCCTGCCTCAGCCTCCCACAATGCTGAATTTACAATTGCGAGCCACCGTGTCTGGCCCTGTTTCTTTTAAGAGTTCCCTTAGTGTTTCTAATGGGCATTCAAGCAAAAAAGATTTTGCTTGCAGAAGGCTCGTGGAACACTACTGAGGCTGCATCTTCTTCACAGCCAACAGATTGTTCTCTGAAGTGTCTGCTTAGCAGTGCACAGGCTATTTATATCCTGGACTTTATGGAGCTGTTGGGTTTGGGGGCTGACTGGGGCATGAGTGTTGTCTCTGGGATCTGTCACAGCCTGGTCCTATGGGACACCCAGTCTAGGATCTTCCTTCCCAGACCACCATCCTGCCTCTCACTACTCCTATGGCAGGAGAACAAAGGTCATGACCCCATGGTCAGAGACATCCAGAACAGGAATGAAGTTGAATGAGTCATGTGAGGAGGGGCGGGGCACAGCTGCTTGCTGGAAGGGTGTTGGGAAGTATTGGTCCATCAGCTGTCACATCCTCCTGTTGCTGTTGAATCCCAGCGATCCTCACTTGGAGTCTGGGTCTCAGAAGGGTGTGGCACCTGGGTTCTTGGCTGGCTGAGCTGGTGCTTTTGCAGTCCACTTTGGAGCTTTGGTATGTGAAGCCTGACCTGAGTTGCTTCAGGAAACCTTTGTCCCTCAGGCTGCCTCCTGCTTAAGAGCAGAGCCTTTGTGTGGAGATCTGGCCTGCCTCCCTAGCTCCCAGCCTGTCCTGTCCTGTTATGTCTGGGTTTGAGGTTGTGTGGAGGGGTCTCTTACCATAGAGGAGGCAGTAGCAGTCGTGTGGATCAGAGTGAACGATCCCTGCTGGCTGTGCCCGGCGTTTGACTGGAGGAGTCTGAGAATGACCAGGCCTGGGGAGCTGTCATTCCTCAGAAACAGCATGTTTCCTCCCCTATTGTGGAGTCTTTGGATGTGACCCAGAGTGTGCTGGGCCTCTTTCGCTTGTGCTGGGTTTAGCTGTGTGTTTCAGGGTGGGAGGTGCAGGGGATTATCTGCTCTGAGCCAGATAAGGCCTGGCGAGAATTGGGGGGCGGCCCTCGAAGAAGCCAGATCTGGTGGGAGAGTAGGCATGGATAGGGAGGGAACAGGGTCACCAGGGTTGTGTGTCACCTGTTCTTGCTCCTTGGTCTGCCCGGCAAGTGAGAACAGAGGTGGAGGCTGCTGTGGATCCTCTTTGGCTTCCTGCAAGCAGGTGTTCTTTTGGGAAGCAAGGCAGGTGGGGGACAAAGCTGGTCTCTGAGGTGTTGAGTGGTTCTTTGTATGTCATTGTGCTTTTCCTCTCTGCCATCCCCAACACCTCTACTGTAGCAGCCCATTGACCAAGGAAGTCACTCAGAGCATAGTGGTCCTACACATGGGTGTTATGGCCCCTTAAAGGGCCAGAGAGGGCTTAGGAGTTTCTCAGAAGACTGAGCCCAGGGTTGGAGGGTGCCAGAGTCACTGAGAACAGCCCATTTGATAAGTTGGGCAGAGGGATCCTGGGCCCTGAGTATGCCTGCCTGACCAGTGGTGACCATGCCAACAGGGTCAGGGCCTCAATAGAGCTTAGCTACTGAGCTCGACATTTGGCCAGTTGGTCTCTTGGTGCAGGCAGGAACGTTCTGCTTCCCCAAACCCTGTGTTTTGGTCTCCATTTTCCTTGGAGCAGCTGCAGGGTAGGTAGAGGGGTGTGTCTGCTAGCTGCTTGGTGAGATGAGCGTCCACCCAGCTGCCTCTGCCGGGGAAAAAGAGTAATGACTGCACCAGGGAGACAAGCGAGCCGGGGCCCTTTAAGAGTCAACCCTGCTGCTCCAATTCTAATTTTCAGTTCAGATTTTGCAGGCCTGAGTGTGGGTCCCTGAGTACCTGCCCTTTGAATTCTTTTGGCGAAGACTTAGCATTCCCCAGGAGCTTCTCACTGAGCCCCAAACACACAGCCCCCAATTCACCACCTCATTCCTTACCAGGACCTGCTGAAGCACACACCTGTGGACCACCCAGACTGCCTGCCAGTACAGGATGCCCTCCGCATCTCCCGGGACTTCTTTCCGGCGTTAGTGCGGACATTGACCCCGCTAGACTGCAGTCACAATGGACTCCCAATGGGGAGGTGAGCTCAGGGCCCAGCAAGGCCTTGCGCACAGGTTAAGGAGCCCAAGGTGGACCAGATCCCCAGTCTCTTCTCTGATGGCACAGGCATCGCTCTGTGCCCCTTGTCTCTGCAACCCTGATGCCCCATTCCCAGCCAAGGAGAGGTCTTCAGTCCCGGGTCACACTGATTTGATTCCGCGTGGCATTCTGGGCCCTAGGCTGAGAGCTTTAAGCCCAGTGTCTCAGTCATCCTCCAGAGAATCCAGTGAGCCAGAAGAGGACACAGGCCCAGAGCGTCTCTCCAGGTCCACCGCACAGTCTTTGAGCTGTGTCAGAGCTGGATTCTTTATCTGGGGCTGGCTGTTTGGAGGCCCCAGGCATTGTCCCCCGCACCAGGGAATTTGGCCTGTGGCTACCTCATTCTTGAATGCAGACACCTGCCTGTGCCATCAGGGTGACCCGGGAAGCTGAGGGAGCAGGACATGTCAGCCACTTTAGATTGGCCTGCACGAGCAAGAGCCAGAAAGGGAGCCCCACAGAGGGAAAGCCTGGTAGTAGAGGTGGCCGAGGCCATTCAGGTTGCTGGAACATTCCACGTGGGCTCCTGGATGTCAGACAGCAGTTTCCCTGGGGGCCCTTCTTGATGCAAGGGTGAGGCTTAGCCCAGTGAGGGAAAGCAACACTCAGCATTAGAGGCACAATTAACCCCTGTGTGTCAGCATCCTGGCCCAGATCAAAGGCTTCCTGACCGATAAGAGGTTGTTATGTGGCCCTTAGGAGGGAAGACTGCCTGGGTTCATGCTCGTTTGTTACATTTGTGAGCGAGGGGCGGGTCTGGAGAGTGTCCGATGGTGCATAGGGAGCTGTTTCTGTGCAGCTGCTGGTGCCAGTTTGCAAAACCATGGAATGTCACTAGTTTGTTTTGGTCTGGGGATATCTGAAAAATGTTTTAAGACTTAGAGTAGCATCGGTTGCAAGTCATCTTAACTGTACGCTTTCAGTACACGCAGCTACATATTGCAGTATACGTAGATCACGCGGTGTGTCATGGAGACAGGAAAGGCTGGGACAGATGGTCGCAGCCCCATTGAAGCCCTCCTGACTCTGAAGGTGGCTGAGGGGAAACTGGAAATCGTCATGGAGTAGAAATCATCCAGAGCCCAGGTGAGAGACGGCTGCAGGTCCCCCCAGGACACTTCTGCAGCCCTACCGAAGGCAGCCCAGAGTCTCCCATCCCCTGGGTGTATTTTTTAAAACTCTGTCCGTCATGGATGAATTTGGGTTTGGTATTTGGTTCCCTCGTTGTGTCTGTTGTTCTGTATTTTTATGTTGATGCCAAAACCATATTGTTTGGATCACTATGGCTCTTCTATGTCATTTGTAATCAGGAAGCATAATACATCCATGTACTTTGTATTTCCCAGTGGTGAGATTGCTGGATGACGTAGTGGTTGTATTTTTCGTTGGAGGAGGAACTGCCGACTATTGCTCGTAGTTTGTACACCAATTTCCATTGCCACTGGTAGTATCTAAGAGGTTTCCTGTCTGCAGATCCACACTGGTGATTGCCTGTTAAAAATTATGTTTTTGCTTTTGGCAACATTCATTTTGTGTGGATGGAGACTCTCTCTTAGTGTGGCTTTGGTTTACATTTTTGTGATAGTTAGTGATGTGGACAAGCTTTTCCTTTACCTGTTCATTTCCTGCCTTCTTTTCAGAAATGTCTTTCGGTTCTTTGCCCAAGTTTTGTTGCATTGTTTGGTTTTGTTTATTTTCTCACTCTATATGGTTTCTGGTATATGTCAGATGAACAGCTTCAGCTACATGATTCCTTATACTCAGCGCCTGGCAGCATCCTCTGCTCATTCCGTCTCTTCTGGTCAATGACCACTGCCTGTGTCTCATTCTTCTCCCTCCCCAGGGCAGGGCCCAGACTTCCTGCCTCCCATGTTTCCTTATCCTCATGGAGGCCTGGCCCAGTGCTGGGCCAGCCACACGGCACAGTGTCCAGTGTTTTTCTGGGTGGTGGGCAGGTCAGTTGGCATGGAAAACGGTGTCTGGGATTTCTGAGTTGACTATTGAATGGAGACTCACCCCACTCACAACCAGTCACCACCACTGCTACCCAAGCAAACCACCCGGGAGCCTGGAAGTTGCTCTGCCCACCTGTTGCCATGGGTACAGACACCTATCATAGGGAGAACCGAGAAGAGACCCAGCCCACCTGCCCCTGGTGCCCAAGGCTGACATTCAGGGGCCTGGGGATCACCCCAACCCACCAACCACAACCTGTGTCCATGCAGGCTCCCACAGGGCCTAAGGACAGGCTGACCCCTCCCAGAGATCCTCTACCTCCCAAATGCACAAGTACTCCATCTAGGGACCAGGGGATAGACCTGCCCTGCCTGCCACTTCTGGTTTGTGCTTGCACCAGCACGGGGCCTAACAACAGGCCAGATCACTTGCTGCCAGCATCCAAGCATGCCATCTTGGGGCCTGGGGATCACCCTGCTCTATGCATGAGCACCGTCGGGGGCCCCGGGGCCAGTTCATCCCACCTGGCATATGTATGCATGAACTGGAAATGTGTTTTCCTGTCGGGCGCAGTGGCTCACACCTGTGATCCGAGCACTTTGGGAGGCCAAGGCAGGTGGATCAGCTGAGGTCAGGAGTTCGAGACCAGTCTGGCCAACATGGTGAAACCCCATCTCTACTGAAAATACAAAAATTAGCCGGACGTGGTGGCACACGCCTGTAGCCCCAGCTACTCTGGAGGCGGATGCAGAATTGCTTGAACTCGGGAGGTAGAGACGGAGGCTGCAGTGGGCCGAGATTGCGCCACGGCTCTCTGGACTGGGGGACAGAGTGAGACTCCATCTCAAAAAAGTAAAAAAAAGAAAGAAAAACAAATGTGTTTGGGGCTGGGATACTTTCAACAACTCAGAGACATGGGGAAGCAGTTGATACGACACAGAAAAGCCCGTGGCAGATCCAGCTGACAGATGTGATAGCAGTTCTGCTGTTATAAAGCAGTCTTTGTTTGACGTTAAGGTTTGTCACAGCTCTTGAAATTTTGTCAGTGAGGTTGAAGGTGTCTCAGAAAGTCCACTGACCCTTGTATTGCATATGCATGAATAAAGTTACAAAAGTTTTTTTATCTTTCTGTAGAAATAAATGTGAACTTGGGTTAACTTTCTGAGCCGGTTCCCTTGGAAACCTGGAAAAGGTGGAATGTCATCTGTGTTGCGTTACCAGACTACAAATAAAAACATCCCGTAATTGGTCATCATTATCTGAATTGGGAGAGCTATGAATGAATTGTAAACAATGGGGGCGTCTAGAGTTAGAGAAGAGTAATTGCAATTGTGGAAGTCTGCCATCAGTTGGACTTTGCTGTTACACATGTTTTGAAGTCTATGGTCAACTTTTTGGTGGTTTACTTTGGAGAAAAAAATCAAGAGGTAAACCATACTTTGGGTTTCCCTGAGTGCAGTGGTGTTTGTAACTAGGTATGTCCCTTGCTGGGACCCTTGAAAACTTGGACGCTAGGACTGTTAAAAGAAATCTCAGTTCCTTTTTGAGACACAGGCTTCTAAGCCGGGTAGCCCTGTGCCCTCCCATGTGACCTTGTTCCTTTGCACCTGAGGTGTCGCTTGGGGAGCAGGATCCAGAGAATAGGCCCTGGACTGATGTGTGCACAGTCATGAGGACTCCTGCTAAAGACACAGGCACGATACCAGTCTGCTGGCACATGGTGTTTCGTGTCTTGTATCCTTCTACATGATACCAGTGGCCCCATTGGCTTCATAGGGACTCTTTGAGCCACGTGAATGTTAGATGTATAATTGAGCTGTGGCCAGCCGAGGGCATGGTGGCATGTCAATGTCACTGATCATCAGAGAAACACAAATCCAAACCACAATGAGATATCATCTCACCCCAGTTAAAATAGTTGTTTGTCAAAAAGACAGGCAATAATGAATACTGGTGAGGATGTGGAGAAAGGAGAACCCTCAAACACTGTTGATGGGAATGTAAACTCCTGACCTCAGATGATCTGCCGGACTCCTCAGCCTCCCACAGTGCTGCTGAGATTACAGACGTGAGCCACCATGCCTGGCTACAAATGGTATTGTTTTATATGCGACGGTTCGTTTCAAGTACATTGAATACAGTTCCCTTCTGCCTGTTTGTGTTGTATCACAAAACCCATAATGAAGCTCTAAGACCAGAGCATTTGTGAGCCACTCTTGGATTTTGAATGGGAAATGGATGGACTCAGCCTCTTTTAATTCCTCTAATGAATCCCATGAGATTTAAAAAAAAAAAAAATTCACTTTAGATTCAAGGGGTACATGTGCAGGTTTGTTACGTGGGTATATTGTGCAATGCTAAGGTTTGGAGTATGAATGATCCCCAGCACCCAGATAGGACCCAATATGTAGGTTTTCAGCGCTCACCCCTCTCTCCCCTCTGTGGTTGTCCCCAGTGTCTGTTGTTCCATCTTGATGTCCATGTGTACCCAGTGCTTAGCTCCCACTTGTAAGTGAGAACAGGTGGTATTTGGTTTTCTGTTTCTGCTTAATGTGCTTTAGATATGACCTCCAGCTGTGTATCCATGATACTGCAATGGACATAATTTCATTCGCTTTTATGGCTGAGTAGTATCCCATAGTGTGTATGTACCACATTTTCTTTATCCATCCACCACTAATGAGCATCTAGGTTGATTCCATGTCTGTGCTCTTGTGAACAGTGCTGTGATGAACATACAGGTGCAAGTGACTTTTTTTTTTTTTTTTTTTTTTTCCAGAACGATGTATCTTCCTTTGCAGATATCCCCAGTTATGGGATTGCTGGGTTGAGTGGTAGTTCTTTTCTAAGTTCTTTGAAAAATTTTCAGACTGCTTCCCACCATGGCTGAAGGAATTTACAGTCACACCAACAGTGTATAAGTGGTGGTGTATGCCTGTAGTCGCAGCTACTCTGGAAGGCTGAGGCAGAATTGGTTGAACCTGGGAGGCGGAGGTTGCAGAGAGCCAAGAGCGCCCCATTGCACTCCAGTCTGGGCAACAAGAGTGAAACTCCATCTCAAAAAAGAAAAGAAGAATTTGCAAAACTCAATAATAAAACATGAGGAAAAAACTTGAACATACTTAAGGTACAGATGGCAAAGACACACGCAAAAAGATGTTCAACATCATTAGTCATTAGGGAAATGCCAAATTAAAGCCACAGAGATACTGCTACACACACAGAAGAATGGCTAATGTTTAAAAACCTGACCATGCTATGAGCTATTGAACATGTAAAGCAACAGGAACTCCCAAACACTGCTGATGGGGATGTAAAACTGCACACCACTTTGGAAAACAGTTTGACAGTTTCTTAAAACATTAAACCTGCATCTACCGGCCGGCACGGTGGCTCAACCCTGTAATTCCAGCACTTTGGGAGGCCGAGACGGGCGGATCACAAGGTCAGGAGATCGAGACCATCCCAGCTAACACAGTGAAACCTGTCTCTACTAAAAAATACAAAAAAACTAGCCGGGCGAAGTGGCGGGCGCCTATAGTCTCAGCTACTCTGGAGGCTGAGGCAGGAGAATGGCATAAACCTGGGAGGCGGAGCTTGCAGTGAGCTGAGATCTGGCCACCGCACTCCAGCCTGGGTGACAGAGCGAGACTTCGTCTCAAAACAAAAAACAAACAAACAAAAAAATCCATCTACCTTATGATCCCTACATTCCACTCCTAGGTATTTACCCAAGAGAAAAGGAAATATATGTGCATGCAAAAACTTATACATGAATTTTCATAGCAGCTTCATTTGTAATAGCCCAAAACTGGAAACAACTCAAACGTCCATCAGCAGATGAATGGATATATTGTGGCACACCATCCTGCAGAATACTCGACAATAGAAAGGAACTACTGATACACGTGAGTGAGTCTCAAAATAATTATGCTAAGTGAAAAGCCATTTAGAAAAGAGTAGTTCTGGCCGGGCATGGTGCCTCACACCTGTAATCCCAGCACTTTGGGAGGCTGAGGTGGGCAGATAACTTGAGGTCAGGAGTTTAAGACTAACCTGGCCAACACGGTGAAACCCCGTCTCTACTAAAGATACAAAAACTAGCTGGGTAGGGTGGCATGGGCCTGTAGTCCCAGGTACCTAGGAGGCTGAAGCATGAGAAGAGCTACAGTCTTGGAGGTGGAGGTTGCAGTGAGCTGAGACTCTACCCCAGTGTAGGTGACAGAGTGAGACTCCACCACACACACACATACACACACACACACAAGTATATTTTACATATCCCACAATCTATAAAATGCAAACTATGGAAACAAAGTACATCAATGGTTGCTTTTGGATGGTGGCGGGCAGGGAGAGACAGGAGGGAGGGATTACCAAGAGGCATGAGGAAACATTGGGGGTGACAGTTACGTTTACTATCTTGATTGTGATAGTGGCTTCATGGATGTATACATGTGGCAGAATGTATCATATTGCGCACTTAAATCCAGTAATGCTTGGAATGTCCACTTGATTGTGTTTCAATTATACCTCAATGAAGGGTTGTTTTAAACAATAAAATATTATTTTTAAAAAACAGGCCGGACCCAGTGGCTCACACCTGTAATCCCAGCAGTTTGGGAAGCTGAGATGGGCGGATCACAAAAAACTAGATAAATAAAGGCTACAAATAAACAGTCAGATGAAGAGATAATATAAGGTGAAGACTGGAAGACTCCCAAGTACAGAAGTTTTTGTCCTGGTAGAGTTGGACACATGAATGAGTTGGGTTTTTTTGTTGTTCCCCAGGCTGGGGTACAGTGGCACTATCTGAGCTCACTGCAGCCTTTGCCTCCTGTGCTCAAGTGATCGTCCCTCTCAGCCTCCCAAGTAGCTAGGACCACAAGCATGTGCCACCACGCCCAGCTAATTTTTCTTTTTTTTTGGTAGAGGTGGGGTCTGTCTATATTGCCCAGTCTGGTGGTCAACTCCTGGGCTCAAGCCATTCACCCACCTCACCCTCCCGAAGTGTTGGCATTATAGGCATGAGCCAGTGGGCCTGGCCATGGATGAGTTCTTGATCCCTTCCTGTCAGCCTCCACATGAAGCTCCCCAAATCCTGTCTTCTTTGGCCTTTAAAAAAAATTTAAAAAATTAAAGACAGGGTCTCACTGTGTTGCCCAGGCTGGTCTTAAACTCCTGGTTTTAAGTGATCCACCCACCTTCTCCTCCCATAGTTCTGAGATTACAAGATTAGTGTTGCCAGCTGTCAGGTGGCTAGGTAGATTCAGTGTAAAGTCCTAGAAGATGTGTATTACTAAAAACAGCTAGCCACCTGACAGCTGGCATCCATCCATTCAGTGAAGATTGCTGGGCACTGTGGATACTGTGGAGGAGGCAGCAGTAGCAGCCGGCCTGCAGAGTGGGATGCAGTGCTGGAGGGCTTGAGGAGGAGGTGGCACTGTGATTGGTGTTTGAAGAGTGCCTCCATGATAATGGAGTCAGTGTAAAGTCCCAAAGACCAGGAAGGAGTAACAGGAAAGGATGGTTCATATCCAGCTGACCCATTCAAAAAAACCACAAAACAAAAAACAACGTGCGCTTCAGCAGGGTAGGATAAGGGGGGCCTCCGGAGTGTTTTTGTTTTTTGTTTTTTTTTTGCAGTGGGGGAGGGGTGTGCTCAGATTTGCATGCGGATTGCCAGGGCTGTAGTAGGGAAACAGCAGGGGGGTTGAGACCTGTGATTGGGAGTCTCCAGGTGAGAGGGGTGGACCCTGGGGACTGGGGGTCAGGTGAGGCTGGGAGTGGGGTATAGAGTCAGGAGCAGTTGGACAGGACCAGTCAGGATGCAGGGCGCAGACTCATCAGCGAGAGCATTCCTGAGCCCAGCATCCAAGAAGCGAGGGAGGTTGGGAAGGTGCTGCTACGAGGCAGGGGAAGTCCCCAAAAGTCCAGATGAGAGCATGGCATGCGTGGAAAGTGCTGGGCAGTTTTGGCATCAGTGAAGTCACGGGGGGCTGTGTGTGAACAGGTGGTCTTGGGCATCACCAGGGAGGCCTTGAGACAGGAGCGGGTTGGCTCTCCTGGAGACCAGGCTGTAGGATAGCGTTGGGGCTGAGGCATGGACAGTCTCCTTCCACCCCCGGCCTCTCCTTGGAGTTTTGAGGCACTGCAGATAATTAGGAGGTGATGTGATAAATCCTACCTGTGGAGGATGCCTTGGGCAGGGAGGACAGGGTGGCCAGGAAGGTCGCCCTTTGGGCCCCTGCTCTGAGCTGCTCATCAGGAAAGGAGAGAAGCTCCTACAGCCCGGTGTCAGAGCCTGGCGAGACCCTGTGAGGCCTCGAAAGTAGCAGGTGCCTCCTACAGTCTGCGCGTGGCCATCTCAGGGAATCCTCCCAGCAACTGTTCTAGTTATCCCTGCTCTTCAGGTAGGAGACTGAGGCCAGGAAGGGAAAGGCTGCAGTGATACCTACACTGTCAGTGGCTGAGGCTGTTTGAACCCAGAGACTCTAGGGCCCATGCTTCTGCCATCCTGCCTCTGAGTTTGATAGTTGGACTTGGTCCACCAAGTGCCAGGCCAGCCCTGTGGCTGGGTGATCCCAGGCATTCACAAGCTGACAATTCTGAAGGACCCACGCACTTGACCGTGCTCCAGTCTGTGTCGTCACATGAAAGGTGGGTGCTGGAATAATAAATGCTGCAAATGGCACTGGGAGTGTTGGCCATGCTCTGGGGGCACAGGAGCTCTGCCCATGCCCACAGTTGGCCTGTGCTGACCTCCCTCCATCACAACTGAGTGACACCAGCTCTTTCATTGAGCTGAAGTCTTCCTTCCAAAATCCCTTCAGTGTGGTCTTTGTGGCTCAGAGAAGCTGTGGCCAGGTACAGGATCTGGGGTGGCCCCTGCTTCTCTGCTCTGTGGCCTTAGACAGTGGGCAGGATCTGAGGTCAGGCCCACCTGCAGCAGGTGTTACAAAGAGGCAAATTCGCACTTAAGGTTTGGAAGAACTCGCCAACTAACTACAGTCCCGCTGTCTTTGAAGGTAGTGAGCTCCCCATTGGGGAAGGTATGTTAAGCTGACCTTTCTGGGATGCTGGAATATCAGAGACCAAGCAGTTAAGATTCTGTGATCCTAATATTGCCTCAAATGCTATGCTGTTTGGATTAGAAGTCAGTTTCATTTAGCCAGTTTACCAAGTGTCTCCTTGGTGCAAGACACCAGGGGACACAAAACGTCCTGGATAATTATTGGGTTTCTGGCTCCCAGGGGTCCCTGAGATGTTCCAGCAGTTCTGGAGTATGGGCCAGGCACGGCTTGCATCTGGACCCATCCATATTGCTCGCTCATTGTCAGCCTCATGACTGCAGTTGAAGATATCAGGCCCCCATGCGCCCACCACCCTGCTCTGCCCCGCCATGGCCCTCACCATGGCTCACTCAGGGCACGAGGCTTTCTGGGTGATTCCTGGAACTCAGTGTGGTCAGCTTTCTGGACCTGACAGTGGGGTGTGTCTGCAATGAGATGCCAGTTGCAGGAAGTGGTTTGCACAGCCTTCCTGGTGTCATGGGTCACTGTCTTGCCGAGTGGCTTTGGGCAGGTCCCTTCCCCTCTCAAGCTGCAGGTTCCTATGCCTGGAGCTCCCTTCTTGCCACACCACTGCCTTGTTTTCCCAGATACCAGGATTTTTAACTTTGATTGTTGGAAGTGGTTTTTTTTCCTGTTTTTGTTTTTTTCTGTTATTTGCTTTTACATCCTGCGAGCTTAGATTCAGGATTTCCTAAACATAAGCTCACTCTGTGTTTTCATGTAGCAGTTTTATGCTTTTACATCTTGTGTTTAGTATTTAATGTATTTTGAGTTTATGTTTGTTATTGTATAACATCAAGGTCTTATTTCATTGTTTTGGATGTGGCTATCCAGTCATTTCAGACTGCTCAATTGAACAGACTGCTGACTCCTCATCTCATCTTTTTTCCCTTCGGAGCACAGTCCCACTCATGCTGTCGCCCACGCTGGAGTGCAGTGGCGAGGTCTCAGCTCTCTGCAACACCTGCCTCCTTGCTTCGAGCGATTCTCCTGCCTCATCTTCCCAAGTGGCTGGGATTGCTGCTGTGCGCCACCACACCTGACTAGTATTTTTTGTATTTTTACTAGAGATGGGATTTCACCATTTTCGCCAAGCTAGTCTGAAACTCCTGACCTCAAGTGATCTGCCCGACTTGGTCTCCCAAAGTGCTGGGAGTACAGGTGTGAAGCACAGCACCCAGCCTCATTGCATCTTCTAGGCGTTCCTTTGAAGAAAATGTGTTGACTGCATACAGGCGTGCGTTTAGGTTCTCTTATGTCCCTAGGTTCATGGATTCATTTTTATGCCACTACTGTAGTCTTTGGTGAGTGGAGGTTTTACATGTAATTTGAAATTGGGGAGTGTGAGGCCTCCAATTGAGCTTGTATTCCCTAGGATTGCTTTGCATATTCAGGATCTGTGGGTGTTTGGTAGTTCCATGTGAAATTTTAGCCGTGTATCCTTCACCTTCCTTTAAACATTTGTTTCATACTTCATGTCCAGAATTAGGGATGCATTGGGACATTGTGATACTTGTTTGTATACCTTGAGTATGGATAAAATCAGGGAGTTTCCCAGGCTTGTGACCAGGTATAGGTTTGATATCTTTGATGTGTGAATATTCAATATCCTCCTTGGTAGCTGTTTTGAAAACAGCACGACCATGTTGTTAAGTGTCATCGCCCTGCTTTGGAGTAGAATACCAGAATGTATTCCTCTCCTGTAACTCTCTGTGTACCTGTTGCCAATCCTTAATGTCATCTCCTCCACCTAGTCTGTGATGACCACTGCTATACTTTCACCTTCAGTGAGTTGCATTTTTCAGCTCCCACATGAGTGAGAACATGCAGGCTTGGTCTTTGTCTGCATTTCTGATTTGATTGAACAGAATATCTGCAGGTGTCGTCATGTTGCACTCCAGGGGCAATCCTATCATGGAAATGATAGGATTCCATGAATGTTGATGGCCCAGAAGTATTCCATTGTGTCTGTGTACTAGAGATTCTTCATCCCTTCATTTGTGGATGGACAGGGAGGCTGATTGCTTGTCTTGGCTTTTGTGCATAGGGCTGAATTCCACCTGAGGTGACAGATCATCTCTTCCATGTCCTGATCATGTGCTCTGCATATGTACCTAGGAATAGAATTACTGGAGAAAACGGTAGTTGTAGTTTTAGGATTTCAAGGTACATCCAGGTGGTTTCTTTAGTGTGCATACTAGTTGACCATTTCCCACCAACTGTGGAGACAGGTTCCTCCTCTGGAAATCCACACCTTGTTTTGTGTTTTAATGTGTTTCACCATTTTTCTTGTAGCATCCGTTGCATGTAGAGTGAGATGGAATCTTGAGTGTGTTTTTGATTTTTGTGTGTGTATGATAAGTGGTATTTGTTACGTTATTCTGAATTTGTTTTAATTTGTTGTGTAGTACTGGGCAGAGGACCTGAAGACATGAGGTTGATGCACAGGTGAAAGAGAAGATACTCACCATCGCTGATTCACACAAAAGCGTAAGTGAAAATCCCACTCAAGATTTCATCTCATTCCAGTTAGAATGAATACTACCAATGTTTGATGGCAGTTTTGTTTCTATAGAGAGAGAGAGTGTGTGTGTGTGTGTGTGTGTGTGTGTGTGTATACACACACACACAACCCAAGGGTGCAAGGGACATTTTGACATATGTATATGTAGTATCATGATCAAATCATCATATCTGGCATCTCTGTGACCTTCCATCATTATTATTTCTCTGTGGAGAGAATATTCAGAACCGTATTTTCCAGCTGATTTTGAAAAATTTTTCTAGATTCTGTTGACCGTAGTCACCCTGCTGTGCAATAGAACACCAGAATGGATTCCTCATATCAGAGCGTCACTCTGTACCTGTTACCAATCCCTGCCGAGGCTCCCTGCTCTCCCCAGCCTCTAGTGACCTCTGTTGGAAGTTCTGCTTCTAGGAGACAATGTTTTTTGGATTCCGTATACCTGATGTCATGCAGCGTGGGTCTCTCCCTGGCAGACTCGTTTCATTTCACCTAATTGTCTTCCAGGTTTCTCCAAGTGGTTGCAGATGACATGATTTCCTGAAGTGTTACAGCTGATGTGTGTTTCCTTGTATACATGTACTGTGGTTCCTTTATCCCTTCATCTGTGGATAGGCAGGTAGGTTGATTCCGCATCTTGGCTATTGTGACTAGGGCTTCAGGGCACGTGAAAAGGCAGATTAACACAGGGATTTCATCTTCTCTAAACATGTACCCAGTGTTGGGATTGTTAGCTGGCGTAATGGTTGTACTTTTACCTTTTTTTTTTTTTTTTAAAGACGGAGTGTTGCTCTTGTCACCCAGGCTGGAGTGCAGTGGCGCAATTTCAGTTCAGTGCAACCTCTGCCTCCTGTGTTCAAGCGATTCTGCTGCCTCAGCCTCCCAAGTGGCTGGGAATACAGGCACCCACCACCACGTCTAGCTAATTTTTGTATTTTTAGTAGAGATGGGATTTCACCATGTTGGTGAGGCTGGTCTCAAACTCCTGACCTCAGGTGATCCACCTGCCTCAGCCTCCCAAAGTGCTGAGATTACAGGTGTGAGCCATCGTGCCTGGCCTATCTTTTACTTTTTTAAGGAATTTCCAAAGGTTTTTTGTAGTGTGTATGGTAATTTTCATTCCACAAAGAGTGTAGAAGATTTTTTTTTTTTACAAGTCTACACTGACCATTGCCTTCAACAATGTTGATTTTTGTCTTTTGTAATACTCATTCTAGGTGGAATTTGATGGTAGCCAAGTATGGTTTTGATTCACATTTTTGTGAGGATTAGCGATATTGAGAAATTGTCACCTGTGAGTCAGTTTCCTGCCTTCTTTTCACTCAGGTCTGTTTAGATCCTTTTACCTTGGATATTTGTTGTTGTCGTTGTTGTTTTTCACTTAGTCATACCAGTTTATTGTACGTGTTAGATAACAACCTCTTTCAGGGGTAGGATATTTTATAGTTTCTCCAAGTGCGTAGGATGCCTTTTTTTGTTTGTTTCATTGTTTTCTTTTCCGTGTAGAAGTTGCAAAGTGTCCCGAGTCTCATATGGCTATAGTTGCATATGTTAGCAGTGATTTTTGTGTTCAACACCCCAGTTCCATGAAACACACGAATGTGCGTGCGCGTGCATGAGCGCGTGCGCACACACACGGAACCAAGCCTTGCATTGTCTTTGGTTGTAACCGTGGATTTTTCTTTTAATGCATTCTACTCTTATTTTTATCGTTTAAAGGATACACATGCAAGTTAGTTACATCTGTTGATTGCATCATGCTGAGATTAGGGGTCCCAACAACCCCGTAACCCAGGCAGTGAGCAGAGGGCCCACAGGGTGGGTCTTTAGCACACGCTCCCTCTCCCCTGTGTTTTTATTGGTCTGTGGTCATTCCAGGTGTCTGTTGTTCTCTTCTTTATGTTTGAGTCCATTCACAGTTTAGCTCCTGCTTATAAGTGAGAACATGTGGCATTTGGTTTTCTTTTGGGGCCTTAGTTCACTTATGACAGTGATCTGCAGTTTCCACCTTCTGTTCTCAGGTGATCCTCTCACCTCAGCCTCCGGATTAGATAGGACTATAGGTGCCCGCCACCACATCCTGCTTATTTTTGTATTATCAGAGACATGGGATTTCACCATTTTGCTCAGACTGGTCTCAAATTCTGGACTGAAGCGATCCTCCTGCCTCAGCTTCCCAAAGTGCTAGAATTACAGGTCTGAGCCACTGTGCCTGCCTCTCATCCACTGTTGATGGCTAGGTTGATTCCATGTCTTTGACATTGTGAATAATACTGCCGTGAACATACGAGTGCCTGTGTCTTTTGGATAGAAGGGTTGATTTTCCTTTGGGTAGATGCACAGGCGTGGGCTTACTGGGTGAGATGGTAGTTCTGTTTTCATTTCTTTGAGAAATCCCCGATCTGCTTTCACCAGTGTCTGTACTAGTTTTCATCCCCACCAAAACATACCAGCGTTTCCTTTCCTCGGTTGCCTGGTCAGCGTGTGTTCTTCGCCTGCGTGGTCCTCACCATTGTGACCCGCGTGGGATGGCATCTCGTCATGCTTTTGATTGGCAGCTGTCTGATAATGAGTGAGTTTGAGCTTGTTTTCCTATTTGTTGGTTGCTTGTACATCGAATTTTGAGAAGTGTGTGTTCACGTCCCTTGCCCGTATATTAATGGGATATTGTTTTTCTGTTTATTCTCCTGGTTGACTTGTTGAAGGGCCTTGTAAATTCTGCATATTAGACGTTGGTCAGATGCACAGTTTGGGAACATATTCTCCCATTCTGTACGCTGTCTGTTAACTCTGTTGTAGTCTCTCTTGCTGTGCAGCAGCTCTTTCAGTTATTTCCTCTGACTTGTCAATTTTTGTTTGTTTTTGTTGCCGTTGCTCTTCAGGACTTAGCCATCTAAATGCTTTGCCAAAGCCTATGTGGAGAAGGATATTTCACAAGTTTTCTAGTAGGATTTTAATAGTTTGAGTTTTTATGTTTATATGTTTTATTCATCTTGAGTTCCTCTTTGTGTCTGGTGAGAGGTAGGGGCCTAGTGTTATTCTTCTGCACATGGCTAGCTGCTTATTTCAACACCGTTGATTGAATAGGGTGTCCTTTTCCCTTTGCTTACTTTGGTGGATTCTGTGTTGGATCAGATAGTTTTCAATGTGTGGTTTTACTTCTTGGTCCTCTCTTGTGTTCCACTGCTCTGTGTGGAAGTGGGTCCCTAGCTTTTCCATGAAATTTGAAATCAGGAAATGTGATGTGTCCCATGTAGTCTGGATGTCTCAGGATTGCGGAGGATGAAACACGGGGCACTTCATGGTCCCGCATGAATGTTAGCAGCATGTATTTCTATTTCTTTCATCAAATGTGTAGCATTGTAAAGAACAATACAATGAGAGGGTAGAGTGGGGCGTTATGGTCCATGCATACATTGTGGAATGATGAAATCAGGGTACTTAGTGTTTCTGTTACCTTTTCCCATTGTTTATTCCTTTATGCTGAGAACCTTCAGTTTCTCCTGTCAAGCTGCTTTGAAAGTGATGTGCCAATACTGTTAACCCTGGTCACCCTGCAGTGGAATAGAACAACAGAATTTTCTTCTTCTCATTTATGTGTAACTTTGTACCCTTTTACAATCCCTGCCCATTACCCATCTTTTCCCTCAATCCCTGGAAACTAATATTGTGCTCATGAAGTCTTTGATACAGTTTCTCAGCTTCTGCATGTGTGAGATGACTCAAGGTTTGTTTCTCTCCCCCTCACTCATTTAATTTACCATCATCTCCTCCAGGTGCAACCGTGTGGTTCCCCATGATATGATTTCATTGTGGTTTTCTGTCTGAAGAGTATCCCGGTGTGTACATGTGGAGCAGCTTCTTTCTCCCTTCGTCTGTGGATTAGCAGGTAGGTTGATGCTTACACTGGCTCTTGGGAACAGTGCTGGAATCCACATGGGTGGGTAGATCTATCTTTGGTGTCCTGATTTCAATGACTTTGAGTGTATTCCTAGTAGTAGAATTGCTGGTTGAAGTGGTAGTTGGAGTCTTTTAAGGTTTGGAGGAACCTCCAAGTGGTTTCTGTATCGTGTGTGCTAGTTCACCTTCTCACGAACTGTGGAGAAGAGTGTCTCTCTCTCTCTGAAAACACACCAGCATTTCCCTTTCTTTCAATGTTTTTTGTCTTCTTTTGTAACACTCATTCCAATTAGAATGAGATGGTGTCTAAGTGTGGTTTTGATTTACATTTTGCTTGTGGTTAGTGATGTTTGCCAGGTTATTGTGAACTTGTTTCAATTTGTTGTGTAAGACTGGGCAAAGGACCTGAAGACCTGAGATGGATGCACAGGTTAAAGATTCTGAATCAACATTATTGATCCTCATGAGAAGTCAATCAAAACCACACTGAGATAGCATCTGTCTCTGGTGAGAATGAATGTTACCAAACTGGGACAGCAGTTTCATTGTCGTATCGTCTGTGTGTATAACCAGCGAGTGCAAGGCACAGTTTGATCTGTGTAAATGTAGCATCATCATGAAGTCGCGGTGTCTGGCATCTCTGTGAGCTCCAGACTTATGATTTCTCTGTGGAGAGAATATTCACAACTGACCTTTGTAGCTGTTTTGAAAATTGTGGTTTTTTGTTCTTGCCTTTTGGCATAATGGCCTACGGCTCTGTCCAGGTTTCTGGTAAGGGCATGGATTTGTTTTTTATGGCTGTGTAGTGTTCCGTAGTGTGTATGTACCACATTTCCTTTCTCTGATCCACTGCTGATGGGCACCCAGGCTGATTCCATGTCTTTACCATTGCAAGTAGTACTTCCGTGAACATACGAGTGCATGCGTGTTTTCACTGGAAGGGTTTTCCTTTGGGTAGATCCTTAGGAGTGGGGTTGCAGCATTGGGTGGTTATTCTCTTTTAAGTTCTTTCAGAAATGTCCACACTGCTCTCCAGGGTGTCTGAACTAGTTTCCATTTCCCCCTACAGTGAACCTGCATTTCTTTGCTCATCTGCCCCACCAGCCTCTGTTGTTGTGGACTGTGTGTCATAATTGCCATTCTGACTAGTGTGACGTAGTATCGCAGTATGTTTTGATGTGCATTTATCTGATGATCAGTGAGATTGAGCATCTTTTCATTCTCATTGGTTACTGGTACACCTCCTTTTAAGTGTGTGTTCGTGTCCCTTGCCCATTTATAATTTGGGTTTTTTTTTCTGATGTTATTTGTTGAAGGTCTTTACGATAAATCCTGGATATTAGATGTTTTTCACATGCGTAGTTGTGGAATATTTTCCCTCATTCTATAGGTTGTGTGTTGACTCTTTTGGTTGTTTCTTGTTCTGTGCAGCTGCTTTTCTGTGTATTAGGTCCCATTTATCAGTAATTGCTCTTGGGGAGTTGACATTTAAATGCTTTGCCAAAGCCTGTGTTGAGAAGGGTATTTGCTAGATTCTCACGCAGGATTTTCTCATAGTTTCAGGCCTTGAATTTTTATGTATTTATCTATTTAGAGACTGAGTCTCGCTCTGTTGTACAGGCTGGAATGCAATGGAGCGATCTCGGCTCACTGTACCCTCCACCTTCCGGGTTGAAGTGATTCTCCTGCCTCAGTCTCCCGAGTAGCTGGGAGTACAGGCATGTGCCACCATTTACAGCTAAGTTTTGTTTTTTCAGTAGAGACAGGGTTTCACCATGTCAGCCAGTGTGGTCTCGAACTCTCTGACCTCTATTCATCTGCCCGCCTCGGCCTCCCAGAGTGCTTGGATTCCAGGCATGAGCCACCGCTCCCGGCCTGGGGTTTGGCATTTCAATCTTTGATTCATTTTGAGTTACTTTCTGTACATGGTGAGACACAGGGGCCTAGTGTTATTTCTTCTGCATCTAGCTAGCCACTTATCCCAGCACCACTTACTGATAGGCAGTCCTTTCTCCATTGCTTATTTTTGTTGATTTTTTTTCAAATATCAGATGGTTTCAGGTGTGCAGGTTTATATCTAGGTCTTCTAATCTGTTCCACTGTTCTGTGGAACCGGGTCTCCAGCTTTTCCTTGAAAATGGCAAAGCATTACATTGTCTATGGTTGTTTTCTTAGAGTGTTTGCTTTGTTTTACTGTTTTTTAAATACCTTTAGCAGCCTACTTGCATGGATTTGTTTTCTAAAATACGTGCTCACCGTATGTTTTCTTGTAGGGGTTTTCTTGTAGTGGTTTCAGAATTCAGTTTTAGGTCTTTAATGTATTTTGCATTGATTTTTGTTTTGCATGACATAAGGGTCCTATTTCAGTGTTTTGTATGTGAATATTCAGTTTGCTGAAAATCATCTACTGAACAGGCGGTCTTTTGCCCATTGTGCCTTTTTGGTGTTCTTTTGAAAAATGTGTACATTTCACTATATATACATTGGGGTTGAGTATTTGGTTTACTCATTCTGACCACTTCCTTAGTTTATGCCAATAAAAGCTTGTTTGGATAATTATAAGTTTGTGTTTTTCATTCATTGTTTTAGCTCCTAAGTTTGTATTTTTTAACATAATTTCTACGTTTATTATAGACTAATATAGTTTATTATAGACTAAAAGGTACAAAGGCAGATTAGTTGCTGCCTTTGGTATATTGCCTGATACTGAGACTTGGGGTCCCAGAGAGCTTATCACGCAGGGAATGGTGGATCCACCAGGTAGGACTATAGCCCATACTCCATCCCTTCTTCCTTTGTTGTCTTATAGTCAGCGGTGTCTGTTGTTTTCACTTTTATGGTAGGGTGTATTCAATGTTAGCTCCACCTTACAAGTGAGAACATGTGGCATTTGGTGTTCTGTTTTTTCCTTATTTCTCTTTAGATAATGGCCTCCAGCTCCTTTCATGTTGCTGCCAAGGACATGATTTGCATCTTTTTTTTTTTTTTAAAGCTGCCTAGTTTTTTGTGGTATATATGTACCCCATTTTCCTTTTCTGATCCACTGTTGATGGATACCTAGGTTGATTTCACGTGTTTGCCATTGTAAAGAGTGCCGCCAAGACCGTTTTTGTGCATGTGTGTTTTGGACAGAAGAATTTATTTTCTTTTGTGTATATCCCAGTGGTGGGCTTGCTGTGTCAGATGGTAGTTCTGGTTTAAGTTCTTTGAGCAATCTCTGAAGTGTTTTCTATGGTGTCTGAACTACTTTGCATTTTCACCAAAAGTGGACCAGTGTCCCCTTTCTCTGCTGCCTCGTCCGTGTCCCTTTTTTTTTTTTTTAACTGTGTAATTGCCATTCTGACCAGTGTGAGATGATAGCTCATTGTGCTTTTGATGTATATTTCTCTGATAATTAGGTTTAGCATGTTTTCACATTCGTTGCTTGCTTTTACATTGTCTTTTGAGAAGTGTGTGTTTATATCCGGTGCCTATTGATGAGTTATTTGGGGGGTTTTGCTAATTGATTTCTGTAAGGTCTTTCAGATAGATTCTGGATATTAGGCCTTGGTCAGATGCATAGTTCGGGAACATTTTCTCTCATCCTGTATGTTGTCTGTCTACTCTGTTGGTAATTTCTTGTGTTGTGTGGTGGCTCTTTAGTGTATTAGATGTGGGAATTTCCTGGTCTCACATATACTTCAGCATTGTTTCTTTCTATGTGCTTAAAACCAATTTGCTCTATAGTAAAGATTTACAATTAAAGAGTAGAGTAGGACATTTTGATCCATGCATATGTACCTTGTGTAATGATGAAAGCAAGGTATTGACTATCTCTATTACCTTGTGTAGTTATTTTCTTTTCAGTCTTTTTTGGAAAATATGGTAGGATACTGTTGACTCTGGACACCTGCTGTGGAGTAGAGTAGCTAAATTTATTCCTGTCATCTGAGTGTAACATTGTGTCCCTTTCCCAGTCCCTGCCAGGATTCCCCAACCCACAGCCTCTCTTCACCACTGTGGAACTTTCTACTTCTAGGGGATAAAGTCGTTTAGAGAGGAAGTTGATCTCATTCTCACATGCATGAAATCATGCCGTGTGGCTTTCTCTGCCTGACTCATTTCGTTGAGGGTCATGTCCTCCAGAGTTCTGCACGTTGCTGCAGATGACATGGTTTCATGAATTTCTATGGCTGAAGAGGATTCCATTGTGTACTGCAGTTTTTTTATCCCTTCATCTGTGCACGAACAGGTAGGTGGATTGAATAGCTTCGCTATTGTGAATAGTGCTTCAGTCGCCATAGGAAGGCCGATACCTCCTCAACGTAACACATTCTATGTGGTTTCTGTGTATAACCAGTGGTGGGATTGCTAGGTGAGCAGATAGTTGTAAAATGTTTAAAACACCTTCAACTGTTTCACTTCATGTGTATAGTAATGTACATTGCCACCCATAGTGTATAAAAGTGTCTTTTTCTGGTGTTCTGCATTGGCCACTGCCTGTGAACGTATGGGTTTTCTGTTGTTTTTGGTAAGTTTCGTTCTAATTAGAGTGAGACACTTCTGAGCGTGGTTTGTACTTAGACATTTGTGTGAGGATTAGCGAAGTTGAGCAGCTTCTCTTTGACCTGTCAGTGAATTTCATGTTTTCTTTTCAGATGTGCCTGTTCAGGATCTTTGCCCAGTTTTAGCTTGGGTATTATGTTTTGTTCATTTTCCCAGTTAGAGTAGTGTTAGTTTCTCATGCATGTTAGATAACAACCCCTTTCACAGGTAAGATTCTGCTGAACTTTCTCTCAATCTGTAGGATGGTTTCTTTAATGGTTTATTGTTCTCTTCCCCATGCGTAAGCTCTGAAATGATGTATAGTCCCATGTGTTTGTATTCATGTTTGTTAGCAGTGATTTTTGTGTCCCATCCAAAAAGAACAAAAAATAAGAAAAAGTATTACCAAATCAATTGCATGGTCTAAGGGTTTCTTGCCATAGATAATTTTTGTTCTTGTTTTCTTTCTTTTTTGCAAACTGCGTGCAGAGATACAAGTTTTGCTGAGATACAGACTCCCACTTTTCTTATAGGAGCTTTGCGGCTCCAGGATTGGGTTTAGGTGTTTATTTTGTGTTGATTTGGGGGTATTACATGTTTCAGACCCTGAAATGTTGACTTCTTTGGCTTGTTTTTTCTCTGATATAACACACTGGGGGTTGTGTTGAAATTAAGCCGTGGGACATCCTTTTCGATTCTGGGCTCAAATGATTCTCTCCTTCCTTGATACTCAGTTAGAGGAGAGGTGTCAGAAAGTCTGGGAAGATCCATAGTGGAAAAAGTTTATCTGTATTTCATGGAGACTGATGGCCAGCTCCCTTCTGCCCAGGACTTCGGGAGAAGGCAAGCACTACCGATTGCTGAAATACCTCCCATCTCCAGCCCTTCAGTAAATATATAAGTGATTCATTAAATATTTAAACTTCAAGAAAGTAGAGTAACCCAGTGGAACTCGAATTTAACTAGAATTTAAATTTGAGAGTTGCTGGTCAGTAGAGCAAGTGTGGTAGATTGGGTAACATGCTCTGATTTTTAAGGGTTTTGCTTTGTTGTGTTTTTTGTTTTCCTTAAACAGAGTTAATAATAATTAATTAGAACAGAGAAGGAAAGCATTAAATGGTTGGCATGTGTCACATAAACGCTGTTGCATGACTTGTTCAGCCATAGCCTCAATTTGACATACTGGACTATGAATCCTGAAGATTGATATACGGTTACTGCACTGCGGTTACTTTTCTCATTCCAACAACTATAGAACATTTTGAATAGTGTTTTAAATTTTTATTTTAAAAAGTTAAGAAAAAAAGCCTTACTTATACACTAAAGAAAATAAACATAAAATGGTCTCCCGCCTGCCTGGGAAAAGTCCCATGGCCTGATCCTGGCCAGGAGGAGCAGCTGGTGTTACGCGAAGAGCAGGGTCCAGATGCAGCTGAGCTGCCAGCCACCTAGATGTGGTTCCCTGGTGTCACGGTCTAGGTGAAGGATGATGCAGAGCTGGTGTTCTGACCAGCATCCCGGTGGGGTCCCAGCCACTGCAGGATGTTACTGGCCTACTGTGATTCGGGCTCCAGCTGGCAGGACAGCTTGTAGCTACAGGACAGTGAGGCAGCTGTGAGGCCACCATGAGCCACACATCAGGTCCCCTCTCAGTGCCTACCCAGCTGGAATCCTGGGTCCCCAGCGGTCCCCATGCAACAGGGCTTGATGCTGGCCGTGGAGTCATGGCTATAGGCTCTCTGCAGCTTGCCACAGGGAGAGCCTTCTCTAGGCCATGTGGGGTGGCTGACATCTGTAATGTCAGTACTTTGGAAGACTGAGGTGGATGGATTGCTTGAGGCCATGAGTTTGAGACCAGCCTGGACAACATCGTGAAACCCCATCTGTACCAGAACAACAACAGCAGAACAACAGGACATGGTGTCTGTACATGCTGTACCACGTCCTGGGACATGGTGTACTGCAGTAATCCCAGCTGCTTGAGAGGCTGAGGAAGGGCTTGAGCCCCGAAGGCAGACGTTGCAGTGAGCAGAGATGGTGACACTGCAGTGCAGCCTGGGCGACAGAGCCAGACCATGTTGGAAAAAAAAAAAAAAAAAAATGGAGAGCCTTCTCCCACCCTCTGCTCATCCCCTAGGCCCTCACCTCTCCTTGTCACTGAGCTGCTTCATTCTTGGGAAATAGGTGACAAATTTCTCAAGAGGCCGAAGCCTGTAATTCATGGCAGCCACTTGGAGCAGCTGCATTTCTTGCAGAACTCGGACCTCCTAGAGACAGAGGAGAGGTTGCTGACAGGGCCTGGGTGGAAGATGCTGAGAGCACTTTTGGTAGGCAGGGAAAAGGGGCTGATCCCTGGGGCAGTTTTTTGAGGGGGCCCCATGCAGCCCCCAGCCTGTTTTCAGAGTTGGATGTAAAAAGCCCCTCCCGCAGGAACTGGTCTTTGATTCCATTCCATTTCCCACTTTCTCCACTGGGATAGGTCTCCTCCTCCTGTGTGTATCAAACCCTCTCAGTAACTTTCTAAGATGTAGAGGACGGAGCCAGGGAGTGTCCTGCCCAGGGTGGACTGTGAGGTCCACATCCCCACCCTCCTCCAATGTGAATGTCCCAGCTGCTCACCTTTCTCCTCTTGTTGCTGTTGCCCTGGAAGGCAGACAGAGTCCATCAGAAAGGTCCCTGGCCCACAACCAGCCCCACCCCACCCCTTCCCATGCTGCACAACTGCCAGGGCCACCAGAGTCAGGGGATGTGCACATGACAGGACTTGGATGTGCCCCAGGCTCCGGGCTCTAGAGCAGGGGCGTAGGAGCTGAGGCTCAGGGACTTTCTGCCCCAACCCTCTGTGATAACAGACAGGGAAACTGAGATCTCTCATAGAAAGAAAGCGCTCAGTGACCCTGGAACTGCCTGCCCTTGGAGAGGCTCAGTTTCACTGGCCTGTTACAGGACTACTCTAGGGAAAGGCTAAGTGCAGCTCAGCCCACACCTCAGCAGGTTTGCAGTCAGGCAGCTCTGCAGCTTCACCACTCGGGAATAGGGACTGGTGGCTGCTATGGAGCCTCTTATCAGTCAGAGGTAATGAGATGGGCCTGACACCCCCACCCACAAGAGCAGCTGTGAGGCTCTCAGGAGAGGAGGTTTGGCAAGGGTTGAGATCTAAGGGCTCCATCCAAGACCCTCTCCTCCCTCAGGATCCTGGTTTCCAACAGCCTGCCCCAGGCTAACTCACATCCAGATCGTCTGGGATGGCCGTATCCAATCTGTGTAACTCAGTCAGAAAATCTCCCAGGAAGGGGACCACTCCCTGTGCCAAGGAGGAGTGGGAGGGGGGAGTTGTAGTGATGATGAGTATTGGCCCTCAGGTACCTGCCCAAGGTCCTGTCTCATGAAGTCCCACCAGCCCCTGTCTCCCAGAACTCCCCTCTTCAGGTCTCCCTGTTGGAGCAGCCAAAGACCCTCCACTGCCTTTCCCAATTCTCTGCCTCCTCCATCCCACCTGACCCCCAAGTCTAGCAAGCACTCCTAGTTACCTCTATGGTGGGATTTTAACAATTCACAAGGGCGTGTGGTCCCAGTCTTTTCCTTCCCCGCATCTACTCTGAGTCCAGCTTTCCCAGACCCTTGCTCTGGTCTCTCAAATGGAGGTTTTCCAGGCCCAGTGTCCACAGGAGGACAGGACTGGAGAGTAAGTCCTTGCGGTCTTCACATGGAGGCCTCCAGCTGGCAGGGAGGGAGCCCTGTCCTCTGATCACCTGCGGCCTCTCCACACCAAAGGCTCACTCACCTTATTCTGCCTCCGCAGCTTCATCTGGGCTCTCTGGGGGTTCCTCTCCTGGGTGGTCACCTTAAAGCTCCCCGCCTGCCAGGTGCCAGTGACGGAGACAGTGAGGCTCTCCTCTCTTCCCCCAGTTACACCCCAGCCACCACACACTTGGATCCCCAGGGACTGGCATGAGTCACCTGGCATAGTGCTCATACCACTGGCCCAGCTCCACACTCCCTGTGTGTGTCACCCACTCATGCAGCCGGGCCTCCCTGAGACTGTTTCCTCTTCTGTAAAGAGCAATGAAAACCACAGCTACCTCACAGGGCCTCCTGAGTACTGTTTCCTGTTGCCATTGTTCTCCCCCTCATCCCTCTGAGGAAGAACCAGGCATGAGCACTAGCAAATCATTTTCTTTTCTTGAACCTCATTTCCATCCTGTGAGGGCTGCACTACAGGCTCAGCATCCCTTCATTTTCCAGATGAGGAAACAGAGACCCAGAGTGGACAGTGACTGCCCAGGAACCTGAAAGAGAAGGTGCCTCCTCCCCATCCTGGAAGCTCTGTCCCGCTGCCTTCTCCCAATATCCCAGCACCACCACCCATCAGGGTCATGTTCTCTGGAGTCTCTGAGTGTCTCGGTCTCCAGCCAGGCACAGTCGTGATGGGAAAGGGACAGGGTGTTTTAGGAGACCTCGTTAAGTGGCACCTGCCTATCTGAGCCCCACTGGAGTCTCTGCCACACAAATTGGGTTTGAGCCATGCCAAAGGTTTTGCCTCGCCAATGATCCCCCAGGGGAGTTCCGTGCACAGAACTCTCTTCCTCCACTCAGGAAGTGGCCTCCTGCGGTGCCATCTCTGACTGACATGGCGGGAATTTCCAGAATCCTGGGTGGGGTGACAAGTTTTCTTCCCGTTTGCATGGAATATTCTGAGATCTGGTCAGGGAGGATCCCCTAGGAATGCACGAATCCCCCAGATACTTGTCATGAGCATGTGTCACTGCTAACTGGTGAGAATCCTGTGACATGACCATTTTCGGGTTTCTGCAAAGGGCAGAGCAGGGAGTCCCAGGAAACACATACATCTTTCCCGAGTATGCCCATTGGTACCCAAAGCTGGGCGGTCCACTGGACTCCCTGGCACATGAGCTTCCTCTGTTGTTGTTTCCCCTCTCCCCCAGTGTGGGCAGAGGCCACTGCCTTTGGAGATGCGCTGCAGACAGAAACAGCAGCAGAGGCCTGGCTTCCTGAAGAATTGCTTTCCAGTTTGAGGAAGAAGCAAAGTCCCACCTACCATGACCACCCCCCAGCCTGGAGGAAGCTCCATGCCAGCAGCACTGACAAGCACGGGAACCAGAGCCCCGCTAATGCTGCAGCTCATCACCCCCGCTCAGCAGCCCAGCAGCCATTGCCACATCCCATTTCCAGGGCCTCCTGCCGCCGTGCCCCCACGTGCCTGTGGACCCACACACCTCTCCTTCTGTTTGCCCAAGGTAGGCATGGAGGGAATTTTTCAAGTCCCCTTTTAGTAGGTAAGTCAAAAGAAAATAACCACTCCACACTAGGTCCAATGCCCTTCCAAACTCAGTCTTTCCTCTGACCCTTAAACACTTCTCCTGCATCTCCCAGACTCCAGTGTACCTTGATCAGCAGGTCCCTCTTCACTGCAGTGTCTTTTTTGCAGAGTTGTTTTAGATGTTTTGTGCTTTTGCTATGGGCAGAGGAAAGAAAGAAAAGCAAATTTGGGGATTAGCGGAGAGGTTTGTGAGTTCCAATCCAATCCCTTTTGTTTGAAAACCCAGAGAATCCCAACTTCGTGGGTGAGAGTTTCCAGTAGGGTCCTCTGATGACAAGGGCTCCAGAGGACCAGGGTGGGACCCGTCATGCTCCTCCCCTGGCCCATCTCCACTTCACATGAGCCCCTGCATGTTCACAGTTAGCTTCCAGCTGGACACAGTTCCACTGCTGGGTGCAAACACCTGAAAGCCTCCAGTTGGCTCCAGTCTGTTCCTGATGGTTAAAAATCCTTAGTCCTGAGTTGGAAATCCTTGCTTAGTAGTCCAAGGCAGCTTAGTGACCACACCCACCAGGCCATCCCTGCCTCCAGTGTCCCTGGTCTCTAAGAACCTTTCAGAGTGGTTGAGGGCACATGGGGAGACCTAGGGGTCCCTAGGTCAACCCTGGTGCTCCCGTGGAGGGAACCCTCCTCACCTGGACACTGCTGCCCATGTCTCGTGTAGCCGATGTATTGGGTTGCTGCACAGAGCAGAGACGATGGCGTGCACCGCGGAGAAGTTGTTGAGGCTTAGGCACTCCTGGAGAGGGAAGAGTGAGCTGTGAGGTCCACAGTGGAGCCTGGCCCACTTCAGCCTCAGCCCGCTGTGCTGAGATCTCCCTTCCTGGACGAAGCAGAGGCCCAGGGAGCCTCAGGAGGGCACACCTGGGGCCGAGTGAATGTCACTCATCTAGGAGGATTTTAGTTCAACCCAAGGAAGATCCCAGGTCAGAAGTGAGCAGCCACCACTGGGACATGGGAGTTGAGGTCTGTGACAAGAAGGGGCTAGGTGATGTCCGGGGCTGAAGCCAGACATACAGATGCCACTCCTGAAAGCCGATGGAGGAGAAGAGGCAGTTCCCCGTTTTTACAGAGGAAATTCTCAGGCCCAACCATGGCTTACCCTGGCCACCTTGATCCAGTGCTCCACCACCCTGGCCCTGTCCCGGGCCCTCATGCCATGGTTCCCGAGGCAGGAGGTGGTGACGCAGTTGGTGAGCCTGTTGAAGTGTGCGATGGTCGCATGAACTGTGGGTGCCACGTGCTCATTCCCCTCCTTATCTCGTTGGCCCCAGATGGAGCCCAAGCATTCGTAGAGCTCCACCTTCTTGAACAGCTCCTTTGGGGGAGGAGGAGAGTGTCATGGACAGAGCACACCCCAGCTCAGAGTCACCCACAGTCCCAGGCAGGGACTGAGCTCACAGTCATCCATGGTCTCTGGCAGGAACCAATCTGGAGTTCAGAAAGCTTTAAAATGGGCTCTAGACATGTGGGAGTCCCTCGGTTTGATTTTCTACCCACTGAGGGCCCTAAGTGCATCATGGCCCAGAATCCAACAAGAGTGGGAAGGGAGA
Organism: Macaca nemestrina; assembly: GCF_043159975.1. Lineage (NCBI taxonomy): Eukaryota > Metazoa > Chordata > Mammalia > Primates > Cercopithecidae > Macaca > Macaca nemestrina. The sequence continues at coordinate 91,656,382 of NC_092139.1, read as the reverse complement.
GTGACATTTTCTCCGAAGCCATCCGCACTCCCAAGAACTAGAAGGTGACTCAGGCCTGTCCATCCTGAGGCCTCGTCTTCCTCCCATCCCAGTCAGCCCTGTACTCCTTCTCTCCATACCGGTGCACTTTCCTTGTGGCAGCTGCAACTATGGGCTCTGTTTGGGTGTCTCCCATAGAATCTAGAATGCATCAGGCACCTAATGAGGGTCGTGAGGCTCCTGAGCAGCTGGATGAGTGACCCATGGCCCTGCCTGCCCCTCGGTGAGCACCTGCCCTGTCCTGCTTTCTGTCCATCCCCTGTCATTCGGTCTCCACACTCTGTGGAGCTAGCACAGGCGACGTGCCATCTCTGCTGTCCACATGCAGTCAGGGAAGGCTTGTGCGTGAGGAAACTCATCCAGATCCCATGTTCGGTAAGAAGTGGGGATGACATTCGTCCCAGGGCATTGGCCACTCCTCGGGTAGAGGCTGGTCTGAGACACCTAGTGCCAGAGGCACTGCCTGCAAAACCCAGGTGCTCACCGCATCCGTGAGGGTCAGCTGCTCTGCCAGCAGCCTGGGAGGGAAGGTCGTGATGTCAGGCATCTCCTCAAGGGATTGGTTCTTCACAGTCCCAGAAGAGGGAGTGGGGGACTCTGAGGCGGACTGTGGCTCCAGCAGTGTCGCTGGAGGGGACCCTTCCCCTGGTGCTGGTCCTGGTGCTGAATATAGATATCCTGGTGCACCCAGGACTGCCCCTGACTCTGGCTCCAGAGCAGGCCCCAGGTCCGCCAGCAGTGGTGGTGCTGGCTCCAGGGCCGGCATTGTTAATACGTGTTGCCCAGGAAGTGGAGCAGGATCTGGAAAAGGAGAAAAGGTCATGACACCAGTCACTTTTCACTGGGCTTTCCAAGCACAGAAATGACCGGATGAAATGTAAGGGAATTGTAGCCCCACAACACCACCCCCGGAAAGTCTTCCAGACTGCAAGCCACCTCACCATCTGGCTTGGCCTCGTTGGGCTCCGGAAGCACCAACTGGCCTAGGACAAGTTCCTGATGGTCCTCCACGCCCAGTCCAGGCCAGGCGAAGTTCCTGAAGGCCAGCTTTATCCGGAAAGATGACCGTTGCGGGGGCTGATAGCAAACTGAAGTGTTTTCAAGGGGCCAGGTGAACAAAATGGAGGTGATGGTGCTGGTAATGGAGTGGACAGCTGAGTCAGAGGCCTGGCCTTCTCCCACACAACCCTCCAGGGCACACTTGTGTGGTTCTGGGTCCCTGGACTGTTGCTGCCTGTGTAGAGGACAGCCCCACCCTTCCCCAAGCCATCAGTGCTGTCCCGGAGGGGGCAGACCTGGCCACACAGCAGGGCTGTACAGACCCTTGTGCGCCGCAGTGTCCCACTGACATTCTCCTCCCAAAGGCCCTGGAGCACAGCCCTGTGCACCTGGGCACTCAGAACTGCAGCTCCAGGCTGATTTGTGAGCAGGTTTCTCATCAAGCTCCAGCTCTGGGTCCCCTGGTCCAGGGGTTAGGAGGGTAAGGGCAGATGTTGGCTGGAGGAGGACCGGTAGAGTTGGGAAGCCACGGCACGGGGCATGGGTGTCTCAGTGACCAGCTGAGACCCTAGCCTCCCCTCTCCTTTGCAGGGCACCTAAGTCTCCATATACAGAACTCACTATTTGCCTCTTGCGAGGGACCCAGATGTCAACCTTCTTGTGGGAATTAAAAGAAGTATGAGCCCCAGGACTCCTTTAGGGTCTCCCCAGGCAGAGGCCACATCTTTTACGCCATGTTTTCTGGATGAAAAGGCTCTTTAGAACCCTAAATCCACCCAGTTTATATTTGTTGCTGGACTCCATCATTCTAGTCAGAATCTGGGAGGATGCCACCATATGTAGAAGAGGCCATGAGGGTTTCATCTCTAACATTGTGTAGATAGGACCTGTTTATTCTGTTTCCTGTGAGCGCCTGACTCTCAGTAAGTCGAGGCCCAGGGATTGTCATCTGCTTTATGAAATTTTGCTAAGTCACAAGAAGAACGATGCACAAATAAGGTGTTTTGTATATACGTGTTGAATGAGTGAACCCCAACCATTGGAGAACCCCAGTGAGCCTCTCCAGATATCTGAGTGGACCTGTGGTTCCTCTTTCAGCACCAAGGGACCCCTCTTCTGTCTGTGTGAAGTTGAAAGACCAGCCAGAAGGAATCTCAGACATCTTTTACCAATGCCATCACGGACTTGCTTTCTATGTGCTTTTCCAAACAGCGAGGGATATGGGCCATTGAGGCAGAATGCTGAGAGCTACTTCAGTGAGTGGGAAGGGAAAAGTAATAAACACGAATCACAGCACCCCCAGCAGATATCCAGAGTTTTAGACTCTAGGGACCCCTTTGTTTGCCGTGTCTTAGATCATTCAGTCCCTACAAGAACCCTGTGAGGTTCATCTTCTCACTGCTCCCTGTTCCAGAGGAGGCAACCGAGTCTCGGAGAGCTGCATCTTCAAGACACAGCCAGTAGGGCACAGAGGCACTTCCGTGCCTTGGAGGGGATGGACACTCACCTTCTAACGAGTAGTTCCAAAAAGTGTGGCACGGTGATAAAGTCCCAGGAGGGGCCCAGGCAGGTGGCATAGGAGGAGATGGGTTTAGTTAGCAAGGCTGGAACCAGGGAGTCCAACAGCTTCTCCCCTGTGCCGGGCTGGAAAGTTGACATCCTGGAGATCTCATTTTCATACTAGGTGGACAAGGAGGGACACGGGAGTCAGTGGTAACACCATGAACCACCAGAGGATCGGGATCTGGAACTCACACTAAGAAGCATCAACCCTTCAGGGACTTGTGCATGTTGTGCCCATGTTGAAATGGGCTGTAGGCTTTCAAATTAAATTGCATGTGAGGATGGAGAATTGATAAAATGATTCACTCCTTCAAGGCATCGTCACAATGTTTGTCAGCTTTGGGGCAACGGCACCTTGTGTATCAGCAGCCTGCATGAAGAGCATCATCCCTGCAATCCTCACAAATCATCCTCATGATAGAGAAGAGACACGGGCTTTTGGATGTCACATGGATGCTGAGCAACACCCGGGTCAGAAGTGAGCACCTTCCACAGGGAGGACTGGATGAAATTCCCTGTAGGCCACCTGAGGCTCCACTTCTGATATGGAGGGGAAGGGCCTGGGGAGGTCTCGTCCCCTCCTCATTTTAGCAACAGCACACAGGACAAGATGCTCTAGAAGAACCCTTTGTCTTAAAGGGATATGATTGTTTTTGTTCCTTTAACATGAACAGGAGTCTGGAGAAACAGCTACGGCCATCCCAGCCCTGGGCAAGGGGAAAATGCCAGAAGACTCCAGGGTGGGAGGAAGTGTATCCCAAGGCCCAGGATCTGCCAGGCGACTCGTGGAAGAGAAAACGCGGGCAGGTATGAAACCCGTGAAAGTTTACACAATTGTACGTTTGAAAGTGGAAATGAAACAAGGTGATTTTCTCTGCCACACAGACAGCAGATTGGCAAAAAGTTAAAAGCATGTTAGTATTCAGGGGAGGCCATGTTCAGAGAAGCAGCTACCTTCAGAGGCTGAGGCTGCTGGTGACCGTGTGAGCAGCTGGAGCCCTTTTGGAAAGTCAACTGGCTAGAGCTGTTGAAACTTGCTATCTGCATATCCTTTCACCCAGATATCTCTTTCCTGGGTGTCTGTGTTCCACAGGGGATTTGTATATTTTGTGGGTTGAATTGTGTCCCCTGCCCCAATGTAACTGTTTCTTTTCTCAACCTCAGAGACTCAGAATGTGATTGTCTGGACACAGAGTTCTCTAAGAGGTAATTCAGGTGAAGTGAGTTCATTAGTGTGGCCCCTAAGTTAATATGCCTGGGGTTCTTACAAGGAGAGGTGATCAGCGCACAGAGAAGTTGAAGAGAAGACCCTGTGCTGACCGAGGAAGAAATCAGCCACCTCCAAGGCAAGGAGAGAGGCCCAGACAAACCACCCCAGGCTGACAGCTTGACGTTGGACTTCCAGTCTCCAGAATTGTGAGGAACCAAATTTCTGTGATTAAGCTCTGCAGTCAGCGTGCCATGTTATGGCAGCCCTGGGAAACTGCTCCAACCTATTAGGACACACATAGGATTATGCTCCCTGTAGAAAGACTTCCTAGAAAGGGAATTTTATCACTACAGGCTCCACCAGCACTGAGAGGCTGACCCGCTGTGGAACATGGCCTCCCTTAAGGAATATTACACTGAGATGTGAGGGTACAGTTCCTGCCTGATGGGCCTGCAGGGATGAGTTCTGTGAGATGACACTTTAAAGACAAATGCATAGAGTAGCTTCACCTTCTTTTGTTGTAATCAATGTCCACCCCCACCTTGTTTGTGTAGAAGTATTGGATTTTAAGTCCTGGAGGAGGTCTGGCAGGGCAGTGGAGATGCCTGTTGCCGGAGATACATTTATGGTGGGGAGTTAAAATGGTAACGGTATGAGTATGTTGCTGTAATTTTACCATTATACTCAATTCTTGTGGCAACATGCTGAGATACTCCTGGGTTAGCATAAAGTGAAAAGAGAAGGATTTTCTCTGATCTTTCAAAGGGACTTTGCCTGTAACCAAGTTGTCACTGGGGACTAATGGCAGCCAGATTCCTTTGAAAGAGAACACTGGACCACTCAAGTGGGAAATCCCTAGGACAGAGCTTAGGGAGTCCCCATATTCATGTCTGAGTCCTGGGCCCACCCTGGTTTTCTGGAGTCCCTGTCTGTGGAGACCCTTCTGTACCCAGTCTCACCCCAGACCAGCATTGGCCGTAGTTGGTGGCGGTGGGCCCCTGCCCTTCTTTGAAGAAGTTGGAGAAATGGAATCCATCCAACAGCTCCTGCTTGATCTGGTGTGTGGAGCTCTGCAAAGAGAGGGCCCGAGAGCCGGGCCAAGAGGTGTCAGTGGCCTGCCTGGCTGACCCCACAGTGGCACACCCCCATTAGAACTCCTTCCTGGTGTCCCCATCCCCAACAGGATTTGGCACATAGGAGCATCTGCATAGACCTCCAGCCAGAGAAGGTTGAGGTCTCCGGCAGATGAATTGGGATTCACATCTGAGCGGCAAACTGTGTCCTCGACACTGAACTTCCCATCCTGCCAGGCATGATCTGGGCTGTAAACCTGACATACCTACCAGGCTCCAAACACCTGACAACCTACCTGCTCCTGTCCAGGGAGGGCCCCTCATCTCCTGTTTCCCCCAAACATATGGGGAGGGACTCGGTGCTGCCCTGATGGGCACCGCTGAGGCCTAGCCTGGACGGGCCTGCCCTGGGCCCTGTGTTACCTGAGGGTGCCTTCTGGCAAAGGGCCAGAGGCGTCGAGGGTGAGGGTTGAACCAATGTCTATATTCTCGAGAAAGACTCTCATTTTGGCCTCTTCTGCGACGAGGAGGTCGGCAGCACGTCGGGACACAGCAGGAGAACATGTTGTTCTCCGGAGTGTCGCCCACCAAATGAACTGGAAATGGGGCTGTGTGTATAATATGGGTGCCTAGTTACCAGAATTCTAAGTTCTACTGGGGGTCTGTTAGCAAGGAAGTGAGGTCACGTCTTGTAGGTTCCATCCTGTAAGCTCCTCCTTTCCATAAGACATACTGAAAGGGCCTTTTGGGGTTCTGGCCACTAGCCCTCCCCCGTCAACTCCTTACCTTTCACCATTATGCAAAAGTGTGCCCCTTCAGCACCTTGGAAAGACCTGGATATAACCGGGGTCCCAGGTTTAAGGAGCCAGTGCTGGGTCAAACAGTCTTTATCTTAGCAGTTGTGAGACCCTAGAGAACTCCTTTGGTGTTTTGGGCTCTCCCCACTTTGCACAATGGGAGTTATGCTAGCATCATAACCCTTCCTAGGGAACTCATGAGGTGTGTTTGAGATAAATCTTAAAAAACTGATGTTGTGGTGGTCCCTGTAGATATTGCACATACTTTGAGATGGAAGAACTACAAGAAGGGGTGAGAGGTAGCATGGAATACAACTCCAGTGGGCCTGGGTTCCACAGTATGATCTCAGGAAAAGGCACTTCTTCTCTGGGCCTCGTCTTTCATGCTGCAGTACTATACAAGGTTGAGATTAAATGAAATTCAGACATCCTCCTCTTCCGACATTGCACCTTCCAGTGCCTTCCCAGTTTATTTAGACCCAGACCCTGTGCCTCATCTCAGCCTTGGGTGGGTAGCATCCATAAAGACGGCACTGAGGGCTTAGTGACTCCCTTGTGAATGATGGAATAGGACACAGATGGTGGAATAGTCCTTCTGGGCCAGTTCAGTGTATTATAGCAAAGAGCCATAGCCTGGGGAGCTCATCAAAAACAGAATTGTATTTCTCCCTGTTCTGGAGGTTGGAATTGGATATCAGGGTACCAGCTTGGTAGGGCCTTAGTGAGGACATTTCTGCCCCACTCACTGAGCTTTTACAGGTGCTGTCTTTTGCTTGGAGGACGGCTCAACTTTAGGAGCATGGGTGGACCTCCCTTCAAAGCCGCGCTCTCACTTGTTGGTTGGTGACCGTGAGGAAGTCATAGAACATCCCTGTGCCTGTTTTCTCCTCTGAGAAATGGCGTTAGTGAGAATTGCTTCCGTCTTTAATCACAGAGGATAAAGCATGGAAAGAAGTTAACTTAGTGCTATTGGGCAGAGAGAGAGAGCCCGGTAAACCAGAGAGATCAGCTTGCCCACAGCAGTGGCGAGAAGTGCGGAGAGTGGGTGAGGCTGGGTCAGGAAGCAGGCCAGCCTGCCAGAGCCCAGGAACAGGTGAAGGGCAGGAGTGAGCTCCTCACCCTGAATTCTCAGGGGACACAGGTATGCAGGGGTTATGGGGAGCACAATCATCAGGGCTGCTCTTGTTCCCCTGGTTCACTCCATATCTGACGTAGTCCCAGGGCCCCTACTCCCTGTGTTTCCTCTCTGCCCTGCTTTCTTCCTGGCTTTTGGGCCCTGGTCAGGTGGAGTCTTGAGGTAACTATAGGCCTGTTAATAACTCCTCTGAGGTTCAACGCTCCTTTTATTGAGACCTCTGAGCTTATTCAGAGACCTCCTGTCGCTGGGACCAGAGAGAGGGCCGGAGGGAGCTGACAGTACAGTGACAGTTTTCCCTGCGGTTGCCGCTACAGGGCCCACTGGCAGGTATCTGCCAAACTCGAGCGTTGTTTTGGGTCTCTGGGGTTCTGAGGTGTGATTTCCCCTCTGAAGATCGGCTGAGCCCCCAGTGGGTGCCTTAGTCTCAGAAATGGGTCCCCCCTCAGAAATGGGGGGAAACAGCATGTCTCCTCCCCTATTGTGGAGTTTCTGGATGTGACCCAGAGTGTGCTAGGCCTCCATCCATTCAGTGAAGATTGCTGGGCACTCTGGATACTGTGGAGGAGGCAGCAGTAGCAGCCAGCCTGCAGAGTGGGATGCAGTGCTGGAGGGCTTGAGGAGGAGCTGTGCTCTACCCTCAGTTTCCTAGGACATGTCACACTTCACCCTGCCCATTCTGGCTCCCGAAACCCAAAGAGAGGGTCTGTAGAAATTGCTAGGTACGAAAAGGCTACCAATAAGTCATAGGAAGTGTATTTATATAACGCAGTGGTTTTCAACCATTACTATACGTTTGCCTCAGCAAAGGCAAAATTTAAAAATGTTAATACTCTGAGTCACCCCACAGAGATTTGGATTTATTTGATGGGTCTGGAGACAGGTATCTTTGGTTTTGTTTTGTTTTTTCTTTTTTGAAACGGGACCTTGTGGTGTTTCTCAGACTATAGCGCAGCGGCCCGATCGTGGGCATTGCAGCCTTGATCTGCCAGGCTCGAGGAATCCTCCCTTCTCTGCCTCTCACGTAGCTGGTACTATGGGCATGCACCACCATGCCATGCTACTTTTTGTGTATTTTGTAGAGGTTTGGTCTCACTGTTCCACCCAGGCTGTTCTTAAAAGTCCTACCCTCAAGCTGTCCTCCTGCCTCAGCCTCACACAATGCTGAATTTACAGTTGCGAGCCACAGTGTCTGGCCCTGTTTCTTTTAAGAACTCCCTTAGTGTTTCTAACGGGCATTCAAACAAAAAAGATTTTGTTTGCAGAAGGCTCATGAAACACTACTGAGGCTGCATCTTCTTCACAGACAACAGATTGTTCCCTGAAGTGTCTGCTTACCAGTGCACAGGGTATTTATATCCTGGGCTTTGGGGAGCTGTTGGGTTTGGGGGCTGACTGGGGCATGAGTGTTGTCTCTGGGATCTGTCCCAACCTGGTCCTATGGGACACCCAGTCTAGGATCCTCCTTCCCAGACCACCATCCTGCCACTCACTGCTCCTATGGCAGGAGACCAAAGGTCATGACCTCATGATCAGAGACATCCAGGTGCAGGACCGAAGTAGAGTGAGTCATGTGAGGAGGGGTGGGGCACAGCTGCTTGCTGGAAGCATGTTGGGAAGTATTGGTCCACCAGCTATCACTTCCACCTTTTCCTGCTGAATCCCAGTGATCCTCACGTGGAGTCTGGGTCTCAGAAGGGTGTGGCATCTGGGTTTTTGGCTGGCTGAGCTGGTGCTTTTGCAGCCATTTTGGTGCTCTGGTATGTGAGACCTGAGTTGCTTCAGGAAACCTTTGCCCCTCAGACTGCCTCCTGCTTAAGAGCACAGCCTTTGTGTGGAGATCTGGCTGGCCTCTTTAGATTCCAGCCTGTCCTATCCTGTTATGTCTGGGTTTGAGGTTGTGTGGAGGGGTCTCTTCCCATAGAGAAGGCAAGGCCAGTCATGTGGGTCAGAGCGAAGCATGGCAATTCCAGCTGACTGTGCCCGGCCTTTGACTGGAGGAGTCTGAGAATGATCAGGCCTGGGGAGCTGCCCTTCCTGGGAAACAGCATGTCTCCTCCCCTATTGTGGAGTTTCTGGATGTGACCCAGAGTGTGCTAGGCCTCCATCCATTCAGTGAAGATTGCTGGGCACTCTGGATACTGTGGAGGAGGCAGCAGTAGCAGCCGGCCTGCAGAGTGGGATGCAGTGCTGGAGGGCTTGAGGAGGAGGTGGCACTGTGATTGGTGTCTGAAGAGTGCCTCGATGATAATGGAGTCAGTGCAATGTCCCAAAGACCAAGAAGGAGCAACAGGAAAGGATGGTTCATATCCAGCTGCTCCACTCAATAAAGAAACCAAATAAAACAAAGAGGAAAGGACTGGCACCATCAAGGTAGGGCAAAGGGGGCCTCTGGAGTGGTTTTTTTGTTTTTTTTTTTTTTTGTAGTAGGGGAGGGGTGTGTTCGGATTTGCATGCGAATTGCCAGGGCTGTAGTAGGGAAACCGCAGGGGGGCTGGGACCTATGATTGGGAGTCTCCAGGTGAGAGGGTGGCCCGTGGGGACTGGGGGTCAGGTGAGGCTGGGAGTGGGGTATAGAGGCAGGAGCAGTTGGACAGGACCAGTCAGGATGCAGGGCGCAGACTCATCAGCGAGAGCATTCCTGAGCCCAGCATCCAAGAAGTGAGGGAAGTTGGGAAGGTGCTGCTACAAGGTGGAGAGAGGTCCTCAAAATCCAGATGAGAACGATGAGAGCATGGCATGCATGGAAAGTGCTGGGCAGTTTTGGCATCCGTGAAGTCACAGGGGGCTGTGTGTGAACAGTTGTGCTTTGGCATCCAGGGAGGCCTTGAGACAAGAGCGGGTTGGCTTTCCTGGAGACTAGGCTGTGGGATAGCGTCGGGGCTGAGGCATGGACAATCTCCTTCCACCCTCAAGCTCTCCTTGGAGCTTTGAGACACTGCAGGCAATTACCAGGTGATGTGATAAATCCTACCTGTGGAGGGTGCCTTGGGCAGGGAGGACATGGCGGCCAGGAAGGGCGCCCTTTGAGCTGATGAGCTGCTCATCAGGAAAGGAGAGAAGCTCCTACAGGCCCGGTGTCAGAGCCTGGCGAGACCCTGTGAGGCCTTGAAAGTAGCAGGTGCCTCCTACAGTCTGCGCGTGGCCATTTCGGGGAATCCACCCAGCAACTGTTCTAGTCATCGTGCTCTTCAGGTAGGAGACTGAGGCCAGGAAGGGAAAGGCTGCTGCGATACCCACACTATCAGTGGCTGGGGTTGTTTGAACCCAGGGACTCTAGGGCCCATGCCTCTGCCATCCTGCCTCTGGGTTTGATAGTTGGACTTGGTCCACCAAGTGCCAGGCCAGCCCTGTGGCTGGGTGCTCCCAAGCATTCACAAGCTGACAGTTCTGAAGGGCCCACGCACTTGACCGTGCTCCAGCCTGTGTCGTCACATGAAAGGTGGGTGCTGGAATAATAAATGCTGCAAATGGCACTGGGGGTGTTGGCCATGCTCTGGGGGTACAGGACCTCTGCCCATGCCCACAGTTGGCCTGTGCTGACCTCCCTCCATCACAACTGAGTGGCACCAGCCCTTTCATTGAGCTGAAGTCTTCCTTCCATCCCTTCAGTGTGGTCTTTGTGGCTCAGAGAAGCTGTGGCCAGGTACAGGATCTGGGGTGGTCCCTGCTTCTCTGCTCTATGGCCTTAGACAGTGGGCAGGATCTGAGGCCAGGTCCACCTGCAGCAGGTATTACAAAGAGGCAAATTGGCGCTTAATGTTTGGAAGAACTTGCCAACCAACTACAGTCCCGCTGTCTTTCGAGGTAGTGAGCTTCCCATTGGGGAAGGTATGTTAAGCCAACTTTCTGGGATGTTGGAAGATCAGAGACCAAACACTTGAGATTCTGTGATCCTAATATTGACTCAAATGCTATGCTGCTTGTATTTGAAGTCAGTTTCACTTAGACAGTTTACCAAGTATCTCCTTGGTGCAGGACACCAGGGAACACAAAATGTCCTGAATAATTATTGGGTTTCTGGCTCCCAGGGGTCCCTGAGATGTTGTTCCAGCAGTTCTGGAGTATGGGCCAGGCACGGCTTGCATCTGGACTCATCGGCATTACTCGCTCATTGTCAGCCTCACGAATGCAGTTCGGGATGTCACGCCCCCATACGCCCCCCACTCCGCCCCGCCATGGCCCTCACAAGGACCCACTCAGGTAACAAGGCTTTCTGGTTGATTCCTGGTACTCAGTGTGGTCAGTTTTCTGAGCCTGACAGTGGGGTGTGACTGCAATGAGACGCCAGTTGCAGGAAATGGTTTGCACAGCCTTCCTGGTGTCGTGGGTCACTGTCTTCCTGAGTGACTTTGGGCAGGTCCTTCCCCATCTCAGGCTGCAGGTTCCTATGCCTGGAGCTCCCTTCTTGCCCCACCACTGCCTTGTTTTCCCAGATACAGAGCTGGGGCAGATCCCAGCCCATTGAAACAGACAAGGCTTTGGAGGCCACAGTGGTCTCATTTCTATCAGGCTGAGGCCCCCGAGGCACCATGGGCTGCTGGTGCCAGTACACAGGGATGATAAGGAGATGAAAGTCACTAGGATGGTGGGGCAGCACCCCCTGGGCTGTGTTGGCGGCTGCCCCTGGCTGGAGGCCAGCTTGGCCCTGGAACGCTCCTCAAGGAACAAGGACACAAGAGAGCCAGCTCAGCCAGCCTCCACCTAGCATGCCAATCAGCACTCCCTTCCCATGACGCCTACCCTCTGCACAGCTCCTGGAACTGGCCAAGGCGCTAATGGACACCCACCAAGGTCTTAATGAGTGAGCCAGGGTTAATGGTTACTGGGCCCGGTGACGCATTCACCAGCGTCCCAGGGCTCTCAAAGTTCATACTGGCCTGGCCTTGAACATCTTAGCTCAGCCACCTGCTTTTCCAGCCTTGACACCTTGGGGCTCAGGCGGGGCCTAGGGTGGTCAAGAGGTCCCCGGTAGCCCTCACTCCTGGAAAAGGCTCCATTTCCTGGCCTTCAGGCTCAAGTCGTTCCTTCCACCTGGCAGGTGCTCTCCAAATCCAGTCCCAGCTGGGGCTGGATTCCCAAGGCCCCTATTCTGGTGTCTGCCCCTTCCCTAGGGCCCTTCCCCCTGGGGTGACCATACTGTCTCATGCCCAGCTCTCTTGCCCAGGGCTCCTTGAGAGAAAATCTGGAGGGGCCAGGATATGATGGAGAATGAATGATGGAATGAAAGAAGGAATTTAAGCATGTGCCTTGCTAAGAGTGACAATTCTGGCAGGCTGCTGATCATGTGTGGGCCTCGATCTGAGAGCTGAGAGGCTTGGAGCTTCCAGTCCTGTGGTGACACCCACCCCATCTCATTGAAGGGGGCAGAGCAGGTGAGGGCATGATGGATGGATGGGCCTCATCCCCCTGCTTCTACTGTCTGGGATCCTCCGTCAGCCTGTCTGCTCAGAACCCTGAAATTGGGGGTTTAGGAAGGACCCTTCTGGATCATGTGACTCCCTTCAGTCCAGGTGACGAGCGTCCTTGGAATAACAGCTCCTAGAGCCCTGCCTGTAGCCCTGCAAGTTGGGGAGAGGGCCTGTTAGGAGAGGTATCCCTTGCCCTGGGGTCGTAGAGGTGATCTAGGCTCCTCAGACCTTGTGGGGTCTCAGATGTTTACATCTCCAACCCCTCCTGGCGTGGGCATCTCTGGCTGCACCCCAGCTCTGTGGCCCCATCTCCCAGCGAACCTTCGGTCTAATCTGCCTCCCGCTGAAACCTGGCCTCACTCAGCCCCACCAAGGCCTTCAGAGCTCAGGTCTCTCATTCAGGGTTTGAGGCCCCACTGGACTCAGACCTGCAGCCGTCCCAGATCACACAGCCCCAGGGATGGGACCAGGAGCCAGCCCTTGTCCCACCTACAGCAGTTCTTGTGTGTTTAAAGCCTCCCCTGTACCGCCAGGCTACTGAGGGAGGCGGGGAGGAGAGGAACTGGGTCACAGCGGGGAATCTTAGCTTGGTTTTGATGTGCTGCTGGACGACCAGATCCAGAGTCCAGTGAGCCAGTGAGTGAGGACACCTGGCTGTGCCCAAGCGCTGTGTGACCCAGAGGAGCCACTCACCCTCTCTGAGCTGCTGGACATCATCGGTGGGGAAGCTCAAGCCGGGAGACTCCTGGGAGTGTCTGGAGGTCTGAGTTCCATTCTCAGCTGTGCCGTATGGTTGCTGCGCTCTAGAGCAGCTCCTGTTCCTCTCTGAGCCTCAGTTTATGCACCTGTGAAGTGGGAGTGAGTTGCACTTCGGGGTGAAGGGGGCAAAACTCATGTGGGCTCATCCTTTAGAGGGATCCCACAGGTGAGCAGAGCCCTGGGTTCTTTATCCGACTCCGTCTGGGCTGGGCGGGGAAGGGGGCCTCTGTTTGTTGGCTGATAAGTGGGTTTGAGAGAGGTATGCTGGTGGGCAGAGGGCTGGGGGGAGTGACCTGACTTATTCGAAGAAGCCCTTGAGAGAGCCATGGTTTCTTGGAATTAAGAGGGAAGAGTGAGCCTGGTGCAGTGGTCATGTGTGTAATCCCAGCACTTCGGGAGGCCAAGGCGGGGCGAATCAGGAGGTCAAGTGGTCGAGACCATCCTGGTCAACATGGTGAAACCTCTTTTCTACTAAAAATATAAAAATCAGCTGAGTGTGGTGGTGCGCGCCTGTAGTCCCAGCTAGTCGGGGAGGCTGAGGCAGGAGAATCGCCTGAACCCGGGAGGTAGAGGTTGCAGTGAGCCAGATCGCACAAGTACACTCCAGCCTGGGCAACAGAGTGAGACTCTGTCTAAAGAGAAAAAAAAAGGGAAGAGTGCAGCATGAAGAAACAGGCCTGGGAAGATCTGGCAGTCTTGAGTGTGGATGCGGGGGGTGGGGGGTCAGCTGTGGAGTAGAGCCAGAGCTGCGATGGGGTTGGGAGACCCTGTGTCCTGCTTGTCCGGCTCCTGGGCTCTGTGTGTGGCTGTGGATTGGGGTGGGACAGGGCCGGTTGTGCGAGGGGTCATTGCCCAACTCCAGGGGACCCTGCCACCTCTCAGCTCTCTGTAGGGATACATATAGTTTTTTCAACAGGTTTCCAGCAGGTAGGGGTTATTAAATCTTACTGAAGGGGTGTTTTTTCTCATTCTCAACTCTGCGCTGCAAGGGTAGACAGTGTGGGAGACAGATTCCAACTCCAGGTCTGGGTGGTAAGCATCCGGTCCAGGGGTGTAGACAGGCCTGGGGAAGCCCCAGAGATCTGTGCGTTCTCATACCCAGGGGTAGTGACTCCATGCTGGGGGCTGGGCTCACCCTCAGGTCTGAGACCTCCTGGGGCCAGCTGACCTCAGTAAATGCCTTTTGTCTAAGCTTCAGTTTCCTGCCTGTGAATGGGGTTGGGGCTATGCTCTGGTTTTAGTCTTGTGGCTCTGGGGTTGTGGTGACAAAGCCATCAAGCTGGGTTGAAGGATTAACCAGGAAACTTCAGACTGGCTGCCGTGTCTACGTCTTCCTCCCTCTGCTGCATCATGGGAAGCTGCTCTGCTCAGCCTAGATTAGGCTCAGTTGTGTGTGTGCGCGCATGTGCTTGCACGTGTGTTGGAAGTGTGTGGTACTGACACCAGAGTCAGTGTCTCTGGGTGAGTGAGGCTTGCACATTTCTGGGGAAGGGAACTCAGTACCTTATGTGCCCAGGGCAAGAGCTGTGGGGTCTGGAGAAGACTTCTAGGCCAGCTCCCCTGCAGTCTTTCCTTGGATGACATGGCTTCCCCAGATCCACTTCCCCCTAGGTGCCCTCTCTGCATTCAGCCAGTAGAGGGCTGACTGGGACAGAATGTGACACACTCAGCATGCGAGGAAAAGCCTCCTTCATTCTGTAGGCCCTACCTCTGTTGACATGACCTTTGATAAAGTGCCTCCCCTCCTCTCTCCCCTCTCTGGAACCCGCAGCTGCTGCCAGGCTTCTTCTATGCCCCGTCTCAGGCAGCTCTCTGTCTCCCTACTTTCCCCAGCCCAGGGTTTTCCTTTTGGGGTCAGTTACAGGGGTCTGGACCATCCTTTGCCCACTCAGACATTCTTCCTGCCCACCTGCTGCTGAGAATCCTGCATGTCTCATATGCTCTCAGGCAGAGAGGAAACTGCTGAGCAGGCCAGGGCAAGGGATAGAGCCCTGTGACTCTCCACTTTAGACCCCTCCCAGCTGACTGCCGTGGAGTGCAGCCACTTAGCAGAGCCAAATCCCCTGAGGTTCCTGTCTGCTGTCTAGCCTTCAGGGACAGGTCATGGGGCCTTGGTTCCTGCCCCATCATCTTCCCAGTCACCCTGATGTTCAGGGGGAGGAACAGCCAGGGAAAGGGCTTGGTCATAGCACCTCCACCCTAGGGCTATTGAGGATCTCACAGTTGTGTGTCTGGTGGGTTCTGTCAAGAGCCCATTTGAGAACAGTGGGTGACAGGACAGGCCTATGTGACCCAGGCAGGCAGCAATATTGGGTCAGCCTTCGTGTCCCCTTCTGTCAGCTGGGGCAGCCTGGAAGGATGATTGTGGAGTAGGTGTTATGGGAGTAGACTTCAGGTGGAGGCTGCAGAGGCTCTCCAGCACTGTAGGCACAGCAGGCCCAGGAGCAGGGGAGGGAGCCATGACTCATGGAGCCTCTGGCCCATATCCTTGGCAGATGAGGGCCACAGGGGAATGGGCAGCAGTGTCCAGGTCCCGTGGGCTGGGCCCACTGCTGTTCCTCTCTCAGAGTTCTTGGTGGGCTGGTCAGAAACATGCAGTAACTTGGGGCAGTTACCAAGTGGCCAAGCCTGCACTGCTGGGCTGTGTGAGTTTGGGCCAGCTCAGGCCCTCTCTGGGCCCTGCCTTTCTGGGCTGTTCAGGGGGTTCCTTGGGCCTGGGGTGCTAATGTTTCTGGATGGGCAGCAGAACCAGTCTGTACTCAGGGCCCGAGGCCATGTTCCCAGAACACACCTTTGGCATTCACAGCAGGGTGTGGTGAGGCCTCTTAGGGTGCGTTCCGGTCTGGTGCCAGGGACACCACTGCTCCACCATCTCCAGAGGCATCTCCCGGACACTGGCTGTGAGTTCAGATGTTCTGAACAGGAACAGGGAGAGGCAGAAGGGGACCCAGCCTGGGGCTCACTGGAGGAGCTCGTGGGCAGACAGTGCCCTTTGGAGGAAACTGAGGCTGGGAGTTGGGAACCCCATTCCCCGGCTCACAACACCTCCCACTCGGGGCCCTCCCAGGGCTCCGTGAACTTTAGTCACCTGGTGACAGGCTGAGTTACCGTGCAGAGTCACCGTGCGCTTCCTTGCTCCTGTGATGTCAGCCTCCCCATCCTCCTGGCCAGGCTGGACCTCTGTGAGAGGCCTGCCTGTCCTGCACCCTATGTAGACACCTTCCACTGTCCCCCAGGATTGCTGAGCACCCCCTGGCTGGTCTCTTGTCCCCTCTGGGACTAGGTAAGCTTATGGGTTCTCTGGCAGCTCCTGTTCCTTCCCTTCCTCTGCTCCTCCTCGGAGGTGCCCGCCCCCAGGGCTGGACAGCATGCACACATTCTGGGAGGCGGGAAGGAGACACTGGGCCTGTGTTTTTAGACTGTTCCCTGTTGGAGAGGGGCCAGGGAGTGTCTGAGGCTGGTCCTGACCCTGCTCCTTGCCCTGTGGATGCAGCAGAGCCATGAAGAAGTTAGTGGTGCTGGGTCTGCTGGTCGTGGTCCTGGTGCTGGTCATTGTTGGCCTCTGTGTCTGGCTGCCCTCGGCCTCCAAGGAACCTGACAACCATGTGTACGCCAGGGCTGCCGTGGCTGCAGA
The DNA here is from genome assembly GCF_043159975.1 of Macaca nemestrina. Classification (NCBI taxonomy): domain Eukaryota; kingdom Metazoa; phylum Chordata; class Mammalia; order Primates; family Cercopithecidae; genus Macaca; species Macaca nemestrina. The sequence continues at coordinate 91,639,762 of NC_092139.1, read as the reverse complement.
TGCCAAGCACTGCTCGGAGATTGGGAGGTGAGCAGGGCAGGGCATGGGGGCATGGGCCCTGGAAACAGGGCAAGCGGACCTGGGCAATACCTTTGCCCCTCTGAGACTCAGTTTCCCCACATGTAAGCAGGTTGCCTGGGCACAGGGTGTCCCATGTGCATAGAGCTACCTGTTCTTTGCTTGGACTCTCTCAGTAGCCTCTGGGTAGGGGACGGTGACCCCGAGAGCAGAGTGTGGGTCTCCTAGAGCCCAATAGGGCCCTTTTTCCCAGTTCTAAAAGTCTCTGTGTCTTTGGATAAATTCCACTCTTTTGTTGTTTGTTTGTTATTTTTACATATTTGTCTTTTTATTTTTAGTTATTTATTTATTGTAAGATGGAGTCTCGCTCTTTCTCCCTGGCTGGAGTGCAGTGGCGTGATCTCAGCTCACTGCAACCTCCACCTCCCAGGTTCAAGCGATTCCCCGGCCTCAGCCTCCCGAGTAGCTGGGACTAAAGTGTATGCCACCACATCTGGTTAACTTTTTGTTTTTTTTGTATTTTAGTAGAGACGGAGTGTCCTCATGTTGGCCAGGATGTTCTCAATCTCCTGACCTGGAGATCCACCCACCTGGGCCTCCCAAAGTGCTGGGATTACAGGCGTGAGCCACCGTGCCCGTCCACTGTTTGTTTTGTTTGTTTGTTTTCTTTTTTTTTTTTTTTTTTTGAGACAGAGTCTTGCTTTGTCGCCCAGGCTAGAGTGCAGTGGCATGATCTCGGCCGCTGCAGCCTCCGCCTCCTGGGTTCAAGTGATTCTCCTGTCTCAGCCTCCGAAGTAGCTCAGACTACAGGCACGCACCACCATGCCCAGCTAATTTTTGTATTTTTAGTAGAGACAGTTTCACCGTGTTTACCAGGATGGTCTCGCCTCGATCTCCTGACCTTGTGATTTGCCCGCCTCAGCCTCCCAAAGTGCTATGATTACAGGCATGAGCCACTGTGCCTGGCCTATACTTCTTCAGTGTTTTGTCTGTAATAAGGCATATAGCAGAGGGTATCCTGGGACTTTTTTGTTTTTGTTTCTGTTTATTTTGAGACAGTTCCGCTCCATTGCCCAGGCTAGAGTGCAGTGGCATGATCTTGGCTTCCTGCAACCTTTGTCTCCCAGGCTCAAGTGATTTTTGTGCCTCGGCCACCCAAGTAGCTAGAATTAGAAGTGTGTGCCGCCATGCCCAGCTAATTTTTATATTTTGTAGTAGAGACTGGGTTTTACTACGTTGGCCTAGCTGGTCTTGAACTTCTGGCCTCAGGTGATCCGCCCACCTCAGCCTCCCAAGGTGCTGGGATTACACACATGAACCACCTTGCCCAGCTTCATCTGGGACATTTTAATACATGTATATTTTGGGTGATAATCAAATCAGGGTGTTTAACATAACTGTTCTCTCATACAGGTATTATTTCTTTGTGGTGAGACCTTTCAAAATTGTTCCCTTCTACCTTTTTTTGAAAAATACAAAACTGTTCTAACCAGAGTCTCGCAGCTGTGGAATGGAACTCTAGAATGTGTTCCTCCCAACTAACTGTAACTTTGTTTCCATCCGCAATCCCTCCTATTTCTCCTCCTTCCCCAGCCTCAGGAGACCACTCCTGTTCTTTCTGCTTCTTGAAGGTTAAGTTTTTGGATTCAATGTGAGTGAGGTCATGCAGTGTTTGTCTTTCTGTGCTTGGCTTATTTAACAGAATGTTTTCTTGGTTCATTGGTGTTGCCCTAAATGAAAATTGCATTATTTTTTATGGCCAGAGAATATATCATTGTATATATGTACTACATTTTCTTCATTCCTTCATCTTCGGGTGAACAGGTAGGTGGATTCCATCTTCCTAGCTATTGTGAATAGTGATGTAATAGACATGGAAAGACAGATGTCTCTTCAAAATCCTGGTTTGCTTTGACTGTATACCTAGTAGTGGGATCATATGGTATTGTACTTTCAGTTTTTTGAGGAATCTGCAACTGCTTTCCAGAGTGTATATAGTAATTGACCCTCCCATAAACACTTCTTTTTTCCTGGAAATTGACACCAGCATCTGTGTTTGTATTTTTATTCGTCATATTCATGTGAATAAGTGAAATGTTTTCTGCATATGGTTTTGATTTCAGTTTTTTGCAGGATTAGTAATGTTAACCACGTTTTCATAAAGATAGAGTCAGTCTTATGTCTTCTTTGGCTAAAAGTCTATTCAGCCTCTTTGCCCAATTTTGGATTGGTTACTTGTTTCTCTTTTGGTTAGTCTTTTTTTGCTAGTTACTAACGTTAATAGCTTGTGCCTTTTGGAAAACAATGCCTTATCGGCTGTATGTTTCCCCAAACTTTTCTTCTCACCTTTAGGATGCTGTTCTTGTTTTCTGTTTTTTCTCTTCCCCCTTCCCCTGCACCAGACTCCAATGGAGTCTTGCTCTGTTACCCAGGCTAGAGTTGCAGTGGTGCGATCTTGGCTCACTGCAATCTCCGCCTCCTGAGTTCAAGCAATTCTCCGGCCTCAGCCTCCTGAGTAGCTGGGATTACAGGTGTGTACAACCATGCCCGGCTAATTTTTGTATTTTTACTAGAGGCAGGGTTTCACCATGTTGGCCAGGCTGGTCTCAAACTCCTGACCTCGTGAGCCCCCATGCCCGGTCTAGGATGCCTTCTCTTTGGATTCATTTGTTCTCTCCTGCACAGAGGCTCTAATGTTGTACTTAGTCTGTCATGTTTATATTTGCGTTTGTTGGCAGTGATTTCAGTGTCCCATCCAAAAAAAGAGATCGTTAAGCCATTTTATTGTCTGTGCGTATTTTCCCCGTATTTTTTCCTTTTCTTTTTCTTTTTCTTTTTTGCAACCTGTGTGGACAGGGTGAAGTTACCCCAAAATATATGCTTATGCCATGTTTTCTCCTTGGAGTGTTTTGCTTTCCAGATTGAATTTAACTTATTTATTTTTCATAGATTTTTGTGTATGGGCGACATGGGGGTGCTATTTCAATCTTGTGCACGTGCACAGTTTTCTCAACTGTTGTGCCTTTGGTGTGCTTTTGAAAAATGTGTGCTCTAAATATAATTTTGGATTGATTACTTGGCTCCCTTATTTTGTCCATTTGGTTGTCTGGTTTTTTTTTTGTTTTTTTTTTTGTTTTTTTGAAATGGAGTCTCACTCTGTCACCCAGGCTGGAGTGCAGTGGTGCGATCTCAGCTGACTGCCAGCTCCGCCTCCTGGATTCACACCATTCTCCTGTGAATGAGCCTCAGCCTCCCGAGTAACTAGGACTGCACGTGCCCGCTACGATGCCTGACTAATTTTTTTTTATTTTTAGTAGAGATGGGGTTTTACTGTGTTAGCCAGGATGGTCTCAATCTCCTGATCTCGTGATTCGCCCGCCTCAGCCTCCCAAAGTGTGGGGATTACAGGCGTGAGCCACCGCTTCTGGCCCATTTGGTTGTCTTTCTATGTTTATGGCAGTCACTGATTGCTTGGATGACTATAGGTTTTGTTTTATCTATCATCCATGTATCTATCTATCTATCTATCTATAATATATCCTAATCCTATATATGTATGTATGTGTATATATATATATATATATATATATATATATTTTTTTTTTTTTTTTTTTTGAGACAGGTTATTGCTCTGTCACCCAGGCTGGTATGCAGCACTGTGATCTTGGCTTATTGCAGCCTTGACCTCCTGGGCTCAAGTGACCCTCCCACCTCAGCCTCCCAAGTAGCTGGGACTACAGGTGTGCACCACCATGCCCCACTAATTTTTTTACACTTTTTGTAGAGGTAGGGTTTTGCCATGTTGCCCAGACATCTCTCAAACTCCTGAGTTCAAGTGATCTGCCTGCCTCAGCCTCTCAAAGTGCCATGAGTACTGGTGGGAGCCACTGCGCCTGGGGAAACCCTGTTTAAAAAAATAATAATAATAGACTTTTATTTTGATTAAATTGCAGGTTATTTACATGTGAACATTTGATGACACTGAGGCTTGTGGCCACTGACTCCATTTTCCAGGCAGTGAGCAAAGTGCCAGTCAGTTGCTTCTTCTACCCACACCCCCTTTCTTCCTCCTTTTTTCATCTGATAGTCCCCAGTGTCTATTGTTTGCATCTTTATGTTCAAATGTATTCACTGTTTAACTCCAACTCATAAGTGAGAACATGCAGTGTTTGATTTTCCGTTCTTGCCTTGATTTGCTAAACATGATAATCCCCAGGTCTATCCATGCTGCTTAGGACATGATTGTGTGTTCTTCTTATGGCTGCGTAGTATTTTGTGGTGTCTATGCACCACATTAAAAAAAAAAAAAAAAAGTTGAATCCTCTGTTGCTGGTCACCTAGGATGCTTCCACGTCTTTTTTCTTGTGAATGGCACGGCCATGAATGCACGAGATCTTGTGTCTTTTTGATAGAAGGATTTACGGTCTTTTGGGTAGATACCAAGTAGTGGAATTGCTGGGTCTGGTGGTAGTTCTGTTTTAAGTTCCTTGAGAATCTCCAAACTGGTTTCCACAGTGGAAACCTGTTTCCATGTTCTGCAAGAGTGTAGCAGCGTTCCCTTTTCTTTGCCGCCTTGCCAGCATGTTGTTTTGACTTTGGAAAAATGGCTATTTTGACCAATGTGGGATGTTACCTCATTGTGTTTGCGAGTTGCATTTCACTGATGATTAGTGAGGTCGTGCATTTGTTCATGTCAATTGATCCCTTAAATGTGGTCTTTTTCTTTTTTTCTTTTTTTTTTTTTTTCTGAGACGTCGTCTCACTTTGTTGCCTGGACTGGAGCTGGAGTGCAGTGTCGCAGTCTTGGTTCACTGCAACCTCTGCCTCCTGGTTCAAGTAATACTCCTGCCTCAGCTTCCCGAGTACCTGGGATTACAGGTGAGCACCACCATGCCCAGCTAATTTTTGTATTTTGAGTAGAGACGGGGTTTCGCCATATTGACCAGGCTGGTCTCGAACTCCTGGCCTCAAGTGCTGTGCCTGCCTCAGCCTCTGAAAATGCTGGGATTGCAGGCGTGAGCCACAATGCTCAGCCTGTTTCCTTAAATTTCTTTACAAAAATTTACCCTATGGTAAAGGTGTACCACCAGAGGGTAGAATGAGACACTTTGGTCCATGGGTGCATTATTTAGTGATGAAATCAGGGTATTTAGCGTATCTCTTGCCTCATAGAGTTACTATTCCTTTGAGGTGAAGACATTCAGAATCCTCTTTTCTAGTTTTCTTGAAAAGTACACTCTGATAATGTTAGACCTAGTCACCCTGCTGCTGTGAAATAGAACTACAGGTTTCATTCCTCTCATGGAATATGTAACTTTATACCTGTTTCCAATCCCTGACCGTGCCCCACCTTTGAACCCCAAGCCATGTTAAGAACAGTTATGCTTAACTAGTTCTATGAAATAAGATTTTTAGATTCCGCCTAAGTGAGACAATGTGATGTTTAGTCTTTCTCTGTGTAGTTTATTTCTTGTCTTTTCTTTTTTCCTCTTTTGAGATCGTGTCTGTCTCTGTTTGCTCAAGCTGGAGTGCAGTGGTGCGATCTCGGCTCACTGCATCCTTGACCACCTCCCGAGGCTCAGATGATTCTCCCACCTGGACTTTGCAAGTAGCTGGGACTTTGGAGAAATGTCTCTTCAGGTTCATTGGCCAACTTTGGCTGGGTTACTTGATTTTGCATGTTTCGCTTCTTAGTAGCATTAGTTTCCTGTGCATACCATGTAACAACCTCTTTCAGATAAATGATTCCTCATCATACCCTGCCTCTATGAAGAATGCCTTCTCATTGTTAATTGGTTCATTGCTCCCTTTACCATGCTGTAGTTCTTGAATTTTCTTTTTCATGTGTTGTTTTCCTTTTGTTAGCAGCAATTTGAGGTCAGGCCAGAAAGAAAACTCACAATTTTTATGCATTTCATTGATTTTTAGTGTATTTTCCATGTATTTCCCAATTGTTTTTTCTTTTTGCAACCTATGAGCATAGATTAAGTTGCCCTGAACTTCCACTCACTCTGTGTTTTCCTGTAGAAGTTTTATGCTTTCGGGTCTTGTGTTTAGGTTTTCATTTATTTTGAGTTGATATTTGTGTATTGTGTAACATAAAGGTCCTATTTCATTCTTTTTCATGTGGATATCCTGTATTTTCAGATTCATTAATTGAACGGACCTCCCCCTCCTCACTGCGTCTTCCAGGTATTCTTTTGAAAAAAAATCTGTTGACTCCATACAGATATATGTTTAGGTTCTGTTATGTCCACATGGTTTCATTGTTAGGCCACTACCATGGTCTTTGGATGTAATTTGAAATTGTAATTTGAATTGGATGTAATTTGAAATTATAATTTGAATTGGATGTAATTTGAAATTGTAATTTGAATTGGATGCAATTTGAAATTATAATTTGAATTGGATGTAATTTGAAATAGAGCAGTGTGAGGCCTTGAAACGAGGTTGTATTTCCCTAGGATTGCTTTGCATGTTCAGAGTCTCTGGTGGTTCCATGTAAATTTTTAGCTGTGTATAGTTACATTTCTTGAAAAGTTTGGTTCATACTGCATGTCCACAATTAGGAGTGCAATGGGGACATTGCAGTACTTGTGTAGCTTGCATAAGGATAAAAGATAAAGTGAAGGAGGTTTCCATGTTTTGTGTGTGGGTTTCCAGTTTTCTCAACGTCATTTACAAAATGGACTAGCCATTCCCCCGTTTTGTTTGGGTTTTTTGTTTGTTTTGATACGGAGTTTTGCTCTTTTGCCCAGGCTAGAGTGAAGTGGTGTGATCTCGGCTCGCTGCAACCTCCGTCTCCTGGATCCAAGCGATTCTCCCACCTCAGCTCCCGAGTAGCTGGGATTACAGGCACATGCAACCACACTTGCTAATTTTTCTATTTTTATCAGAGACAGAGTTTCACCATGTTGGCCAAGCTGATCCCAAACGCCTGACCTCAACTGGTCTGCCCACCGTGGCCTCCCAAAATGTTGGGATTACAGGCGTGAGCCACTGCGCCTGGCCTTTTGAGACATCTGTTGACTGTAAGTACATTCAGATTTGTCTGTTGGCTGCCTGATACTGTCCAATGGGATATGTTTCTGTTTTTATGCCAGTTGCTTGCTGCCTCAGTAAGTGTAACTTTTCGATGTAATTTGACATTGGGGAGCATGAGGCATTCAAGTGAGTTTCTATTTCTGGAAAGTGCTTTGGATTTTCAGGGTCTTCCATGGTTCTATGTGAATTTTGCCATTGTTCATTTATAGATTTAAAACTGGGTTTGTCATACATGTCCAAAATTAGGGAGTACAGTGGGATTTTTTTTACTTGCGTACTTTGAGGAATGATGAAGTCAGGGTGTTTTGCATATCTATTCCCATGTCTAGTTTTTATTTGTCTGTGATGTGAACCTTCAATTTTCCTCTCCTTTCTAGCTCTGTTGAAAGAGATCCTACCATATTGTTACTTGTAGTCACCCTCCTGTGGAGTAGATCACCAGCATTAATTCCTCCCCAGAAGTGCAACTTGGTACCTATTACCAATGCCAGCCCATGCTCTGTCCTCCCAACAGCATCTGATAACCACTATTGTACTTTCACTTTCCATTAGATAATTCTTTTTTAGTCTCCTCATGGGTGAGATGATGCAGTGTTTGTCTTTCCCTGCCTCACTGATTCCGTTGAATATAACGTCTTCCAAGTTTATCCGTGTTGCCGCAATGGACGTTCTGTCATCGATGTTTGTTGATGGGGCATATTTCGTTGTATCTGTATGCTGAAGTTCCTTCATCCCTTCATCAGTTGATGGACAGGTAGGTTGATTGCATACCTTGGCTATTGTGTGTAGTGCTTCACTCAACCTGGGAAGGCAGCTGTGGCTTCCGTGCAGTGATTTCACTGTCCATAAGTGTATACCCACTGCTGGAATTGCCAGATGATAGTAGTTTCCTTTTTGATCGTTTGGGAAGCTCCAAAAGGTTTTCATAGTGCCTGTATATTTCTCCCAACAGCGTATGAGAGTGTGTATGCAACTTCCTCCAGGGAATTTGTTTGAAATAATTTGTTTCTTTTAATTGTTCAAATTAGGATGAGTCTCTATCTGAGCGTGCTTTTCATTTACGGTTTAGAGATGACTGGTAATGTTGAGAACTACCTTTTTACATGTTAGTGCATTGCACATTGTCTTTTTAGTAATGTCTGTTCAGTTCGTGTCCCAGTTTTGGCTGGTTTACTTGGTTTTGTGTGTTCTCCTCAGTGGTGTGTTAGTTTCAGATACATGATTCCTTATAATGTCCTTTCTATCTGAAGAATGCCTTCTGAGTGCTGGTTGGTGCATTGATTTCTTTACTGTGCAGTATTTTTTCTTTCTTTTTTTTTTTTTTTAACTGGTTGATTATTAGTTTAGTTCGCAGTGATGATTCTTTGTTTTTTTTTGAGATGGAGTCTCTCTCTGTCACCCAGGCTGGAGTGCGGCTGCCATCTTGGCCCACTGCAAGCTCTGTCTCCCGGTTTCACGCCCTTCTCCTGGCTCACCCTCCCATGTAGCTGGGACTACAGGTGCCTGGCTAACTTTTTTTGTATTTTTAGTAGAGACGGGGTTTCACTGTGTTATTCGAGATTCCCAGGATGCTCTCGATCTCCTGACCTCGTGATCCACCCGACTTTTTGCCTCCCAAAGTACTGGGATTACAGGTGTGAGCCACCGTGCCCAGCCACACAGTGATTATTCTTGTAAGATACAGTCAATAATAAAAACCAGGATTTTTGACTTCTATTATTGGAAGTGTTTTCCTTTTGTTGTTTTTCAAACTATTTAACATCGATTCAGGTTTTTCGAAACTTAAGCTCACTCTGTTTTCCTGTAGGCATTTTATGCTTTTGAGTCATGTGTTTAGGTTTTAATTTGTGAGCCACAGCACCCAGTCTCATTACATCTTGTAGGCGTTCTTTTCAGAAAAAATGTGTTGACTGCCTACAGGTGTGCGTTTAGGTACTGTTATGTCCACAGGTGCATGGTTTCTTTTTATGCCACTGCTGTAGTCTTTGGATAAGTAGATCTTTTACCTGTAATTTGAAGATGAAGAGTGTGAGGCCTCCAATCTAGTTTGTATTTCTTAAGATTGCTTTGCATATTCAGGGTCTTTGGTGGTTCTGTGTGAATTTCTAGCTGTGTATAGTTAACATTTTGTAAAAAATTTAGTTCATACCACATGTCCAGAATTAATGGTGCAGTGGGACATTGTGATAATTGTATACCTTGCATAAGGATAGAATCAAGGAGTTTATTGTGCCTGTGATCACATACATGTCTTATATCTTTGAGGTATGAACATCAGTATTCTCCTTGGTAGCTATTTTGACAAAGACACGACCGTATTGTTAGGCACAGTCGCCCTGCTGTGGAGTAGAATACCAGGATGTATTCCTCTACTTTAAATCTCTAAATACCTATTGCCAATCCTTGCCCGTGTCCTGTCCTCCACCCAGCCTGTGGTGACCACTACTGTGTTTTTACCTTCAGTGAGTTAAATTTTTCAGCTCCCACATAATTGAGAACATGCAGGGTTGACCTTTCTCTTTTCTCTGCTTTTCTGATTTGTTTGAACATAATGTCTTGCAGGTGCAGCCGTGTTGTGGGAAATGAAAAATGCCCTGAATTTTGATGACTGAAAAGTATTCCATTGTGCCTGTGTCCTGGAGATTCTTCATCCCTTCATCTGTGAACGGACAGGTAGGTTGATTCCATCCTTTGGCTATTGTCAGTAGCGTGTCAAGAAAGAGGGGAAGGAAGCTTTGTCTCCAGCATATGATTTTCATTTGCTTTCCATGGAGAGCCATAGGTGGGATGATGACATTACATGTTAGGCGCATGTTTAATTTGTTCAGGAACCTTCCACTGTTTTTCCTAGAGTGCATCCTAATTAAAGTTCCACCCAGTAGCATGTGAGATTATCCCTTTCTTTGTCTTGTCACCAACCTTTGCCTTATTTCAAGCACAGTCTTTCTTTTTGGCAATATTCATATCAGTTAGATTGAGATGGTGCCAGAGTGTGGTTTTCATTTACATGTTTGAGATGAGTTGATCTCAAACAGTGATACTGAGAAACCCATTATTTTACTTGTGTTTGTGTTTGTGTTTTTGTTTTTTGGAGACAGAGTTTCTCTCTTGTTTTCCAGGCTGGAGTGCAATGGCACCATCTCAGCTCACTGCAACCTTTGTCTCCTGTGTTTAAGGGATTCTCCCTCCTTAGCCTCCCGAGTAGCTGGGAGTATAGGTGTGTTCCCCCATACCCGGGTAATATTTGTATTTTTAGTAGAGACAAGGGTTTCACCATGTTGGCCACGCTGATCTCAAATCCCTGACCTCAGGTGATCTGCCCTTGGCTATTGTGAATAGTGCTTCACTCCAACTGGGAAGGCAGCTATGACTTCCATGTAGTGATTTCCCTGTCCAAAAGTACATACCCACTGTTGGAATTGCTAGATGAAGTGGTAGCTAGCTTTATGATTGTTTGGGAAGCTCCAAGTGGTTTTCGTAGTACCTATGGTAATGGTGATTTCTCTCAACAGTGTGGAAGAGTATCTGTGTATGCAGGTTTCCCTGGGGCATTCGTTTGAAATAATTGGTTTTTATTTTTTGTTAGAGTGAGTTCGTATCTGAGTGTGATTATCATTTACAGTTTAGAGATGACTAGCAATATTGAGAACCACCTTTTTTTTCCTGTTAGTGAATTGCATATTGCCTTTTCAGTAATGTCTGTTCAGGTTTGTTGCCCAGTTATGGCTGGGTTACTTGGTTTTGGGTGTTTTGCTCCTCAATGGGGTGTTCGTTCCTCCCAGATGTCAGATAACAACCGCTTTTAGATATATGATTCCTCATAATATCCTTTCTGTCTGAAGAATGCCTTCTGAGTGTTGGTTGGTGCATTGTTTTCTTTTCTGTGCAGAGCTTATTCAGGTTGTTTTGTGTTTTTATTTCTTGATTATTTTAGTTGTGGTTTTTATTTTTGTTTTTCCTTTTTTTTTTTTTCCTACCTTTAAAATTTATTATGATGGCGGGTGTCTTCAATATTGTTTCATATATTTTGTAGAAAAAAAAATCAAATGTTTGTTTTTATGATGAACTGTTTTTAAACCTTTTAGTTAATTATTTTTTTTATTTTTTTATTTTTTATTTTTTAATTTATTTTTTATTATTATTATACTTTAAGTTCTAGGGTACATGTGCATAACGTGCAGGTTTGTTACATATGTATACTTGTGCCATGTTGCTGTGCTGCACCCATCAACTCGTCAGCACCCATCCACTCGTCATTTACATCAGGTATAACTCCCAATGCAATCCCTCCCCCCTCCCCCCTCCCCATGATAGGCCCCGGTGTGTGATATTCCCCTTCCCGAGTCCAAGTGATCTCATTGTTCAGTTCCCACCTATGAGTGAGAACATGCGGTGTTTGGTTTTCTGTTCTTGTGATAGTGTGCTAAGAATGATGGTTTCCAGCTGCATCCATGTCCCTACAAAGGACACAAACTCATCCTTTTTTATGGCTGCATAGTATTCCATGGTGTATATGTGCCACATTTTCTTAATCCAGTCTGTCACTCATGGACATTTGGGTTGATTCCAAGTCTTTGCTATTGTGAATAGTGCCGCAATAAACATACGTGTGCGTGTGTCTTTATAGCAGCATGATTAATAATCCTTTGGGTATATACCCAGTAATAGGATGGCTGGGTCATATGGTACATCTAGTTCTAGTTCCTTGAGGAATCGCCGTACTGTTTTCCATAATGATTGAACTAGTTTACAGTCCCACCAACAGTGTAAAAGTGTTCCTATTTCTCCACATCCTCTCCAGCACCTGTTGTTTCCTGACTTTTTAATGATCGCCGTTCTAACTGGTGTGAGATGGTATCTTGTGGTTTTGATTTGCATTTCTCTGATGGCCAGTGATGATGAGCATTTTTTCATGTGTCTGTTGGCTGTATGAATGTCTTCTTTTGAGAATGTCTGTTCATATCCTTTGCCCACTTTTTGATGGGATTGTTTGTTTTTTTCTTGTAAATTTGTTTGAGTTCTTTGTAGGTTCTGGATATTAGCCCTTTGTCAGATGAGTAGATTGCAAAAATGTTCTCCCATTCTGTAGGTTGCCTGTTCACTCTGATGGTAGTTTCTTTTGCTGTACAGAAGCTCTTTAGTTTAATGAGATCCTATTTGTCAATTTTGGCTTTTGCTGCCGTTGCTTTTGGTGTTTTAGACATGAAGTCTTTGCCCATGCCTATGTCCTGAATGGTACTACCTAGGTTTTCCTCTAGGGTTTTTATGGTATTAGGTCTAACATTTAAGTCTCTAATCCATCTTGAATTAATTTTCGTATAAGGAGTAAGGAAAGGATCCAGTTTCAGCTTTCTACTTATGGCTAGCCAATTTTCCCAGCACCATTTATTAAATAGGGATCCTTTCCCCATTTCTTGTTTCTCTTAGGTTTGTCAAAGATCAGATGGCTGTAGATGTGTGGTATTATTTCTGAGGACTCTGTTCTGTTCCATTGGTCTATATCTCTGTTTTGGTACCAGTACCATGCTGTTTTGGTTACTGTAGCCTTGTAGTATAGTTTGAAGTCAGGTAGCATGATGCCTCCAGCTTTGTTCTTTTGACTTAGGATTGTCTTGGAGATGTGGGCTCTTTTTTGGTTCCATATTAACTTTAAAGCAGTTTTTTCCAATTCTGTGAAGAAACTCATTGGTAGCTTGATGGGGATGGCATTGAATCTATAAATAACCTTGGGCAGTATGGCCATTTTCACGATATTGATTCTTCCTATCCATGAGCATGGTATGTTCTTCCATTTATTTGTGTCCTCTTTTATTTCACTGAGCAGTGGTTTGTAGTTCTCCTTGAAGAGGTCCTTTACATCCCTTGTAAGTTGGATTCCTAGGTATTTTATTCTCTTTGAAGCAATTGTGAATGGAAGTTCATTCATGATCTGGCTCTCTGTTTGTCTGTTACTGGTGTATAAGAATGGTTGTGATTTTTGCACATTAATTTTGTATCCTGAGACTTTGCTGAAGTTGCTTATCAGCTTAAGGAGATTTTGGGCTGAGACAATGGGGTTTTCTAAATATACAATCATGTCATCTGCAAACAGGGACAATTTGACTTCTTCTTTTCCTAACTGAATACCCTTGATTTCTTTCTCTTGCCTGATTGCCCTAGCCAGAACTTCCAACACTATGTTGAATAGGAGTGGTGAGAGAGGGCATCCCTGTCTTGTGCCAGTTTTCAAAGGGAATTTTTCCAGTTTTTGCCCATTCAGTATGATATTGGCTGTGGGTTTGTCATAAATAGCTCTTATTATTTTGAGGTACGTTCCATCAATACCGAATTTATTGAGCGTTTTTAGCATGAAGGGCTGTTGAATTTTGTCAAAAGCCTTTTCTGCATCTATTGAGATAATCGTGTGGTTCTTGTCTTTGGTTCTGTTTATATGCTGGATTATGTTTATTGATTTGCGAATGTTGAACCAGCCTTGCATCCCAGGGATGAAGCCCACTTGATCATGGTGGATAAGCTTTTTGATGTGTTGCTGAATCCGGTTTGCCAGTATTTTATTGAGGATTTTTGCATCGATGTTCATCAGGGATATTGGTCTAAAATTCTCTTTTTTTGTTGTGTCTCTGCCAGGCTTTGGTATCAGGATGATGTTGGCCTCATAAAATGAGTTAGGGAGGATTTCCTCTTTTTCTATTGATTGGAATAGTTTCAGAAGGAATGGTACCAGCTCCTCCTTGTACCTCTGGTAGAATTCAGCTGTGAATCCATCTGGTCCTGGACTTTTTTTGGTTGGTAGGCTATTAATTATTGCCTCAATTTCAGAGCCTGCTATTGGTCTATTCAGGGATTCAACTTCTTCCTGGTTTAGTCTTGGAAGAGTGTAAGTGTCCAGGAAATTATCCATTTCTTGTAGATTTTCTAGTTTATTTGCGTAGAGGTGTTTATAGTATTCTCTGATGGTAGTTTGTATTTCTGTGGGGTCGGTGGTGATATCCCCTTTATCATTTTTTATTGCGTCTATTTGATTCTTCTCTCTTTTCTTCTTTATTAGTCTTGCTAGCAGTCTGTCAATTTTGTTGATCTTTTCAAAAAACCGACTCCTGGATTCATTGATTTTTTTGGAGGGTTTTTTGTGTCTCTATCTCCTTCAGTTCTGCTCTGATCTTCGTTATTTCTTGCCTTCTGCTAGCTTTCGAATGTGTTTGCTCTTTCTTCTCTAGTTCTTTTAATTGTGATGTTAGGGTGTCAATTTTAGATCTTTCCTGCTTTCTCTTGTGGGCATTTAGTGCTATAAATTTCCCTCTACACACTGCTTTAAATGTGTCCCAGAGATTCTGGTATGTTGTATCTTTGTTCTCATTGGTTTCAAAGAACATCTTTATTTCTGCCTTCATTTCGTTATGTACCCAGTAGTCATTCAGGAGCAGGTTGTTCAGTTTCCATGTAGTTGAGCGGTTTTGATTGAGTTTCTTAGTCCTGAGTTCTAGTTTGATTGCACTGTGGTCTGAGAGACAGTTTGTTATAATTTCTGTTCTTGTACATTTGCTGAGGAGTGCTTTACTTCCAATTATGTGGTCAATTTTGGAATAAGTGTGATGTGGTGCTGAGAAGAATGTATATTCTGTTGATTTGGGGTGGAGAGTTCTATAGATGTCTATTAGGTCTGCTTGCTGCAGAGATGAGTTCAATTCCTGGATATCCTTGTTACCTTTCTGTCTCGTTGATCTGTCTAATGTTGACAGTGGAGTGTTGAAGTCTCCCATTATTATTGTATGGGAGTCTAAGTCTCTTTGTAAGTCTCTAAGGACTTGCTTTATGAATCTGGGTGCTCCTGTATTGGGTGCATATATATTTAGGATAGTTATCTCTTCCTGTTGAATTGATCCCTTTACCATTATGTAATGGCATTCTTTGTCTCTTTTGATCTTTGATGGTTTAAAGTCTATTTTATCAGAGACTAGTATTGCAACCCCCGCTTTTTTTTGTTCTCCATTTGCTTGGTAAATCTTCCTCCATCCCTTTATTTTGAGCCTATATATGTCTCTGCATGTGAGATGGGTCTCCTGAATACAGCAGACTGATGGGTCTTGACTCTTTATCCAGTTTGCCAGTCTGTGTCTTTTAATTGGAGCATTTAGTCCATTTACATTTAAGGTTAATATTGTTATGTGTGAACTTCATCCTGCCATTATGATATTAACTGGTTATTTTGCTCGTTAGTTGATGCAGTTTCTTCCTAGCCTCGATAGTCTTTACATTTTGGCATGTTTTCGCAATGGCTGGTACCGGTTGTTCCTTTCCATGTTTAGTGCTTCCTTCAGGGTCTCTTGTAAGGCAGGCCTAGTGGTGACAGAATCTCTAAGCATTTGCTTATCTGTAAAAGATTTTATTTCTCCTTCACTGATGAAACTTAGTTTGGCTGGATATGAAATTCTGGGTTTAAAATTCTTTTCTTTAAGAATGTTGAATATTGGCCCCCACTGTCTTCTGGCTTGTAGAGTTTCTGCCGAGAGATCTGCTGTTAGTCTGATGGGCTTCCCTTTGTGGGTAACCTGACCTTTCTCTCTGGCTGCCCTTAAGATTTTTTCCTTCATATCAGCTTTGGTGAATCTGGCAATTATGTGTCTTGGAGTTGCTCTTCTCAAGGAGTTTCTTTGTGGCATTCTCTGTATTTCCTGGATTTGAATGTTGGCCTGCCCTACTAGGTTGGGGAAGTTCTCCTGGATGATATCCTGAAGAGTGTTTTCCAACTTGGTTCCATTTTCCCCCTCACTTTCAGGCACCCCAATCAGACGTAGATTTGGTCTTTTTACATAATCCCATACTTCTTGCAGGCTTTGTTCATTTCTTTTCCTTCTTTTTTCTTTTGGTTTCTCTTCTCGCTTCATGTCATTCATTTGATCCTCAATCGCTGATACTCTTTCTTCCAGTTGATCGAGTCGGTTACTGAAGCTTGTGCATTTGTCACGTATTTCTCGTGTCATGGTTTTCATCTCTTTCATTTCGTTTATGACCTTCTCTGCATTAATTACTCTACCATCAATTCTTCCACTTTTTTTTCAAGATTTTTAGTTTCTTTGCACTGGGTATGTAATTCCTCCTTTAGCTCTGAGAAGTTTGATGGACTGAAGCCTTCTTCTCTCATCTCGTCAAAGTCATTCTCCATCAAGGTTTGATCCGTTTCTGGCGATGAGTTGCGCTCCTTTGCCGGGGGAGATGCGCTCTTATTTTTGAATTTCCAGCTTTTCTGCTCTGCTTTTTCCCCATCTTTGTGGTTTTATCTGCCTCTGGTCTTTGATGATGATGGTGACGTACTGATGGGGTTTTGGTGTAGGTGTCCTTCCTGTTTGATAGTTTTCCTTCTAACAGTCAGGACCCTCAGCTGTAGGTCTGTTGGAGATTGCTTGAGGTCCACTCCAGACCCTCTTTGCCTGGGTGTCAGCAGCAGAGGCTGCAGAAGATAGAATATTGCTGAACAGCGAGTGTACCTGTCTGATTCTTGCTTTGGAAGCTTCCTCTCAGGGGTGTACTCCACCCTGCGAGGTGTGGGGTGTCAGACTGCTCCTAGTGGGGGATGTCTCCCAGTTAGGCTACTCAGGGGTCAGGGACCCACTTGAGCAGGCAGTCTGTCCCTTCTCAGATCTCAACCTCCGTGTTGGGAGATCCACTGCTCTCTTCAAAGCTGTCAGACAGAGTCGTTTGCATCTGCAGAGGTTTCTGCTGCTTTTGTTGTTTACTGTGCCCTGTCCCCAGAGGTGGAGTCTACAGAGACAGGCAGGTTTCCTTGAGCTGCTGTGAGCTCCACCCAGTTCGAGCTTCCCAGTGGCTTTGTTTACCTACTTAAGCCTCAGCAATGGCGGGCGCCCCTCCCCCAGCCTCGCTGCTGCCTTGCCGCGAGATCGCAGACTTGCTGTGCTAGCAATGAGGGAGGCTCCGTGGGTGTGGGACCCTCCCGGCCAGGTGTGGGATATAATCTCCTGGTGTGCCTGTTTGCTTAAAGCGCAGTATTGGGGTGGGAGTTACCCAATTTTCCAGGTGTTGTGTGTCTCAGTTCCCCTGGCTAGGAAAAGGGATTCCCTTTCCCCTTGCGCTTCCCAGGTGAGGCGATGCCTCGCCCTGCTTCAGCTCTCACTGGTCGGGCTGCAGCAGCTGACCAGCACCGATTGTCTGGCACTCCCTAGTGAGATGAACCCAATACCTCAGTTGAAAATGCAGAAATCACCGGTCTTCTGTGTTGCTCGCACTGGGAGTTGGAGACTGGAGCTGTTCCTATTCAGCCATCTTGCTCCGCCCCCCCTTTTTTTTTTTTTTTTTTTTTTGAGACAAAGTCTTGCTCTGTTGCCCAGGCTGGAGTAGGGTGTCACGATCTTTGCTCCCTGCAACCTCCACTTCCTGGGTTCAAGCAATTCTGTTGTCTCAGCCTCCTGAGTAGCTGGGACTGCAGGTGTGCACCACTACTCCCAGCTAATTTTTAGTAGGGACAGGGTTTTACCATGTTGGCTAGGTTAGTCTCCAAATCCTGACCTCAAGTGATCTGCCTGCCTCGGCCTCCCAAAGTCCTGGGTTTACAGTCGTGAGCCACCGTGCCCGGCTAGCAGTGACTGTTTTTGTAAGATAAGGTCAATAACAAAAAGTAGAATTTTTGACTTCTGTTGTTGGAAGTGGTTTTTTTTCTGTATGTCTTTTTTTCTATTTGCTTTTACATCCTGTGAGCTTAGATTCAGGTTTTCCTAAACTTAAGCTCACTCTGTGTTTTCCTGTAACAGTTTTATGCTTTTAGGTCTTGTGTTTAGGGTTTAATGTATTTTGAGTTTCTGTTTGTGTATTGTATAACATCAAGGTCTTATTTCATCCTTTTGTATGTGACTATCCAGTCATTTCAGACTGCTCAATTGAAGACTGGTGATTCCTCATCTCATCTTTTTTCCCTTTGAGACGCAGTCCTGCTCCTGCTGTCACCCAGACTGGAGTGCAGTGGCGAGATCTCAGCTCTCTACAACATCTGCATCCTTGCTTCAAGAGATTCTCTTGCCTCATCTTCCCAAGTGTCTGGGATTGCTGGTGTGCACCACCACACCTGACTACTATTTTTTGTATTTTTACTAGAGATGGAATTTCACCATTTTGGCCAGGCTGCTCTGAAACCCCTGACCTCAAGTGATCTGCTCGACTGAGTCTCTGAAAGCTCTGGGAGTACAGGTGTGAGCCACAGCACCCGGCCTCATTACATCTTCTAGGTGTTCCTTTGAAGAAAATGTGTTGACTGCATACAGGTGTGCATTTAGGTTCTCTTATGTGCCTAGGTTCATGGATTCATTTTTATGCCACTACTGTAGTGTTTGAATGAGTGGAGGTTTTACATGTATTTTGAAATTGGGGGTGTGCAGCCTCCAATTGAGTTTGTATTCCCTAGGATTGCTTTGTATATTCAGGTTCTTTGGGTCTTTGGTGATTCCATGTGAATGTCTAGCCGTGTATCATTAACATTCCATTAAACGTTTGTTTCATACTTTATGTCCAGAATTAGGGGTGCATTGGGACATTGTGATACTTTGTATAGCTTGAGTATGGAGAAAATCAGGGAGTTTCCCATGCTTGTGACCACGTATAGGTTTGATAGCTTCGATATGTGAACATTCAGTATCCTCCTTGGTAGCTCTTTTGAAAACGGCACGACCATGTTGTTAAGTCTTGTCGCCCTGCTTTGGACTGGAATACCAGAATGTATTCCTCTCCTGTAACTTTCTGTGTACCTATTGCCAATCCTTGATGTCCTCTCCTCCAACTAGGCTGTGGTGACCATTGATATATTTTCACCTTCAGTAAGTTAAATTTTTCTGCTCCCACATGAGTGAGAACATGCAGGCTTGATCTTTGTCTGCCTTTCTGATTTGATTGAACAGAATATCTCCAGGTGCAGCCATGTTGCTGGAAATGATAGGATTCCAGGATTTTTGATGGCCCAAAAGTATTCCATTGTGTCTGTGTACTAGAGATTCTTCATCCCTTCATCTGTAGATGGACCGGGAGACTGATTTCTTATCTTGGCTTTTGTGCATAGGGCTGAATTCCACCTGGGATGACAGATAATCTCTTCCATGACCTGATCCTGTGCTCTGTGTATATACCTGGTAATAGAATTGCTAGATAAAATGGTAGTTGTAGTTTTCCGATTTCAAGGAACATCCAAGTGGTTTCTTTAGTGTGCATACTAGTTTACCATATCCCACCAGCTGTGGAGACAAGTTCCTCCTCTGAAAATCTATGATTTTTTTGTCTTTTAATATTTTTCAATTTTTTTCTTGTAGCATCCATTGCATGTAGAGTGAGATGGAATCTGAGTGTGTGTTTGATTTTTGTGTGTGTGTAAATGGTACTTGATAAGTTATTGTGAATTTGTTTTTAATTTATGTAGGACTGGGCAGAGGACCTGAAGACATGAGATTTATGCACAGGTCAAAGAGAAGATTCCCACCATTGCTGATGCACACAAAAGCGTAAGTGAAAAACACACTCAGATTTCATCTCACTCTGGTTAGAATGAATACTACCAACATTTGATGGCAGTTTGTTTCTATAGAGTGTACATTATACCCACACACACACAATCCAAGGTGCAAAGGACATTTTGAGATATCTATATGTAGCATCATGATGAAATCACCGTATCTGGCGTGTCTGTGATCTTCCATCATTATTTTTTCTCTGTTGAGAGAATACTCAGAACCGTATTTTCCAGCTGATTTTCAAAAATTTTTCTAGATTCTGTTGACCCTAGTCACCTAGTCACCCTGCTGTGCAGTAGAACACCAGAATGGATTCCTCGTATCTGAGCGTCACTCTGTACCCGATACCCTGCCGAGGCTTCCTGCTCTCCCCAGCCTCTAGTAACCCCTACTGGAAGTTCTGCTTCTAAAAGGCAGTGTTTTTTGGATTCCGTATGCCTGATGTCATGCAGTGTGGGTCTCTCCCTGGCAGACTCGTTTCATTTCACCTAATTGTCTTCCAGGTTTCTCCAAGTGATTGCAGATGACATGATTTCCTGAAGTGTTACAGCTGAAGTGTGTTTCCTTGCGTACATGTACTGTGGTTCCTTTATCCCTTCATCTGTGGATAGACAGGTAGGTTGATTCCACGTCTTGGCTATTGTGACTAGGGCTTCAGGACACATGAAAAGGCAGATAACACAGGGATTTCATTGTCTCTAAATGTGTACCCAGTTGTGGGATTGTTACACAACTGGAGTGGCAGTTGTGCTTCTTTTACCTTCTTTTTTTTTTTTTTTTTTTTTTAAAGATGGAGTCTTACTCTTGTCACCTAAGCTGGAGTCCTGTGGCGCGATTTCAGCTCAATGCAAGCTCCGCTTCCTGCGTTCAAGCGATTCTCCCGCTTCAGCCTCCCGAGTGGCTGGGAATACAGGCACCTACCACCACGCCTAGCCAATATTTGTATTTTTAGTACAGATGGGATTTCACCATATTGGTGAGGCTGGTCTCGAACTCCTGACCTCAGGTGATCCACCTTTCTCGGCCTCCCAAAGTGCTGAGATGACAGGTGTGAGCCACTGTGACCGGCCTACCTTTTGCTTTTTTAAGGAACTTCCAAAAGTTTTTGTAGTGTGTACAGTGATTTTCATTGCATAAAGAGTGTAGAAGATTTTTTTTTTCTGCAAGTCTTTTGAGTTTTGTCTTTTGTAATACTCATTCTAGGTGGAATTAGATGGTAACTGAGTATGGTTTTGATTCACGTTTTTGTGAGGATTAGTGATATTGAGGAACTGTCACCTGTGAGTCAATTTCCTGCCTTCTTTTCACTCAGGTCTATTTAGATCCTTTTACCTTGGATATTTGTTGTTGTTTTGTTTTTCACTTAGTCATATCAGTTTATTGTATGTGTTAGATAACAACCTCTTTCAGGGTTAGGATTTTTTATCGTTTCTCCCAGTCTTTAGGGTTCCTTTTTTTTGTTTCACTGTTTCCTTTTCCCTGTAGAATTTGTAAAGTGTCCCTAGTCTCATATGGTTATAGTTGTGTATGTTAGCAGTGATTTTTGTGTTCAACACCGCGCTTCCACGAAACACACACACACACACACACGGAGCCAAGCCTTGCATTGTCTATGGATGTAGTTTCCCTACTTTTGGTTTTTTTTTTTTTTTTAGTGTTATGATGCTTTTTTACCTTTTGCAGCCTGTTTGCATAGATACAGGGATTCCTAAAATATATACCCACTCTGTTTTCTTATAGGACCTTTACAGTTTCAAGATTGAGTTTAGGTCTTTAATTCATTTTGTGTTGATTTTGTGTATCGTGCATTGTAAGGGTCGTATTTCAGTGTTTTTCCTGTGGATATTCAGTTTTCTCAAAATCAATAATTGAACCAGACTCTCCCTTTCACGTTATATCTTTTTGGGGTTTTGGAAAATGTGTTCCCCACATATCATGTTGGATAGAGTATTTGTCTGCCTCATTGTGTCACTTAGGTTCTCGTTTTGTGTTTGTGACAGTCATGGATTGTTTGGATAACTACAGATTGTTTTTTCATGCGTTATTTTCTTTGGTTCCAACCTTGGATTTTTCTTTTTTTTTTTTTTTTGGAGGCGGAGTCTTGCTCTGTCGCCTGGGCTGGACTGCAGTGGCCGGATCTCAGCTCACTGCAAACTCCACCTCCCGGGTTTATGCCCTTCTCCTGCCTCAGCCTCCCGAGTAGCTGGGACTACAGGCGCCCGCCACCTCGCCCGGCTAGTTTTTTGTATTATTTAGTAGAGACAGGGTTTCACCGGGTTAGCCAGAATGGTCTCGATCTCCTGACCTCGTGATCCGCCCGTCTCGGCCTCCCAAAGTGCTGCGATTACAGGCTTGAGCCACTGCGCCCGGCCAGATTTTTCTTTTAATGCTTTCTACTCTTATTATAGTTTAAAAGGTATATATACAAGGTAGTTACATCTGTTGATTGCATGACATTGAAACTTGGGGTCCCAAGAACCCCATAACCCAGGCAGTGAGCAGACGGCCCACAGGGTGGGTCTTCAGCACATGTTCCCTCTCTGTTTTTTTATTGTTCTGGTGGTCATTCCAGGTGTCTGTTGTTCTCTCTTTTATGTTTGAGTCCATTCAAAGTTTAGCTCCCGTTTATAAGTGAGAACATGTGGCATTTCGTTTTCTGTTTGGGTCTTAGTTCACTTATGACAGTGGCCTGCAGTTTCCACCTTCTGTTCTCAGGTGATTCTCCCATCTGAGCCTCCAGATTAGATAGGACTACAGGTGCCCACCACCACATCCTGCTAACTTTTTTATTATTGTAGAGATGGGATTTCACTATTTTGCCCAGTCTGGTCTCAAATTCTGCACTGAAGCGATCCACCTGCCTCGGCTTCCCAAAGTGCTAGAATTACAGGTGTGAGCCACTGTGCCGGTCTCTCATGCACTGTTGATGGCTAGGTAGATTCCATGTCTTTGACATTGTGGATAATACTGCCATGAACATATGAGTGTCTGTGTCTTTCGGATAGAAGGATTGATTTTCCTTTGGGTAGATGCACACGAGAGGGCTTTCTGGGTGAGATGGTAGTTCTGTTTTCAGCTCTTTGAGAAATCCCCGATCTGCTTTCAATGGTGTCTGTACTAGTTTTAATCCCCTCCCCTCCCCGAAAGCGTACCAGCGTTTCATTTCCTTGGCTGCCTCGCCAGCATGTGTTCCTTGTCTGTGTAGTCCTCACCATTGTGACCTCCGTGGGATTACAACGTCTTGTAATGTTTTTGATTGGCAGCTCTCTGGTAGTGAGTTTGAGCGTGTTTTCCTATTTGTTGGTTGCTTGTACATTGAGTTTTGCGAAGTGTGTGTTCACATTTCTTGCCCGTTTATTAATGGGATATTCCCTTCTTGACTTATTGAAGGGCCTTGTAGATTCTGAATATTAGATGTTGTTCAGATGCAGAGTTTGGGACCTTGTTCTCCCATTCTGTACACTGTACTCTGTTGGTAGTTTCTTTTGCTGTGCAGCAGCTCATTCAGGTATTCGGTCTGACTTGTCAATTTCTGTTTTTGTTGCCATTACTCTTCAGGACTTAGCCATCTAAATTCTTTGCCAAAGCCTATGTGGAGAAGGATATTTCACAAGTTTTCTCATTAGATTTTAATAGTTTGAGTTTTTCCATTTAAATCTTCCATTCATCTTGAGTTCCTGTTTGTGTCTGGTGAGAGGTAGCAGTGTTATTCTTCTGCACATGGCTAGCCACTTATTTCAGCACTGTTGATTGAATAGGGTGTCCTTTTGCCTTTGCTTACTTTGGTGGATTCTGTGTTAGATCAGATAGTTTTCAGCGTGTGGTTTTACTTCTTGGTCCTCCCTTGTGTTCCACTGCTCTGTGTGGAAGCAGGTCCCTAGCTTTTCCGTGAAATTTGAAATCAGGAAGTGTGATGTGTCCGATGTAGTCTGGGTGTCTCAGGATTGCAGAGGATGAAACTCAGGGCGCTTCATGGTCCCACATGAATATTAGCATCACCTGTTTCTATTTCTTTCAACAAATGTGTTGCATAGTAAAGGAACAATACAATGAGAGGGTAGAGTGGGGCATTATGGTCCATGCATACATTGTGGAATGATGAAATTGGGGTTCTTAGTGTTTCTGTTACCTTTTCCCGTTGTTTATTCTTTTACGGTGAGAACCTTCAGTATTCTCCTGTCAAGCTGCTTTGAAAGTGATGTGCCGATACAGTTAACCCTGGTCACCCTGCACTGGAATAGAGAAACAGACGTTTCTTCCTCTCATTTTCCCAGTTACAGTCCCTGCCCATTACCCCTCTTTTCCCCCAATCTCTGCAAACTAATATTGTGCTCGCCAGGTCTTTGAGATAGAGTTTCTCAGATTCTGCATGTGTGAGATGACTCAAGGTTTGTTTCTCTCCCCCTCACTCATTTAATTTACCATCATCTCCTCCAGGTGCAACTGTGTGGTTCCCCACGATAGGATTTCATTGTGGTTTTCTGTCTGAAGAGTATCCCAGGGTGTACATGTGGAGCAGCTTCTTTATCCCTTCGTCTGTGGATTAGCAGGTAGGTTGATGCTTACACTGACTCTTGGGAACAGTGCTGGAATCCACATAGGTGGGTAGATCTGTCTTTAGTGTCCTGATTTCAATGGCTTTGAGTGTATTCCTAGTAGTAGAATTGATGGTTGAAATGGTAGCTGGAGTCTTTTAAGGTTTGGAGGAACCTCCAAGTGGTTTCTGTAGCGTGTGTGCTAGTTTACCTTCTCACGAACTATGGAAGAGTGTCTCTCTCTCTCTCTCTCTCTGGAAATGCACCAACATTTCCCTTCTTTTGATTTTTTTTTTCTCTTTATTTTAGTACTCATTCCAGTTAGAATGAGATGGTATCTAAGTGTGGTTTTGATTTACATTTTGCTTGTGGTTAGTGATGTTTGCCAAGTTATTGTGAACTTGTTTCAATTTGACATGTAAGACTGGGCAATGGACCTGAAAACCTGAGATGGATGCATAGGTAAAAGATTCTGACTTAACATTACTGATCCTCACGAGAAGTCAATCAAAACCACACTCAGAAAGCATCTCTCTCTGGTGAGAATGAATGTTACCAAAATGGGACAACAGTTTCATTGCTATAGAGTATGTGTATATAACCAGCGGGTGGAAGGGACAATTTGGTCTGTGTAAACGTAGCATCATAATGAAGTGGCAGTGTCTGGCACCTCTGTGAGCTCCAGACTTATGATTTCTCTGTGGAGAGAATATTCACAACTGAACTTTGTAGCTGTTTTGAAAATTGTGGTTTTCTGTTCTTGCCTTTTGGCATAATGGCCTACGGCTCTGTCCAGGTTTCTGGTAAGGGCATGGATTTGTTTTTATGGCTGTGTAGTGTTCTGTGGTGTGTATGTACCACATTTCCTTTCTCTGATCCACTGCTGATGGGCACCGAGGCTGATTCCATGTCTTCACCATTGTGAGTAGTACTGCCGTGAACATGCGAGTGCATGTGTGTTTTGGATGGAAGGATTTTCCTTTGGGTAGATCCTTAGGAGTGTGAGTCCAGTGCTGGATGGTAGTTCTCTCTTAATTTCTTTGAGAAATGTCCACACTGCTCTCCAGGGTGTCTGAACTAGTTTGCATTTCCCCCTACAGTGGACCTGCATTTCTTTGCTCATCTGCCCCACCAGCCTCTGTTGTTGTGGACTGTGTATCATAATTGCCATTCTGACCAGTGTGAGATGGTATCTCAGTATGTTTCTGATTTGCATTTCTCTGATAATTAGTGAGATCCAGCATGTTTTCATTCTCATTGGTTTCTGGTACACCTTCTTTTAAGTGTGTGTTCATGTCCCTTGCCCATTTATAAGTTGGATTGTTTTTCCTGGTTTTATTTGTTTAAGGTCTTTACGATAAATCCTGGATATTAGACGTTTTTCAGATGCATAGTTGGGGAATATGTTCCCTCATTCTATAGGCTGTGTGTTGGCTCTGTGGTTGTTTCTTATGCAGCAGCTCTTTTGTGTATTAGGTCCCACTTATCAGTAATTGCTTTTTTTGCCATTGCTTTTGGGGACTTGACATATAAATGCTTTGCCAAAGCCTCCGTCGAGAAGGGTATTTGCTAGATTCTCGTGCAGGATTTTTTTATAGTTTCAGGTCTTGGATTTTTATGTGTTTATGTATTTATTTACAGAGCAAGTCTCGCTGTGTCATACAGGCTGGAATGCAATGGAGCAATCTTGGCTCACTGCACCCTCCACCTTCCAGGTTCAAGTGATTCTTCTGCCCCAGTCTCCCGAGTAGGTGGGAGTACAGGCACGCACCACCATGCCTGGCTAAGTTTTGCTTTTTTAGTAGAGACAGGGTTTCACCATGTCGGCCAGGCTGGTCTCAAACTCCCCGACCTCAAGTCATCTGCTCGCTTTGGCCTCCCAGAGTGCTTGGATTCAAGGCATGAGCCACTGCGCCCAGCCCAGGATTTTGCATTTCAATCTTTGATTCAATTTGAGTTGCTTTCTGTACATGGTGAGACACGGGCCCAGTGTTATTTCTTCTGCATCTAGGTAGCCACTGATCCCAACACCACTTAGTGGTAGGGAGTCCTTTCTCCATTGCTTATTTTTGTTGATTTTTTTTTCAAGTATGATGATTTCAGGTGTGCAGGTTTTATCTGGGTCTTCTAATCTGTTCCACTGTTCTGTGGAAGCGGGCGCTCAGCTTTTTAGTGAAAATGCCAACCCATTACATTGTCTATGGGTGTTTTCTTAAGAGTGCTTCCTTTGTTTCAATTTTTAAAAAACACATTTAGCAGCCTATGTGCATGGATTTCTTTTTGAAAATACATGTGCACCTTATGTTTTCTTGTAGGAGTTTTGTGGTTTCAGAATTTTTAGGCCTTTAACGTATTTTGCATTGATTTTTGTGTTGCATGACACAAGGGTCCTAGTTTAGTGTTTTGTTTGTGAATATTCAGTCTACTCAAAATCATTTATTGAACAAGCTCTCTTTTGCCCATTGTGTCTCTTTGGTGTTCTTTTGAAAAATGTGTTCACTATATGTAAATTGGGGTTAATTTGGTTTACTCATACTGTCCACTTTCTTAGTTTATGCCAATAAAAGATTGTTCCGATAATTATAAAAGTTTGTGTTTTTCATTCATTATTTTAGGTTTTAAGTTTGTATTTTTTAACTAATTTCTACATTTATTATAGACTAAAGGGTACAAAGGCAGATTACTTACTGCCTTTGGTATATTGCATGACACTGAGACTGGGGTCCCAGAGACCTTATCACGCAGGGACTGGTTGTACCCATCGGGTAGATCTTTAGGCCATACCTCGTCCCGTCTTCCTTTTTCATCTGATAGTCATCATTCATGAGTGTCTGTTGTTTTCACTTTTATGGTAGGGTGTATTCAATGTTAGCTCCACCTTAGAAGTGAGAACATGTGGCATCTGGTGTTCTGTGTGTTCCTTACTTGCCTTCAGATAATGGCCTCCAGCTCCTTTCATGTTGCTGCCAAGGATGTGATTTCTTTTCTTTTTTTTTTTTTTTAACGGCTGCCTAGTTTTTCATGGTATATATGTACCAAATTTTCCTTTTCTGATCCACTGTTCATGGGTGCCTGGGTTGATTTCACGTATTTACCATTGTTAATAGTGCCGCCAAGACCATTTGTGTGCATGTTTGTTTTGGACAAAAGAATTTAATTTCCTTTGTGTATAGGTGGGTTTGCTGTGTCAGATGGTAGTTGTGGTTTAAGTTCTTTGAGCAATCTCCAACGTGCTTTCCGTGGTGTCTGAACTACTTTGCATTTTCACCAAAAGTGGACCTGTGTCCCCCTTCTCTGCTGCCTCGCCAGTGTCATTTTTATTTTCTTAACTGTGTAATCGCTATTCTGACCAGTGTGCGATATATCTCATTGTGCTTTTGATTTGTATTTCTCCGATAATTAGGTTCAACATATTTTCAAATTTTAGGTTGCTTGTATATCATCTTTCAAGAAGTGTGTGCTTATATCCATTGCCTATTAATTATTTGGGGAGTTTTGCTAATTGATTTGTGTGAGGTCTTTAAGGTAGATTCTGGACATTAGAACCTTGGTCAGGTGCATAGTTTGGGAACATTTTCTCTCATCCTGTATGTCATCTGTCTACTCTGTTGGTAATTTCTTGTGTTGTGTGGTGGCTCTTTAGTGTATTAGGTCCCACATGTCGATTATTGCTTTTGTTGCAGTGTCATATGGGGTCTTAGGCATATAAATGCTTTGTCAAAGCTGATGTCGAAGGGTATTTCCTAGGGTCTCTTGTAGGCTTTTTGTACTTTGAGGTCTTCCATTTATATCCTTTATTCATCTGAGTGAACTTTGGTACATGGTGAGAAGTAGAGGCTCGCCATATGCAGAAGATATGGGGAGTTCTTTTCCCATTACTTATTGTGTATTTCATCCAGAATCAGGTGGTATGAAGTGTGTGAGTTTATTACGCCAGTTCTCTGTTCTCTTCCACTCATCCATGTGGAAGCAGGTCCCTAGAGTTTGAGTGAAATTTCAAATTAGAGTGTGATGCATCCAATGTAATTTGGATTTCTCAGAATTGCTTTGGAAATGCAGGGCATTTCCTGGTCTCACATGAACTTCAGCATTGTTTCTTTGTATGTCCTTAAGAACAATTTGTTCTATAGTAAAAGTATACAATTAAAGAGTAGAGTGGGACATTTTGATCTATGCATATATACCTTGTGTAATGATGAAAGCAAGGCATTGACTGTCTCTGTTACCTTGTGTAGTTATTATTTATTCTCTGTGGTTGCAATATTCAGAGTCCTTCTTTTCAGCCTTTTTTGGAAAATATGGTGGGATACTGTTAAGTCTAGACACCCTGCTGTGGAGTAGAACAGCTGAATTTATTCCTGTCATCTGAGTGTAACGTTGTATCCACTTCCCAGTTCCTGCTCGACTCCTCATCCCACAGCCTCCCTTCACCACTGTGGAACTTTCTATATCTAGGAGATAAAGTCATTTAGAGAGAAAGCTGATCTCATTCTCACATGCATGAAATCATGTCGTGTTTGGCTTTCTCTGCCTGACTCGTTTCATTGAAGGTCATGTCCTCCAGGTTTCTGCATGTTGCTGCAGATGACATGGTTTCGTGAATTTCTCTGGCTGAAGAGGATTCCATTGTGTACTGCAGTTTCTTTATCCCTTCATCTGTGCATGAACAGGTAGGTGGATTGGATACCTTCGCTATTGTGAATAGTGCTTCAGTCGCCATAGGAAGGCTGATATCTCTTCAACATAACAGATTCCATGTACTTTCTGTGTATAACTGGGGGTGGGATTGTAATGTCAAATGTTTAAGGCACCTTCAACTGCTTTGCTTCGTGTGTATAATAATGTACATTCCCAGAAAAAGTGTATGAAAGTGTCTTTTTCTGCATTTCTACGTTGGCCTCTGCCTGTGAACGTATGGGTTGTGTTGGTTTTTGTTTTGTTTTGTTTTGTTTTTTGGTAAGTTTCATTCTAATTAAAGTGAGAGGTATTTGAGTGTGGCTTCTACTTAGACATTTGTGTGAGGATTAGTGAGGTTGAGCAGCTTCTCTTTGACCTGTCATTGAATTTCGTGTTTTCTTTTCAGATGTGCCTGTTTAGGTTCTTTGCCCAGTTTTAGCTTGGGTATTTGGTTTTGTTCATTTTCCCAGTTAGAGTAGTGTTAGTTTCCCATACGTTAGATTAACAACCACTTTCACAGATGTGATTCTGCTGAACTTTCTTTCAATCTGTAAGATGCCTTCTTTTTAATAGTTGATTGTTTCTCTTCCCCATGTGGTAGCTCTAAAATGATGTATAGTCTCATGTGTTTGTATTCACATTTGTTAGCAGTGATTTTAGTGTTCCATCCAAAAAGAACAAAAAATAAGAAAAAGTATTGCCAAATCAATTACATGGTCAAAGATTTCTTGCCATAGATAATTTTTGCTTTTGTTTTCTTTCCTTTTTGTAAACTGCATGAAGAGATACAAGTTTTGCTGAGATACAGACTCCCACTTTTCTTATAGGAGCTTTGTGGCTCCAGGATTGGGTTTAGGTGTTTATTTGGTGTTGATTTAGAGGTATGATATTGCAGACCCTGAAATGTTGACTTCTTTGTCTTGTTTTTGTCTAATAGGGCACAATGGGGTTTGTGTTCAAATTAAGCTCTGGGACATCCTTTTGATACTGGGTTCAAATGATTCTCTCCTTCCTTGATGTTCACTTAGGGGAGAAGTGTCAGAAAGTCTGGGAAGATCCATAGTGGAAAAAGTTTATCTGTATTTTGTGGAGACTGATGGCCAGCTCTCTTCAGCCCAGGACTTCTGGAGAAGGCCAGCCCTTCTGCTTGCTTAAATACCTCCCATCTCCAGCCCTTCAGTAAATATTTCAGTGATTCATTAAATATTCAAACCTTAAGAAAGTAGAGTAACCCAGTGGAAGTTGAATTTAACTAGAATTTAAGTTTGAGAGTAGCTGGTCAGTAGAACAAGTGTGGTAGATTGGGTGACATATTATGGTTTTTAAGGATTTTTGGGTTTTTTTGTTTTCCTTAAACAGAGTTAACAATAATCAATTTGAATAAAAAGGGAAAACATGAAATGTTTGGCATGTGTAATGTGAACGCTGTTCTATGACTTGTTCAGCCATAGCCTCAATTTGACATACTAGACTGTGAATCCTAAAGACTGGTATACAGTTACTGCACTGGCTGAACTTTTCTCATGCCAACAACTATAGAACATTTTGAATAGTGTTTTAAAATTTTATTTTGATGAAAGTTAAGAAAAAAACCCTTACTTATACACTAAAGAAAATAAACATAAAATGATCTACCCCCGACTCGCAAAAGTCCCATGGCCTGATCCTGGCCAGCAGGAGCAGCTTGTGTTGAGGAGCAGGGGCCAGATGCAGCTGAGCTGCCAGCCACCTATGTGGTTCCCTGGTGTCACGGTCTGGGTGAAGGATGGTGCAGAGCCGGTGTTCTGGGCAGCACCCTGGTGCGGTCCCAGCCACTGCAGGATGTTTCCGGCCTACTGTGATTCGGGCTCCAGCTGGCAGGACAGCTTGTAGCTGCAGGAGAGAGAGGCAGCTGTGAGGCCACCATGAGCCACGCATCAGGTCCCCACTCAGTGACTGCCCAGCTGGAATCCTGGGTCCCCAGCAGTTCCCATGCAACAGGGCTTGATGCTGGTCATGGAGTCATGGCCACAGGCTCTCTGCAACTGGCCACAGGAGAGCCTCCTCTAGGCCACGTGGGGTGGCTGACACCTGTAATGTCAGTACTTTGGGAGGCTGAGTGGGGTGGATTGTTTGAGGCCAGGAATTTGAGACCAGCCTGGATAACATCGTGAAACCCCATCTGTACCAGAAAAACAGCCGAACAGCAGGACATGGTGTCTGTACAGGCTGTACCATGTCCTGGGACATGGTGTACAGCAGTAGTCCCAGCTGCTTGAGAGGCTGAGGAAGGGCTTGAGCCCAGGAGGCAGACATTGCATTGAGCAAAGATGGTGACACTACAGTGCAGCCTGGGCAACAGAGCCAAACCTTGTTAAAATAAAATGGAGAGCCTTCTCCCACCCTCTGCCCGTCTGCTAGGCCCTCACCTCTCCTTGTCACTAAGCTGCTCCATTCTTGGGAAATAGGTGACAAATTTATCCAAAGGCTGAAGCCTGTAATTCATGGCAGCCACTTGGAGCAGCTGCATTTCCTGCAGAACTCGGACCTCCTAGAGACAGAAGGCAGGATGTTGACAGGGCCTGGGGGTGAAGATGCTGAGGGGGGGCTTTGGTAGGCAGGGAGAAAAGGGGGTGGTCTCTAGGGCAGTTTTCTGAAGGGGCCCTATGTAGTCCCCAGCCTGCTCTCAGAGTTGGATGTAAACATCCCCTCCTGCAGGAATTGGTCTTTGATCCAGTGCCTTTCCCAATTTCTCTTCCTGCTGTGTGTGTCAAACCCTCCCAGTAACTTTCTAAGATGTAGAGGACGGAGCCAGGGAGTGTCCTGCCCAGGGTGGACTGTGAGGTCCACATCCCCACCTTCCTCCAATGTGAATGTCCCAGCTGCTCACCTTCCTCCTCTTGTTGCTGTTGCCCTGGAAGGCAGACAGAGTCCATCAGAAAGGTCCCTGGCCCACAACCAGCCCCACCCCACCCCTTCCCATGCTGTACTACTGCTAGGGTCACCAGGGTCAGGGGATGTGCACATGACAGGATTTGGATATGCCTCAGACTCCATGCTCTAGAGCAGGGAGCATGGGAGCTGAGGCTCAGGGACACTCTGCCTCAACCCTGTCTGATGACAGGGAAACTGAGTTCTGTTACAGAAAAAAAGCGCTCAGTGACCCTGGAACTGCCTGCCCTTGGAGAGGCTCAATTTCACTCTGCAATTACAGGACTACCCTGGTGAGTCGCTGAGTCCAGTTCAGCCCACATCTCAGCAGCTTTCCAGTCAGGCAGCTCTGCAGCTTCACCACTCAAGGATAGGGACTGGTGGCTGCCATGGAGCCTCCATCACGCAGAGGTGATGAGATGGGCCTGACACCCCCACCTGCAGGAGCAGCTGTGAGGCTCTCAGGAGAGCAGGTTTGCCAATGGCTGAGATCTAAGGGCTCGGTCCAGGCCCCTCTCCTCCCAAGCCTCAGGCTCCTGGTTCCCAACCAACCTGCCCCAGGCTCACTCACATCCAGATCGTCCGGGATGGCCGAATCCAACCTCTGTAACACAGTCAGAAAATCCCCCAGGAAGGGGACCACACCCTGTGCCAAGGAGGGTTGGGGAGGTGGTGATGAGTATTGGCCATCAGATGGCTGCCCACTGTCCTGTCCCATGAAATCCCATCAGCCCCTGTCTTCCAGAACCCCCCTCCCTAGGTCTCCCGGATGGAGCAACCAAAGACCCTCAGCTGCCTTTCCCAGTTCTCTGCCTCCTCTATCCCAGATGACCTCCAAGTCTAGCAAGCACTCCTAGTTATTAAAATCCCACTCTATGGTGGGATTTTAACAATTCACAGGGGCATGTGGTCCCAGCCTTACCCTTCCCCACATCCACTCTGAGTCCAGCTTTCCCAGACCCTTGCTCTGGTCTCTCGAATGGAGATTTTCCAGGCCCAGTGTCCACAGGAGGACAGGGCTGGGTGGAAGCCCCCACTGTCTTGATATGGAGGCCTCCAGCTGGCGGGGAAGGGAGCCCTGTCCTGTGATCCCCTGCGGCCCCTCCATGAATAAGGCTCGCTCACCTTCTTTTGCCTCCGCAGCCTCATCTGCGCTCTCTGTGGGTTCCTCTCCTGGGTGGCCACCTTAAAGCTCCCCGCCTGCCAGGTGTCAGTGATGGAGACAGTGAGGCTCTCCTCCCCTCCCCAAGTTATACCCCAGCCATCCCGCACTTGGATCCCCAGGGACTGGCATGAGTCACCTGGCACAGTGCTCATTCCACTGGCCCAGCTCTACACTCCTGTGTGTGTCACCCAGTCAGGCAGCCGGGCCTGCCTGAGACTGTTCTCTCTTCTGTAAAGAGCGATGAAAACCACAGCTACCTCACAGGGCCTCCTGAGTACTTTTTCCTATTCCTGTTGCCATTGTTCTCATCCTCATCCCTCTGAGGAAGAACCAGGCATGAGCACCCTCAAATTGCTTTCTTTTCTTGAACCTCGTTTCTGTCCTGTGAGGGCTGCACTACAGGCTCAGCATCCCTTCATTTTCCAGAAGAGCAAACAGAGGCCCAGAGTGGAGAGTGACTCCCCAGGACCCCAAAAGACAGGGCGCCTCCTGCCTGTCCTGGAGGCTGTGTCTCGGCTGCCTTCACCCAGTATCTCAGCACCACCACCCATCAGGGTCCTGTTCTCTGGAGTCTCTTGAGTGTCTAGGTCTGCAACCAGGCACAGTAATGATGGGAAAGGGACAGGGCGTTTTAGGAGACCTGGTTAAGTGGCACCTGCCTATCTGAGCCCCGCTGGAGTCTGTGACACACAAACTGCATTTTAACCATGCCAAAGATTTTGCGTTGCCATTGATTCCTCAGGGGACTTCCATGCACAGAACTCTCTCTTCCTCTACTCAGGATGTGGCCTCCTGTGTCCCCATCTCTGACTGACATGGCAGGGTTTTCCAGAATCGTGGGTGGGGTGACATGTTGCCTTCTCATTTGCATGGAAGATTCTGAGATCTGGTCAGGGAGGATCCCCTAGGAATGCCTGAATCCCCCACATGCTTGTCATGAACATATGTCACTGCTCACTGGTGAGAATCCTGTGACATGAACCTTTTCAAGTGTCTGCAAAGGGCAGAGCAGGGAGTCCCGGCAAACACATATGTCTGTCCCAAGCATGCCCATTGGTACCCATAGCTGGGCAATCCACTGGACTCCCTGGCACATGAGCTTCCTCTGTTGTCGTTTCCCCTCTCGCGCAGTGTGGATAGAGGCCCCTGCCCATGGAGGTGCACTGCAGACAGAAGCAGCAGCAGAGGCCTGGCTTCCTGAGGAATTACTGGCCAGTTTGAGATAGGAAGAAAGTCCCACCTACCATGAACACCCCCCAGCCTGGAGGAAGCTCCATGCCAGCAGCATGGACCAGCATGAGAGCCAGAGCCCTGCTAATGCTGCAGCTCATCACCCCTGCTCAGCAGCCCAGCAGCCATTGCCACATCCCATTTCCAGGGCCTCCTGCCCCTGTGCCCCCACGTGCCCGTCGATCCACACACCTCTCTTCCTGTTGCCCAAGGTAGGCATGGAGGGAATTTTTCAAGTCCACTTTTAGTAGGTAAGTCAAAACAAAACAAAATAACTACTGCACACTGGGTCCAATGACCTTCCAAACTCACTCTTTTCTCTGACCCTTAAACACTTGTCCCGCATCTCCAAGACTCCACTGTACCTTGATCAGCAGGTCCCTCTTCACTGCAGTGTCTTTTTTGCAGAGTTCTTTTAGATATTTTGTGCTTTTGCTATGGACAGAGGAAAGAAAGAAGGGTAAATTTGGGAAACACTGGGGAGATTTGTGAGTTCCAATCCAATCCCTTTTGTTTGAAAATCCAGAGAATCCCAACTTCCTGGGTGAGAGTTTCCAGTGGGGTCCTCTGATGACAAGGGCTCCAGAGGAACAGGATGGGAGTTTTCATGCTCCTCGCCTGGGCCCCGTCTCCACTTCACATGAGCCACTGTTTGTTTACAGTTAGCTTTTATTTGCACACAGTTCCACTGCTGGATACAAACACCTGAAAGTCTCCAGTTGGCTCTAGTCTGTTCCTGATGGTTAAAAAACCGTAGTCCCGAGTTGGAAATCCTTGCCTAGAAGTCCAGGGCAGCTTAGTGACCACACCCACCAGTCCATCCCTGCCTTGTGTCCCTGGACTCCAAGAACCTTTCAGAGTCGTTGAGGGCACGTGGGGAGACATACGGTCCCTAGGTCAACCCTGGTGCTCCCATGGAGAGAGTCCTCCTCACCTGGACACTGCTGCCCATGTCTTATGTAGCCGATATATTGGTTTGCCGCACAGTGCGGAGACGATGGCGTGCACCGTGGAGAAGTTGTTGAGGCTTAGGCACTCCTGAAGAGGGAAGAGTGAGCTGTGAGGTCCATGGGTGGAGCCTGGCCCACTTCAGCCTCAGCTCCCTCTGCTGAGATCTCCCCTCCTGGACGAAGCAGAGGCCTGGGAACCCTTCGGAGGGCACACCTGGGGCCGAGTGAATGTCACTCATCTAGGAGGATTTTAGTTCAACCCAAGGAAGAACCCAGGTCAGAAGTGAGCAGCTACCACTGGGCCGTGGGAGTCAAGGTCAGTGAACCTCTGGCAACAACCTCCTAGGGGATGTGCAGGGCTCAGGCTAGCGATACAGAAGCCAATCCTGAAAGCCGATGGAGGAGAAGAGCCAGTTCCCCTTTTTCAAAGAGGGAAGCCTCAGGCCCAACCATGGCTTACCCTGGCCACCTTGATCCAGTGCTCCACCACCCTGGCCCTGTCCTGGGCCCTCATGCTGTGGTCCCCGAGGCAGGAGGCGGTGACACAGTTCTTGAGCCTGTTGAAGTGTGCGACGGTGGCACGAACTGTGGGTGCCACGTGCTCATTCCCCTTCTGATGTCGTTGGCCCCAGATGGAGCCCAAGCATTCGTAGAGCTCCACCTTCTTGAACAGATCCTTTTGGGGAGAATGAGAGTGTCATGGATACAGCACACTCCAGCTCAGGGTCACCCATAGTCCCAGGCAGGGACTGAGCTCACAGTCATCCGTGGTCTCTGGCAGGAAACAAGCTGGAGCTCAGAAAGCTTTAAAATGGGCTCCAGAAGTGTGGGCGTCCCTGGGTTTGATTTTCTGCCCACCGAGGGCCCTGAATGCATCATGGCCCAGAACCCAACAAGGGTGGGAAGAGAGAGTGACATTTTCTCCCAGGCCATCTGCACTCCAAGGACTAGAAGGTGGCTCAGGCCTGTCCGTCCTGAGACCTTGTCTTCCTCCCATCCCAATCAGCCCTCTTCTCCTCCTCTCCATACTGGTGCACTTTCCTTGTGGCAGCTGCAACTATGGGCTCTGCTTGGGTGTCTGCCGTAGAATCTAGTATGCATCAAGTACCTAGTAAGCGCTTAGGGTTGTGAGGCTCCTGAGCAGCTCTGTGAGTGACCCATGGCCCTGCCTGCCCCTCAGTGATCACCTGCCCTGTCCTGCTTTCTGTCCATCCCGTCATTCAGTCTGCACGGTCACTCTGTGCAGCTGGCACGGGCGATGTCCCATCTCTGCTGTGCATGTGCAGACAGGGAAGGCTTGTGGGTGAGGAAACTCATCCAGATCCCATGGTTGGTAAGAAGTGGGGCTGAAATTGGACCCAGGGCATTGGCCGCCCCTCAGGGAGAGGCTGGTCTGAGACAGTTGGTGCCAGAGTCACAGCCTGCAAAGCCCAGCTGCTCACCACATCCATGAGGGTCAGCTGCTCTGCCAGCAGCCTGGGAGGGAAGGTCGTGATGTCCGGCATCTCCTCACGAGGTGGGTTCTTCACAGCCCCGGAACAGGGGGACTCTGGGGCTGACTGTATCTCCAGCACTGTTCCTGGAGGGGGCCCTTCTTTTGGTGCTGGCCCTGGTGCTGAATGTAGATATCTGGGTGCATCCAGGCTTGCATGTGACTCTGGCTTCAGAGCAGGCCCCAGGTCCGCCAGCAGTGGTGGTGCTGGCTCCAGGGCCAGCATTGTTAATGGGTGTTGCCCAGGAGGTGGAGTAGGATCTGGAAAAGGGGAAAAGGTCACCCCACCAGTCACTTTTCACTGGACTTTCCAAGCACAGAAATGACCGGATGGAATTTAAGGAAATTGTAGCCCCAAACCACCACCCCCGGAAAGTCTTCCAGACTGCAAGCCACCTCACCATCTGGCTTGGCCTCGTTGGGCTCCGGAAGCACCAACTGGCCTAGGACAAGTTCCTGGTGGTCCTCCACGCCCAGTCCAGGCCAGGCGAAGTTCCTGAAGGCCAGCTTTATCCGGAAAGATGACCGTTGCGGGGGCTGATAGCAAACTGAAGAGTTTTCAAGGGGCCAGGTGAACAGAATGGAGGTGATGGTGCTGGTAATGGAGTAGACAGCTGAGTCAGAGGCCTGGCCTTCTCCCACACAACCCTCCAGGGCACACTTGTGTGGTTCTGGGTCCCTGACCTGTTGCAGCCTGTGTAGAGGACAGCCCCACCCTACCCCAGGCCATCAGTGCTGTCCTGGAAGGGGCAGACCTGGCCATGCACCATGGCTGTACAGACCCTTTTGCACCCCGGCGTCCCACTGACATTCTCTTCCCAAGACCCTGGAGCATAGCACTGTGCACCTGGGCACTCAAGACTGCAGCTCCAGGCTGATTTGTGAGCAGCTTGCTCATCAAGCTCCAGCTCTGGCTCCCCTGTTCCTGGGGTTAGGAGGGTAGGGGCAGATGTTGGGTGGAGGAGGACAGGGAGATCTGGGAAGCCATGGTGCTGTGGTGGGTCTCTCAGTGGCCAGCTGTGACCCCAGCCTCCCCTCTCCTTTGCAGGGAACCTAAGTCTCCATTTACAGAACTCACTATATGCCTCTTACAGGGGAAGTCCCCAGATGTCAGCCTTCTTGTGGGCATTATAAGAAGTATGAGCCCCAGGGCTCTTTTAGCGTCTCCCCAGGCAGAGTCCACATCTTTTCCCCCATGTTTTGTGGGTGAAAACGACTTTCAGAATCCTAAATTCACCCAGTTTATACTTGTTGCTGGGCTACGTCATTCTAATCAAAATCTGGGAGGATGCCACCATACGTAGAAGAGGCCATGAGGGTTTCCCCTCTAACATTCTGTAGATACGACCTGTTTATTCTGTCTACTGTGAGTGCCTGACTCAGTAGAGTCGATACTGAGGGATTGCCATCGGCTTTGTTTATGAAATTATGCCAAACCACAAGAAGAGCGATGCAAAAATGAGATGTTTTGTATGTATGTGTTGAATGGTGAACCCCATTGAGCCTCTCCAGATGTCTGAGTGGGCCTGTGGCTCTCTTTTCAGCACCAAGTGTCCCTTCTTCTCTCTGTGTCGAGGAGAGAGACCAGCCAGAAAGAATCTCAGACATCCTTACCAGTTCCATCATAGACTTGCTTTTCTATGTGCTTTTCCAAACATCGAGGGATATGGGCCATTGAGACAGAATGCTGAGAGCTACTTCAGTGAGGGGGAAGAGAAAAGTAATAAACATGAATCACAGCACCTCCAGCAGATATCCAGAGTTTTAGGCTCTAGGGACCCCTTTTTTTTTGCCGTGTCTTAGATCATTCAGTCCCTACAAGAACCCTGTGAGGTTCATCTTCTCACTACTCCCTGTTCCAGAGGAGCCAGCTGACTCTCTGAGAGCTGCATCTTCAAGGCACAGCCAGTAGGGGACAGAGGCACCTCTGTGCCTTGTAGGGGATGGGCACTCACCTTCTAACCAGTAGTTCCAAAAAATGTGGCACGGTGATAAAGTCCCAGGAGGGGCCCAGGCAGGTGGCATAGGAGGAGATGGGTTTAGTTAGCAAGACTGGAACCAGGGAGTCCAACAGCTTCTCCCTTGTGTTGGGCTGGAAAGTTGGCATCCTGCAGATCTGATTTTCATACTAGGGGGAAAAGGAGGGACATGGGAGTCAGTGGTAACACTGTGAACCACCAGAGGATCGGGATCTGGAACTCACACCAAGAAGCATCAACCCTTCAGGGACTTGTGCATGTGGAGAACCTGGGTGCCCATAGTGAAAAGGGTTCTA
Organism: Macaca nemestrina; assembly: GCF_043159975.1. Lineage (NCBI taxonomy): Eukaryota > Metazoa > Chordata > Mammalia > Primates > Cercopithecidae > Macaca > Macaca nemestrina. The sequence continues at coordinate 91,600,963 of NC_092139.1, read as the reverse complement.
GGCTTTCAAAGTAAAATTGCATGTGAGGATGGAGAGTGATAAATGATTCTTGCTTTCAAGGCATTGTCACGGTGTTTGTTAGCTGTTGGGCAATGGCACCCTGTGAATCAGCAGCCTGCATGAAGAGCATCATCCCTGCAATCCTCACAAATCACCCTCATGGTAGAGAAGAGACACGGGCTTTTGGATTTCACATGGCTGCTGAACAGCACCTGGGTCAGAAGGGAGCACCTTCCACAGGGAGGACTGCATGAAATTCCCTGTAGGCCACCTGAGGCTCCACCTCTGATATGGAGGGGAAGGGCCTGGAGAGGCCTGGTCCCCTTTTCATTTTAGCAGCAGGGCACAGGACAAGACGCTCTAGTAGAAGAACCTTTTGACTTAAAGGGATAGGATTGTTTTTGTTCTTTCAACATGAACGTGAGTCTGGAGAAACAGCTATGGCCATCCCAGCCCTGGGCAAGGGGAAGATGCCGGAAAACTCCAGGGTGGGAGGGAGCACATCCCAAGGCCCAAGATCTGCCAGACAACTGGGGAAGAGAAAATGCAGGCAGGTATTGAAGCCGTGAAAGGTTACGCAAATGTACGTTTGAAACTGGAAATGAAACAAGGTGATTTTCTCTGCCACACGAACAACAGATTGGCAAAACGTTAAAGCATGTTAGTGTTCAGGGGAGGCTGCGTTCAGAGAAGCAGCTACCTTCAGAGGCTGCTGGTGACTGTGTGACCAGCTGGAACTCTTTTGGACAGTCAACTGGCTAGAGATGTTGAAACTTGATGACTGCATATCCTTTCACCCAGATATCCTTTTCCCGGGTGTCTGTCTTCCGCAGGGGATTTGTGTATTTTATGGATTGAATTGTGTCCCCTCCCCCAAATGTAAATGTTTCTATTCTCAACCCCAGAGACTCAGAATGTGTCTGTGTCTGGACACAGAGTTCTCCAAGAGGTAGTTCAGGTGAAGTGAGTTCATTAGGGTGGCCCCTAATTTAATATGCCTGGGGTTCTAACAAGGAGAGGTGGTGAGCGCACAGAGACGTTGAAGAGAAGACCCTGTGCTGACCGAGATAGAAGTCAGCCATCTCCACGGCAAGGAGAGAGGCCCAGACAAACCACCCCAGTCTGACAGCTTGACATTGGAGTTCCAGTCTCCAGAATTGTGAGGAACCAGATTTCTGTGCTTAAGCCCTTCAGTCAGCGTGGCATGTTATGGCAGTCCTGGCAAACTGCTCCAGCCTGTTAGGACACACATAGGATTATGCTCCCTGCAGAACGGCTTCCTAGAAAGGGAATTTTATCATGACATGCTCCACCAGCATTGAGAGGCTGACCCACTGTGGAACATGGCCTCCCTTAAGGAATATTACAGTGAGATGTGAGGGTACAGCTCCTGCCCGATTGGCCTGCAGGGATGAGTTCTGTGAGATGACACTTTAAAGACAAGTGCATGGAGTAGCTTCACCTTCTGTTGCTGTAATCAACCCCCCCCCACCCTTGTTTGTGTAAAAGTTCTGTATTTTAAGTCCTGGAGGAGGTCTGGCAGGGCAGCAGAGCTGCCTGTTTGTTGCCCGAGATACCCTTAGGGTGGGGAGTTAAAATGATAACAGTATGAGTATGTTGCTATTGTTACCATTATACTCAATTCTTGTGGCAACATGCTGAGATACTTCTGGCATAGCATAAAGTGAAAACAGAAGGATTTTCTCTGATCTTCCTCTGATAGGTGAGAGGGACTTTGCCTGTAACCAAGTTGTCACTGGGGACTGATGGCAGCTAGATTGCTTTGGGATAGGACAGTGGGTCACTAAAGTGGGAAATCCCTAGGACAGAGCTTAGGGAGTCCCCATATTTGTGTTGGAGTCCTGGGCCCACCCTGGTTTTCTGGAGTCCCTGTCTGTGGAGACCCTTCTGTGCCCCGTCTCACCCCAGACCAGCACTGGCCGTTGTTGGTGGCATGGTTCACCTGTCCTTTAACGAAGTTGGAGAAGTGGAATCCATCCAGCAGCTCCTGCTTGATCCACTGTGTGGAGCTCTACAAAGAGAGTGCCCAAGAGCCGGGCCAAGAGGTGTCAGTGGCCTGTCTGGTTGACCCCACAATGGGATACCCCCATTAGAACTTCTCCTAGCCCCCCCCCTTCCCCAACCATATTTGCCACATAGGAGCATCTGCATAGACCTCCAGCCGGAGAAGGTTGAGTTCTCTGGCAGATGACAGCTTGAGGTCTTGGGATTCAGATCTGAGTAGACAAAGTGTGTCCTCAACGCTCACCTTCCCACCCTGCCAGGCATGGTCTGGGCTGTGAACCTGACAGGCTCCAAACACCTGACAACCAGCCTGCTCCTGTCCAGGGAGGGCCCCTCATCTCCTGTTTCCCCCATACACATGGGGAGGGGCTCGGCTCTGCCCTGACGGGCAGAGCTGAGGCCTGGCCTGGACGTGCCTGCCCTGGGCCCTGTGTTACCTGGGGGTGCCTTCTGGCAAAGGGCCAGAGGCGTCGAGGGTGAGGGTTGAACCAATGTCTATATTCTTGAGAAAGACTCTCATTTTGGCCTCTCCTGCGACGAGGAGGTCGGCAGCACGTCGGGACACAGCAGGAGAACATGTTGTTCTCCGGAGTGTCGCCCACCAAATGAGCTGGAAATGGGGCTCTGTGTATAATATGGGTGCCTAGTTACCAGAATTCTAAGTTCTATTGGGGATCTGTCAGCAAGGAAGTGAGGTCACATCTTGCAGGTTCCATCCTGTAAGCTCCTCCTTTCCATGAGACCTCCTCACAGGTCCCTCTGGGTTTCTGATCGCTCACCCTCCCCCATCAACTCCTTACCTTTCACCGTTAAGCAAAAGTGTGCCTCTTCAGCACCTTGGGAAGACCGGAATATAACCATTCTCCCAGGTTTGAGGAGCCAGTGCTGGGTCAAGAGCAGCCTTTTATCATAGCAGTTGTGAGACCCTAGAGAACTCCTTTGGTGTTTTGGGGCCTCCTCAGCTTGAACAATGGGGATTATGCTAGCATCTCCTTCCTAGGCAGCTCATGAGGTGTGTTTGAGATAAATCTTAAAAACTCATGGTGTGGTGTTCCCTGTAGATTTTGCACACCCTGCAAGATGGAAGAACTACAAGAAGGGGTGAGAAGTAGCATGGAATACAACTCCAGTGGGCCTGGGGTCCACAGTGTGATCTCAGGAAAAACGAATTTTGCTCTGGGCCTCGTCTTTCATTCTCCACCAGTAGAGGTTGAGATTAAATGAAATTCAGACATCCTTTTCTGACATTACACCTTCCAGTGCGTTCCCATTTTATTTAGAACCAGACCCTGTGCCTCATCTCAGCCTTGGGTGGGTAGTATCCACAAAGACAGCACTGAGGGGTTAGTGACTCCCTTCTGAATGATGGAATAGGACACAGATGGTGGAATAGCACTTCTGAGCTAGTTCAGGCTGTTACAGCCAAGATCCGTAGCCTGGGGAGCTCATCAAGAAGAGAATTGTGTTTCTCCCAGTTCTGGAGGCTGGAAGTTGGAGATCAGGGTACCAGCCTGGTCAGGCCTTAGTGAGTACACTTCTGTCCCATTCACTGAGCTTTTACAGGTGCTGTCCTTTCCTTGGAGGATGGCTCAACTTTAGGAGCATGGGTAGATCTCCATTCAAGGCCCAGTTCTCACTTGTAGCTTGGTGATCGTGAGGAAGTCATAGAACATCCCTGTGCCTGTTTTCTCCTCTGAGAAATGGTGTTAGTGAGAATTGCTTCCCTTTTTAATTACAGAAAATAAAGCATGCAAAGAAGTTAACTCGGTGCCATTGGGCAGAGAGTGAGAGTCCAGCAAACCAGAGAGATCAGCTTGCCCTCAACAGTGGCAAGGAGTGCGGAGAGTGGGTGAGGCTGGGGCAGGAAGCAGGCCAGCCTGCCAGAGCCCAGGAACAGGTGAAGGGCAAGAGTGAGCTCCTCACCCTGAATTCTCAGGGGACACAGGCATGCAGGGTTTGTGGGGAGCACAATCATCAGGGCTGCCCTCATTCCCCTGGTTCCCTCCATATCTGATGTGGTCCCAGGGCCCCCTCTCCCTGTGTTTCCTCTCTGCCCTGTTTTCTTCCTGGCTGCCCTCCCAGGACTCATTTTGGGCCCTGGTCAGGTGGAGTCTTGAGGTAACTATAGGCTCCTCTGAGGTTCAACCTACCGTTTGTTGAGACCTCTGAGCTTAGAAACCACCTCCAGCCTATACCCGAGAGAGGGCTGGAGGGAGCTGACAGTGCAATGGCGGTTTTCCCTGGGGCAGCCACTCCAGGGCCTGCTGGCAGGTATCTGCTGAACTGGAGCTTTCTTTTGGGCCTCTGGGGTTCTGAGGTGTGATTTTCCCTCTTAAGATAGGCTGATCCCCCAGTGGGTGCCTTAGCCTCAGAAATGGTTCCCGCTGAGCTGGGAGCTGTGCTCTACCTTCAGTTTCCTAGGACACCTCACCCTGGCCCTGCCCATTCTGACTTCCGAAGCCCAAAGAGAGGGTCTGTAGAAATTGCTAGATAGGAAAGGGCTACAAATAAGTCATCGGAGGTGTATTTACTTAACAAATGTTTTTTAGTCATTACTATACATCTACCTCAGCAAAGGCGATATTTAAAAATGTTAATACCCTGAGTCACCCTACAGAGAGTTGTATTTATTTGATGGCGCAGGAGACAGTCCTGTTCTGTTTTGTTTTTTCTTTTTTGAAATGGGATCTTGTGGTGTTGCCCAGGCTGTAGCAGAGTTGCATGATCATAAGCAGCCTTGACCTCCCAGGCTCAAGGAATCCTCCCTTCTCAGCCTCTCAAGTGGCTGGGACTATGGGCATGCACCACCATGCCATGCCATATTTTTTTGTAGAGGCAGGGTCTCACTGTTCCACCCAGGCTTGTCTTCAAGTCCTAGCCTCAAGCTGTCCTACTGCCTCGGCCTCCCACAATCCTGAGTTGACAGACATAAGCCACTGTGCCTGGCCATGTTTCTTTTAAGAGCTCCCTTAGTATTTCTTTTTTTTTTTTTTTTTTTGAGACAGAGTCTCGCTCTATCACCCAGGCTGGAGTGCAGTGGCCGGATCTCAGCTCACTGCAAGCTCCGCCTCCCGGGTTTACGCCATTCTCCTGCCTCAGCCTCCCGAATAGCTGGGACTACAGGCGCCCGCCACCTCGCCCGGTTAGTTTTTTGTATTTTTTAGTAGAGACGGGATTTCACCATGTTAGCCAGGATGGTCTTGATTTCCTGACCTCGTGATCCACCTGTCTCGGCCTCCCAAAGTGCTGGGATTACAGGCTTGAGCCACCGCACCCGGCCACCCTTAGTATTTCTAATGGGCATCCAAGCAAAGAAGGCTTTGCTTGCAGAAGGCTGTGGAACCCTCCTGAGGGTGCATTTTCTTCACAGCCAGCAGATTGTTCCCTGAAGTGTCTGCTTAGCAGTGCACAGGCTATTTATATCCAGGGCTTTGGGGAGCTGTTGGGTTTGGGGACTGGCTGGGGCGTGAGTGTTGGCTCTGGGATCTGTCACAGAGGTCACAGGGTGCAAAGAACTGGTCTCACTTCATAATGACTTACCCATTTTGTGGTTCTGTTTATATTTTTTCATCTCCCTGGACTGTAAGGCTTGCTAGGACAGGGACCATGTCTTCTTGCTCCCTGGTGCCTGACTCGCAGGAGCTCTTGAGAAATATTGAGTGCATGAATGACACTTTTGGTTTCTGTGATATGTGCAGGGAAGGAGGTGTTAATGGGACATGGAGGAGGCACCCCTGTCCCAGCTTAGGGGATAGGGAGTCCAGGAAGGCTTCCAGGAGGAGGCGATACCTTGGTTGAAGCTTAAAGCCTGAGTTGCAGCTAACCAGCTGGAGCATTTGGGGAGGGGCATCTGGCAGAAGGTGCCACGTGAGCAATAGTATGGAAGTGAGCACTTAGTACCACCTTTGGGGACCAGGGCTGAGGGTCAGTGGTCCAGGCAGGGCTGGAGATGCTGGTTCATGCTTCTTGTCCTTAGAGTCCCAGGTGCCTGTGAGAGTGGCAGAGTGGCACAGCCTGCCCTCCGCTCCCATTGCTCTAGTGGTTGTTGAGGGGCCTTTGAGTTACCCCCTCTTCTCCCCACTTTGCCCACATGCTCAGAATTATATTTATTTTTTATGAAACAGAGTCTGGGTCTGTTTCCCCAGCTGGAGTGCAGTGGCATGATCTCGGGTCACCGCGACCTCCACCTCCCAGGTTCAAGTGATTCTCTTCCCTCAGCCTCCTGAGTAGCTGGGATTATAGGCATGTACCACCATGCCTGGCTAATTTTTGTATTTTTAGTAGAGACGGGGTTTCACCATATTGGTCAGGCTGGTCTCAAACTCCTGACCTCAGGTGATCCACCAGCGTCGTCTTCCCAAGGTGCTTGGATTACAAGCATGAGCCACTGTGCCCGACCAGAGAGTTATTTTTAAAGCCACCCTGCAGGGCCCTCAGGCACCATCTCCAGGATCTCATTCAGGCCTCCCACCTTACCCCTAAGAAGGAGGGGTGCTGGTTACCACTCACCTCCCTTTACAGATATCCACATGAGGTTGGAAACTTGCCCAACATCACACATACAGTGAGTAGCCGAGGATTCGACCCCAAGTCAGTGACTCCACATACTGGGCTCTCAGCCTCTCTCAGCTGCCCCCTGACACCCTGTTCTTTATGCTAATTTGCTGGTTCCAAAAGAAATGAGCTCCCTATCATTGGAGGAATGCAAGGAAATGTTGGAGCACCCCTTAGAATGGATGCTGCGGAGGGATAAAAGCCTCTTGACCACCTGGACCTTTGTGGACCCGCATCTCCTGAATGATCCCCTTTAGGTGTGATTGGTGCAGTCTCGTCAGGCACCCCAGGTCTGCTAACTCCCAATGAGGTGTTTCTTTTGGTCCTCAAGTTCAGAGAAGCTGAGTAATCCCTTCTCACGGGTTTCCTAGCACCTTGATTTTCAGATGACCCAGTTCTGGGCGGAACTGGAGGCAGGGCTTTAAGGCCATCAGAGAGGCCTAGTTTGAGTTCCAGCAGTGCCCTTTCCTGGCTGTGTGACCCTGGGAAAAATTGCATAAACTCCTTGAGCCTCAGTTTATACACCTTTAAAATGGAGTAATAATGCTCTTTTGAGGATTAAATAAGAATTCTATAAAAGCACCTGGCATATAAAGTATGTTCAAGTAAGGAACTTAAATTTGCAAGGGAAAAAACCTCATTAAAGGGGGCAAATGACAAGAACAGATACTTCTCAAAAGAAGACATACATGCAGCCAACAACCGTATGAAAAAAAGCTCAGCATCACTGATCATTAGATAAATGGAAATCAAACCACAGTGAGCTACCATCTCACATCAGTCAGAATGGCCAAGGTTGCAGAGAAAAGGGAATGTTTATACACTTTTGGTGGGAGTGTAAATTAGTTCAGTCATTGTGGAAGACAGCAACAGTTCCTCAAAGACCTAAAGACAGAAATACCATTCAATCCAGCAATCCCATTACTGGGTATATACCCAAAGGAGTAGAAATCATTATGTCATAAAGACACATGCAACTGGGCATGCTGACTCATGTCTGTAATCCCAGCACTTTGGGAGGACGAGGCGGGCGGATCCTGAGGTCAGGAGTTCGAGACCAGCCTGACCAACATGGTGAAACCCCTTCTCTACTAAAAACACAAAAATTAACTGGGCGTGGTGGCATGCACAGTAATTTCAGCTATCAGCTACTCAGGAGACTGAGGCAGGAGAATCACTTGAACCTGGCAGGCAGAGACGTTCCATTGAGCTGTGATCGCACCATTGCACTCCAGCCTGGGTGACAGAGAGACTCTGTCTCAAAAAAAAAAAAAAAAAAAAAAAAAAAAAAAAACATGCACGCCAGTGTTCACTGCAGCACTGTTCACAATAGCAAAGGCATGGAATCAACTTAAAAATGCCCATCAATGGTAGACTGGATATGAAAATGTGGTACATATGCACCATGGAATACTATGCAGCCACAAAAAAGAATGAGATCATATCCTTTCCAGGAACATGATTGGAGATGGAAGCCATTATCCTTAGCAAACTGATGCAAAACAGAAAAACAAATACCACGTGTGTTCACTTACAAATGGAAGCTAAATAATGAGAACACGTGGACACAATGGGGAGCAAGACACTGGGGCCTATCGGAGGATGAAAGGTGGGAGGAGCAGAAAAAATAGCTTGGCTAATAGGCTTAGTACCTGGATGATGAAATAATCTGTACAGCAAACCCACGTGACATGTTTACCTGTATAAAAAACCTGCACATGTACCCTTGAACGTAATTTTTTTTTTCTTTAAAAGGAATGTGTTCAAATAGTCTCTTACTTTATCATTTGGTTCAAAGTAGCCTCCAGCTTCTGCTGTGAGACAAGGTGTTCACTAGAACAAGGGCCCATTAGAACAAGGGCCACCTTTGAGTAACCTAGGGCAGATTATATGAAAAGAAAAAATCTGTGCCTCAGTTTCCCCATTCTAAAATGGAATAATTTGGGGACTTAATTATCAGGGTTGTTGTGGTTATCCACAGTTCCTGGAGCATAGTGAGTGCCCAAAAAAAGTGAATAATGAGCTTCACCACCATAAAGTTCCTGCACACAGGCCACAGTGATCCCAGACCACCACTGCCTCAGGACCACCCCAGACTCCCTGGCATCTATCAGCCTTCAAAGTGGATCAAGCCCAAGCCCACGTCTGAGAGCCTGGAATGGGGAAAGAGTGAGCTGAATTCCAGCTCTTCCAGGGCTGCCTGGCCCTCTTCCCCTGTCCACAGTCTGGTCTGTGCCCCGGGATGGGTTCGGAGGAGTGTGCAGCCTCCTCTCTTCCTGCATGGAGACGATGCCCTTTTCTGCAGTGTTCAAAGGTAATAACCTTTTACCCTCCTTGCTAATTACCAGCCTTTTCAACTTCATCTCCTGGCCTTAGGGTGTCAGCCTGTCATTAACTCCTGGGGAGATATTCTAACAGGTAGTTGGGATATCAGACTTCTGGGGCGATATAGCCAATACTGGGTAGCAAAGGTGGGAGAGGTCCTCACTTGTTGGGGCCCGTCCCTTAGGCTGAGAACTACGTGCACACTTAACATCAGCAGCTCCAGATTCATTCCCAAGGTAAGAGGTTTACAGCCAGCTTCCTGGCTGTGTGACCTCAGGAGAGGAGCTTAACCTCTCTGAGTTTTGAGATCCACAGCTGTAAGTGGACAACCTTCTCCACTCTGCAGCGTTTGGACTTGAGACAGTGTGTGAAAACTGTCATGATGGCAACAGGAAACGGGTCCTGCAAACTGAGTACATTAAGGCAAATTTAATAAATGGGCTATTGACTGGTGGTGGGAGGGAGGGCCTGGTACAGCTCTCAGATGGATGCATGGATGTGCCAGCATGATAGGAAGAGGTGGCAGGAAGGGGATCTGAGGAGGAGAAGGAGGTGGCACCCCGGTGCATCAACATTGCACTGCAGGGTGAGGCCAAGGCTATCTGGGAATGCAGATCCTCTTGGAATTCCCATGCTTTGTCCTCGCCCACAGCAGGGGCGACTCATCTTCCTCCTACACCTCAGCAGGGGCGACTCATCTTCCTCCTACACCTCTAGCACCCAGCATGGATGCACAACAGGAGAGACACAGGTCCTAGTACTGCGTGGGCCCAGTGGCCCTGATAACATCTGCTGCAGGGGCCCCCCTCTATGCCTTTTGTGTCTGGGAGGAAGCACAGCTCACCAGGCTCCCTGTTCTCCTCAGATCCCCTTCCTGCCACCGCTTCCCACTCCCGGGCCTCTGCATCATTCACCTTGCTGACCCCTGCCCCCTCCCCAGCCCCAAGCATGGACTGCACCAGGAGAAGCCCAAGCCCTGCCTCTCCTGCTCCTGCAGCTGCTTCAGCAGCCCCTTCCCCACTTCACAGTCAACCCCACATGGGGATCCCCTCTGAACGAGGAAGACAGAGGCCCTTCACATTCCTGGGCCTCAACCACAGCTGCAACAAGAGCTGGCTTTGCCTTCCCCGTCTTTCTCAGCACCAGCAGGATGGAATCCCCATCCCCAAAGTGCGTGGATTTTCCTGTCTTCTCTAGACAGAGCCCCACATTGCCCCCGACTCTAGTGGTCCTCTCTGCCGTGGTCTGTGGATGGCTGTATCTGGAGCCAGTTCCAGCCCTGCAGCCAGCACATCTGCTAAACTGGCTCCCCAGCCAACAACTGACTTGGAAGTCACCCCCATGGATTCCAGTCCCCCTTCTCAGCTTTTCCTCCTGGGGCCTCCTGCTGGCTCCGGTGAAAGCTTCCTTCCATCTACCCAGGCCCTTTTGATGCCCCACAGTGACAGCACAGCCCCAGCCAAGGACACCACCAGCCTGGCTGACCTGAGGTTCTCTGGCTTCACTCCAACATTGAAACTTCGTGTTACACCAGCAGCCACAGTCCAGGCCACATCTGGGATCCCAGATACGCAGCAGCATGGAGTCCCCACCTATAGAAGCTCTCTCCGGTTTCTAGGCCTGGCATCTCCAGCTCCAGCCCCGGTCTCAAACTCTGCTTCAGCCAGCCAGGTCAGGGCACCACAGCACACTCAGCCATAGGGGGTTCAATACCCACCACTTCCACCTTGGGCACCCCTGACAGTACCCAGCTGTCTTTTGCTGCGCCCCTGGCTGTATCCTATCCTGACCCATCCACTGCCTCTGCCTGTGAGCTGCTGCCCACAAACCCCTCCCTCAGCCAATATCCTCCCCAGCATTAGGCGGCTCTGCTCAGCATTTGGCAGCAGGAGTCCAGCCCCCTCAAGCTTGGTGGTTTCAGCGGCACTCACGGGCTTTGGGAACAGAGAGGCGGCCCCAGCTCTGGGTTTCAGAAATGAATCCCTCAGCAGCAAAGCGGCAATGAGAAGGGCCCCGAGCACCACAGACAGCAGTGAGACGTGGGGGCCTGAACCCCAGGGGCCACCCAGGCAGAGCACCCCCATAATGACTGAGGACCCAGCGTGAGGAGCAACTCTGTGTTGGGAGGCACTGTTTCAATCACATCACCCCTGGGGGATCAGTTAAGTAGACACCCCCAGTTACAAGTTGGGGACCCAGTGCCACTGCAAACAAGGCTGGCTTCAGGTGCAAGTCTGGGCTGGCCTCTGACCCTAGCAACCCCACTACCCGCAGGGGCACAGTGAGTAGGAACCTGGCCTTTTGGGTCCCCTGGTCTCCTGTCCAGGGTTCTGCTGAACGCAGGTCTGCTAGGCCATCCTCCAGTTCATCCTACAGGATAATTTCCCCATGTCAGACTTGAGCTATGAATTTTAACTATAAATTATTTGCCTAGACCAAGGTCCAGAAGAGTTTTCTCCATGTCTCCTTATAGTATTTTTGGAGTTTTTGGGTCTTATGTGCAAATCTTTGATCTATCCTGAGGTAACTTTTGTATTTGGTGGAGCACAGGGGCCCAGTCTAACTCTTCTGTATGTGGTTATCCAACCTTCCCCCTACTGTTGAACAGGGTGGCCTTTCCCCGATGTGTGTTTCTGTCGGCTCTGTTGAAGATCAGTTGACTGTGCATTTGTGGCTGTCTTTTCTGAGTTCTGCCCTTCTTACTTTGCAGAGTTCAGCTTCCTGGACTGTTCTTACAGGTTGTTGAGTGACTGCAGGTTTTCCAGGTGCAAGCTATCAGTGGCTTTACAATTCAAGGGTCTGGAAAACAGTGGCCCCCTTCCCACAGCACCACTAGACAGTGCCCCAGTGGGGACTCTGTGTGGTGATTCCAAGCCCACATTTCCCCTCCACTCTGCCCTAGTAGAGTTTCTTTGTGAAGGCTCTGCCCTTGCAGCAGGCTTCTGCCTGGATATTCAGGCTTTCCCATACATTCCCTGAAATCTAGGTGGAGGCTCTAGCTATACCTGGGACCCTTTGATCAGAGACAGGAGCCAGAGCGGCCAGCATGCAGGGAGCAGTGTGCCAAGGCTGCACAGGCCAGTGGGGCCCTTGGCCTGGTCCAGGAGACATTTCATTATTTCTAGGGCTGCTTCTGAAATATGCCCAGAGTATACTAGTCTCCTTACTCATAAATGAGAGCTAAGCTTTGAGGATGCAAAGGCATAAGAATGACACCATGGGCTTTGGGGACTTAGGGGGAAAGGATGGAAACAGGGTGAGGAATAAAAGACTACAAATTGGGTTCAGTGTACTGCTTAGGAGATGGGTGCACCAACATCTCACAAAAACTTATGTAACCAAATACCACCTGCTCCCCCAAAACCCTTGAAAATAAAAAATGTTTTTTAAAAAAAGATAAAACTGCCCTCAAGGAAAACTAGTTTTGCAGGACACTGCCAGCCTGGAAAAAGGGAAATACCGAACCTCTATCCTTTCAGTCTCACCAAAGGGGAAAACTGAGAGGCACACCTGGAGGTCACAGCACATGGCCTTGGACTCCTAGAAGAGTTATCACAGGACTTGAAAACACTTTCCTCCCTCCACATCACACCACCCCATCCTCGGGACCCCTGTATGTTACAGGGAGTGCAACAGAAGGAACTGCCAGTCTCAGATCTTGTGACAAGTCTCTAGTGAACCCCCCCCAAACAATAAGGAAGACGAAAACATGGCCGGGTGCAGTGGCTCACGCTTGTAATCCCAGCACTTTGGGAGGCCGAGGTGGACAGATCACCTGAAGTCAGGAGTTCAAGACCAGCCTGGCCAACATGGTGAAACCCCATCTCTACTAAAAATGCAAACAAATTATGGGCGTGGTGGGGGGTGCCTACAGTCCTAACCACTAGACAGGAGAATCACCTGAACCTTGGAGGCACAGGGGTATCCGTGTGTGTTTATATGTTTTTTTTTTTTTTCTGTTCCAAGTTTGCAGTGATTATATTTGTTAGCTAAGGTCCAGAAAAAAAAATAGTAACTTTCAACTCATGTTATTGGAAGTGAGCAGTTTTCTTTTATTTATTTATTTATTTTTCCTAATTCTTATTTGCTTTGACATCCTGTGAACATAGATTCATTTGGGTTTGCCTAAACTTAAGCGCAGGCTGTGTCATCCTTTGGGAGTTTCATGCTTTCAGGACTTGTGTTGAGGTCTTTTATTTCCTTTGAGGTAATTTTTGTGTATTTTACAAAGTAATGTCCTACTTCATCCATTTTTATGTGGATTGCTAGTTTATTCAGAATTACTAATTGAATAGACTGGCCATTTCCAAGCGTTTTGTCTTTTAGGTGTTCTTTTGAAAAATGTGTTGACTGCATACTTACTTATGTTTCGTTTTTGGCTGCCTGATTATGTCCAAAGCTGGTTGCATGTTTCCGTTTTCATGCCCCTACCACATTGTTTAAATAAGGATAGCTCTTAAAAGTAATTTGATATCAGGGAATGCGAGGCCTGCAATGGAGTTTGTATTTTCTAGGATTGCTTTGCATATTCAAGGTCTTTGGTGGTTTCCGATGTATTTTAGCATGAGAGTAGTTAGCCTGAAAGTGATAGATAAAATGATGGTTGTGTTTTTAATTTTTCGGGGAATATCCAACTGGTTTTTATGACATGTATACTAACTTACATTCCTATCAAGTGTGGATGAAACTTCCCCACTCTGGAAATCCACACCGCTGTTTGTCTTTCACGTATTAAATTTCTTGTAAAATTTGTTCTACTTAGAGTGGCATGGTATTTGAGTTGTTCCAGTTTACAACATTTTGTGATTAGTTATTTTAACCAAGTATTTGTAAACTTATTATTTTATGTGTTCTTTGCTGGGAAGTTTATTTAGGTTCCTCTCCTAATGTTGGTTAGGTCATTAGTTTTTCTTTCATTTTGTTTTGTTTCCTTTTTTTGTCTGTTTAGGTAGTGTAATGTTAGTTGCTTACGCTTTTTGTTTTTTTTTGTCTGTTTGTTTTTGAGATGGAGTCTTGCTCCGTTGCCCAGGATGGAGTACAGTCGTGTAGTCTTGGCTCACTGCCACCTCCACCTCCTGGGTTCAGGTGATTGTCCTGCCTCAGCCTCCCAAGTAGCTGGTATTATAGGCGTGCACCACCACACCCAGCTTATTTTTTTTTAGAGACAGGGTTTCAGCATGTTGGCTAGGCTGGTTTTGAACTCCTGATCTCAGGTGATCTGCCTGCCTCGGCCTCCCAATGTGCTGGGATTACAGGCATGAGCCACCACGCCCGGCCAGTTGCTTACACTTTTTTGAAAGAACCCCTCGTCAGCTGCATGTTTCCCCATACTTTCTTATCATTGTTTTGGATTTTAAAAATTTTATTTATTGTTTTCTTCCTTGCCCATAAGACATAGAATTTGATGTAGTCGCAAATGTGTATGATTTTTTTTTGTCTGTGATGTTGGTGACTGATGAAGAAAAGCATGAGCATACCACTCTGTGTTAATAAGGATTTTCCCCCGTTTTTATCTTCGTTGTTTTGTAAACTGTGAGTGTAGATCCAGTCTGTCGTACGTATACCCACACCCTGGGTCTTATAGAAGATGGTTTCAAGTTTTGTATTACATGTCTTTAATTAATATTGAGTGCATTATTGTATATTTTGTATAATAGGAGTTCTGTTTCATTATTTTGCATAGGAATATTTAGTTTTTAGAGCAATTTATTAAACAGACTCTCTCTTCCCCATTATGTTCTTTTAACAAATATGCTCAGTCAGGCCGGGCACAGTGGTTCACGCCTGTAATCCCAGCACTTTGGGAGGCCGAGGCAGGTGGATCACAAGGTCAGGAGATGGAGACTATCCTGGCTAACGCGGTAAAACCCCATCTCTACTAAAAATACAAATAAAATTAGTCAGACGTGGTGATGGGCGACTGTAGTCCCAGCTACTCGGGAGACTGAGGCAGGAGACTGGAATGAACCCAGGAGGTGAAGCTTGCAGTGAGCTGAGATTGCGCCACTGCACTCCGACCTGGGCAACAGAACGAGGCTCCATCTCAAAAAAAAAAAAAAAGAAAATGAAAAATGTGTTCGCTACATATCATGTTGGGTTGAGTATTTGGCTACCTCATTCTGTCCGTTAGGTCCTCGTCCCATATTTGTGACAGTCATGGATTGTTTGGATAACTACGGGTTGTTTTTTCACTTATTGTTTCCTTTGCTTCTAACCTTGGATTTTTCTTTTATCTTTTTTTTTTTTTTTTGGGGGGGGGGGCGAAGTCTTGCTCTGTTGCCAAGGCTGGAATGCAGTGGCGTGATCGCGGCTCACTGCGACCTCTGCCTCCCGGGTTCAAGTGATTCTCCTGCCTCAGCCTCCCAAGTAGCTTGAACCACAAGCACATGCCACCACACCAGGCTAGTTTTTGTATTTTTAATAGAGACAGGGTTTCACCATATTGGCCAGGGTGCTCTTGAACTCCTGACCTTGTGATCCGCCCGCCTTGGCCTCCCAAAGTTCTGGGATTACAGGCATGAGCCACAGTGCCCAGTGTTACCTTGGATTTTTTTTTTCACGCTTTTTGTTCTTATTATTATAGTTTAAAGCGTGCATAATCAAGTTAGTTATATCTGTTGATTGCATGATGCTGTCTTGGGTCCCAAAAACCCCATAACACCGTGAGCAGAGGGCCAACTATTGGGTCCTCAGCACACGCTCCCTCTCCTTTTTTTTTTTTTAATTTGTCTGGTGGTCATTCCAGGTGTCTGTTGTTCTCTTCTCTATGTTTGAGTGCATGCAAAGTTTAGCTTCCGCTTATGAATGAGAACGTGTGGCGTTTGGTTTTCTATTTGGCCCTTAGTTCACTTATGACAGTGGCCTGCAGTTTCTATCTTCTGGTCTCAGGTGATCCTCCCACCTCAGCCTCTGGATTAGATAGGACCACAGGTGCCCGCCACCACATCCAGCTAATTTTTGTACTATTGTAGAGATGGGATTTCACCATTTTGCCCAGGCTGGTCTCAAATTCTGCACTGAAGCCATGCACCTGCCTCGGCTTCCCAAAGTGCTAGAATTACAGGTCTGAGCCACTGTGCCGGCCTCTCATCCACTGTTGATGGCTAGGTTGATTCCGTGTCTTTGACATTGTGAATAACATGGCCATGAACATACGAGTGCCTGTGTCTTTTGGATAGAAGGATTGATTTTCCTTTGGGTAGATGCACAGGAGAGGGCTTACTGGGTGAGATGGTGGTTCTGTTTGCAGCTCTTTGAGAAATCCCCAATCTGCTTTCAATGGTGTCTGTACTAGTTTTCATCCCCCCACCCCGAAAACGTACCAGCGTTTCTTTTCCTCGGCTGCCTCACCAGCGTGTGTTCTTTGCCTGCGTGGTCCTCACCACTGTGACCTGCGTGGGATGGCATCTCATCATGCTTTTGATTGGCAGCTCTCTGACAATGAATGAGTTTGAGCATGTTTTCCTATTTGTTGGTTGCTTGCACATCGACTTTTGAGAAGTGTGTGTTCACGTCCCTTGCCCATTTATTAATGGGATATTCTTTTTCTGTTTATTCCCGTGGTTGACTTGTTGAAGGGCCTTGTACATTCTGCATGTTGGACCTTGGTCAGATGCACAGTTTGGGAACGTGTTCTCCCATTCTGTGCGCTGTCTGTTTACTCTGTGCGTAGTCTGTCTTGCTGTGCAGCACCTCTTTGAGATACTAGGTGTGCCTTGTCAGTTTTTGTTTTTGTTGCCGTTGCTCTTCAGGACTTCACCATCTAAATGCTTTGCCAAAGCCTAAGTGGAGGATATTTCACAAATATTCTTGTAAGATTTTAACAGCTTGAGCTTTTATATTGAAATCTTTCATTCATCTTGAGTTCCTCTTTGTGTCTGGTGAGAGGTAGGAGCCCAGTGTTACTCTTCTGCACGTGGCTAGCCACTTACTTCAGCACTGTTGATTGAATAGGGTGTCCTTTTCCCTTTACTTACTTTTGTGGATTCTGTGTTAGATCAGATAGTTTTCAGCGTGTGGTTTTACTTCCTGGTCTTCTCTTGAATTCCTCTACTCTGTATGGAAGTAGGTCCCTTGGTTTTCCATGAAATTTGAAATTGGGGAGTGTAATATATCCGACGTAGTCTGGATGTTTCAGGATTGCTGAGGACGAAACTCAGGGCCCTTTATGGTCCCATGTGAATATTAGCATCATGTATTTATAGTTCTTTCAATAAATATGTTGCATAGTAAAGGAACAATACAATGAGAGGGTAGAGTGGGGCATTATAGTCCATGCATACATTGTGGAATGATGAAATCAGGGTATTTAGTGTTTCTGTTACCTTTTCCCATTGTTTATTCCTTTGTGGTGAGAACCTTCAGCATCCTTCTTTCATTCTACTTTGAATGTGGTATGGATTTTGAATGGGGCATGGATGGACTCAACTTGATAATTCCTCCGATGAATCCTGTGAGATTTTTAAAAGTTTTCACTTTAGATTCATGGGGTACATGTGCAGGTTTGTTACGTAGGGATATTGTACGACGCTAAGGTTCAGGGTATGAATGATCCGTAGGATGCAGGTACGACATAATAGGTGGATTTTCAGCGCTTGTCCCTTCACGTGATGAACATACAGCTGCAAGTGTCTTTTCTTTTGGAATGATGTAACTTCCTTTGCAGATATACCTAGTCATGGGATGGCTGGGTTGAATGGTAGTTCTTTTCTAAGTTCTTTGAAAAATCTTCAAACTGCTTTCCATCATGGCTGAACAAATTTACAATCACACCAATAGGGTATAAGTGTTCTCCTGTCTCTACAGCCTTGCCAGCATCTGTTATTTGTTTACTTTAGTGATAGCCATTCTGACTGGTGTGAGATAGTATCTCATGGTGGTTTCAATGTTCATTACTCTGATGATTAGTGATGTTAAGCATTTTTTCCTATGTTTGCTGGGTGACTGTATGTGTTCTTTAGAGAAATGCCCGTTCACTTCTTTTGCCCATTTTTTCACAGGGTTGTTTGCTTTTTGCTTCTGGATTTGTTGAAAGTTCCTTGTAGATTCTGGATATTAGACCTTTGTCAGATGCAGTTTGTGAATATTTTTTCCCATTCTGTAGGTTGGCTGTTGACTCTGTTGAGTTTCTTTTCCTGCGTGGAACCTCTTTAGTTTAATTAGGTCACAGTTGGTTTCATTGCAATTGCTTTTGAGGACCTAGTCATGAATTCTTCCCCAAGGCTGATGTTCTGTACGGTATTTCCTAGGTTTTCTTCTTCGTAGAGCTCTTATGGTTTGAGGTCATACAGTTAAATCTTTGATTAGGGATATGCTGGATATAAAGACAAGACTCAACCATATTCAAGTGTCATCTTACATGTGACAACATCCACAGGCTCCAAGTAAAGGGTTGGAGAAGTGTCTGCCATGCAAACCAAAAAGAAAAAAAAGATAAGACTTGCTACTCTCTCTTTTCTTTTTTTTTTCTTTCCCTTTTATTGAGACAGTGTCTCACTCTGTTGCCCAGGTTGGAGTACAGTGTTGTAATTATGACTCACTACAGCCTCAACCACTTAGGTTCAAGTGATCCTCCCACCTCAGCCACTCCAGTAGCTGGGACTACAGGTGTACACCTCCACACCAGGCTAAGTTTCCTACTCTTTGGTAGAGATGCATTTTTACCAGTTTGCCCATACTGGTCTCAAACTCGTGAGCTCAAATGATCCACCTGCTGTGGCCACCCAGAGTGTTGGGATTATATGCATAAGCCATTATATCTGGCTCAGGAGTTGGTATTCTTTTTTTTTTTTTTTTTTTCTCCTTTTTTGAAATGGAGTCTTGTTTTGTCGCCAAGGCTGCAGCACAGTGGCGTGATCTCGGCTCACTGTGACATCCACCTCCCGGGTTCAAGCCGTTCTCCTGGCACAGCCTCCTGAGTAGCTGAGGTTACAGGTGTGTCCCACCATGCCCAGCTAATTTTTGTATTTTTGGTAGTGACGGGGCTTCACCATGTTGGCCAAACTGCTCTTGAACTCATCTCAGGTGATCCACCTGCCTTGGCTTCCCAAAGTGCTGAAATTACAGGCGTGAGCCGCCGTGCCTGGCTAGGAGTTGCTATTCTAAAATTAAATAGAACAGACTTTAAAACAATCAAAATTAAGTAGGATGATGAAGGCCATTACACAGTTATAAAGGGTACATTCCAACAAGAAGACTTACTTATTCTGAATACATATGCACCCAACATGGAGCAACCAGATTCGGAGGTACTTGGAAGGCTGAGATGGAAGAATCACTTGGGAGGTTGAGGCTGCAATAAACCGTGATTGCACCACTGCACTTCATCCTGGGCGACAGAGTGAGACTGTGTCCAAAAAAAAAAAAGGGGGGGGGGGGGGAACTTCACAGCGGGAGGTCCACAAGAATGGGTTGGGGAGTTCCTGCTTCCTGGTGTCCCACAACCCACCCTTCTACACTACCTAGACTGGCCTGGGGTGATGCAAACCATGAGGCTGATCATCCTGCAGTGTGTACTCTGACTGGCAGGGGCCGCTGAAGCAGCCTTTTCTGCCCCACGTGTTGCGCATGCGTGTTCGCACCACAGACGCTGCGTGTTGTGCGTGGCCTGGCGTCCATATTGAGTAGAAGGAGAGCCTCTCTGGTTCCTTCAGGACCTGCTTGAGGAGGCACCACAGCGGCGTGGGGATGACTTGGAGACTCGTCCTGGGGAAACAGCTCCTGTCTGTGGCCCTGACTGCTTAGGCAGGGGCTGCGTGCTACTCAGCTTCTCCCGGGCATTTTTTCTACATGGTGAGTACAAAAGCTTGTTTTCTGAAACGTTCCCTCTATTCTCATCTTCTCAATAGTTCTTGTCTTTCTCTTCTGGTATTCTGGTATTTGTCTTACCATGGGTTTTGTTCCCTGAGGGCTTTTGAGGGTGGCAAGTGTAGCAGACTGTGGTATTTTTAGGGTTCGAGGACTTTTTCTGAGGGAACCTGTCCCGTATAGATGGGGAGAGAGGAAAGCCCCAGGAGGAAGGGGAAGCCCGGCCCAGGTGGGAGTTGGGACCAGGCCTGGGTGTTTGGTGCCTCCTGTCCAGGCTTCAGACAGAGGAGAAAAGATCCCAGCGGCCTCCAGAATTTGATGAATTTTTAAATTTGCCTTCCCGCCATCGTGTCTGGGACTCTTTCATCCCCCACCCCTGGCCTTCAGGGAAGCCTGTGTCCTCTTCTGTCCCTCTGGGCACGACCACCTGACCGGGAGGGAGGGACACCCAGGTGCGAGCCTGACAGGGAGTTGTCCCTGGTGATGGCGATGCTGAGGACCTGGTTCTGTCCATGCTGCTCAGTGTTATTATGTCCCCTGTGCAGAAATGTCTGTGCTGGGCCCTGCCCAGTTTGGGGTTGATGATCTTGTTGTTGTTATTGCTGTTGAGCATTGTGAAGGTATTGCATATTTTTTATAACATCCCCTTAGGAGATACATGCTTCCCCCAAACTTTTTCCCCATTCGTAGGATTGGTTTTCATTTGGTTCACTGTTTTCTTTCTGTACAGAAGCTTTCCAGTTGGATGTAGCCCCACATGGTGGTTTTTGCTTTTGTTACCTATGATTCGCATTCCCAATTTAAACGATAAATATATTCACAAGCCATTCCATTCTCGATGAGGTTTTACCCTCTGCTGTCTTTTTTTTTCCGTTTTTTCTTTTCCCTTTTCCAACCTGTGAGCCTAGATGCAAGTTGCCCCAAAACTAAGTGCTCCACCAGCTCCCCCACCCCATTTTTTCTTACAGATGATGATGATGATGTATAATTTCAGGTCTTGTGTTTAGGTCTTCAATCCATTTTGAGTTGAATTTTGTGTATTCTATACCAGAAGGGTCCTATTTCATTCTTTTTCATATAAACATTGGTTTTCTCAAAACCATTTAATGAAAAAAATCTCCTATCCCCATTGAAGTTTTGTGATCTCTGATACGGTTTTCTTTTACTTTGGAAGTGTACCCAGTAGTGGGATTGCTGGATCATACGGTAGTTGCATTTTCAGTTTTTTTGAGGAATCTACCACTTTTTTTTTTTTTTTTTTTTTTTTGGTGGTGATGGACTCTCACTCTGTCGCCCAGGCTAGAGTGTAGTGGCATGATCTTGGCTCACTGCAATGTCCGCCTCCCGGGTTTAAGTGATTTTCCTGCCTCAGCCTCCTGAGTAGCTAGGACTACAGGCGTGTGCCACCACGCTCAGCTGATTTTTTGTATTTTTAGCAGAGACAGGGTTTCACCGTGTTAACCAGGATGGTCTTGATTTCCTGACCTGGTGACCCGCCTGCCATGGCCTCCCAAAGTGCTGGGATTACAAGCGTCAGCTGCCGCATGCGGCCTACAACTTTTTTCCATACTGTGTATCCTAAATTATCTTTACAGCAATAGTGTATAAGATTTCGCCTTTATCCAAATTCACACCAGCATTCTTTTTAATTTTTAAGATATTTTCAGTAATGTGTATTCCAGTAGGTGTGGGATGGTATCTGAATGTGGTTTTGGAGTATATTCTTTTCTGATGAATAATAACGTTGAGGACCTTTTTTCTTACGTGTTTGTGCATTTTATGTCGTTTATACAGCGATGTCTGTTGAGATTTTTGTCGAATTTTAGTTTGGATACGCATTTTTCATGCTACGTAGTATTTTTTTTTTCTGTGTACGTGTTCTATAACAACCAGTTTTTGTCCCAATCGTTTTTTTTTTTTTTTTTTTTTTTTTTTGAGACAGTCTCACTCTGTTCCCCAGACTGGCATGCGGTGGCGTGATCTCGGCTCACTGTAAACTCAACCTCATGGGTTCACGCCATTCTTCTGCCTCAGCCTCCCGAGTAACTGGGACTACAGGCACCCGCCCGCACACACCCGGCTAATTTTTTGTGTTTTTAGTAGGGACGGGGTTTCACCGTGTTAGCCAGGATAGTCTCAATCTCCTGACCTCGTGATCCGCCAGCGTCGACCTCCCAAAGTGCTGGGATTACAGGCGTGAGCCACTGTGCCCGGCTCATCTTTTTCTTTTTTGAGACAAGTCACCCTCACCCAAGCCGGAGCACAGTAGCAAATTACTTGAAATATTGGCCACCTTCAGCTTTGAAAGACAATTTGATATCAGGAATTGTGAGTCTTCCAACTTAGTTTGCATTTTTCAGGATACCTTAGATGTTCAGGGCTGTTTGTGGTTCCATGTTAATATTAACATTGTGTATTTACACTTTTTTTTTTTTTTAGATGGAGTCTTGCTCTGTCACTAGGCTGAAGTGCAACCTCCACCTCCCGGGTTCAAGCAATTCCTCTGCCTCAGCCTCCTGAGTAGCTGCGAGTAGCTCGGACTGAGGTACGCGCCCCCACGCCTGGCTAATTTTTTTTTTTGTATTTTAGTAGAGACAGGGTGTCATGTTGGCTAGGATGGTCTGAATCTCCTGACCTAGAGATCTGCCCACTTGGGCCTCCCAAAGTGCTGGGATTACAGGCGTGAGCCACCGCCCCCGCCCCCCCCCCCTTTTTTTTTTTTTTTTTTTTTTTTGAGACGGAGTCTCGCTCTGTCGCCCAGGCTAGAGTGCAGTGGTGTGATCTTGGCCACTGCAACCTCCGCCTCCCAGGTTCAAGTGATTCTTCTGTCTCAGCCTCCGAAGTAGCTCGGACTACAGGCATGGGCCATCATGCCCAACTAATTTTTGTATTTTTAGTAGAGACAGGGTTTCACCATGTTTGCCAGGATGGTCTCGATCTCCTGACCTCGTGATTTGCCCGTCTCAGCCTCCCAAAGTTGTACGATTACAGGCGTGAGCCACTGCGCCTGGCCTATACTTGTTAAATGTTTTGTCTATAATAAGGCACATAAGCAGAGGGTATACTGGGACTTTTTTTCTTCTCTGGGACTTTTTCATTTTTGTTTCTGTTTGTTTTGAGACAGAGTTCAGCTCTGTTGCCCAGGCTGGAGTGCAGTGGCATGATCTTGGCTTTCTGCAACCTTTGTCTCCCAAGTTCAAGTGATTTTTGTGCCTTGGCCAACCAAGTACCTAGAATTACAAGTGTGTACTGCCATGCCCAACTAATTTTTGTGTTTTTTAGTAGAGATCGGGTTTTGCTACGTTGGCCAGGCTGGTCTCGAACTTCTGGCCCCAGATGATCCGCCCACCTCAGCCTTCCAAGGTGCTGGGATTACACACATGAACCACCTTGCCCAGCCTCATCTGGGCCATTTTGATACATGTATATTTTGGGTGATAAATCAGGGTACTTAGCATAACTATTTCCTCATACAGGTATTTCTTTGTGGTGAGAACACTCAAAATTGTTCCCTTCTAGCTTTTTTTGAAAAATACAAACAATATTGTAACTAGAGTCACGCAGCTGTGGAACAGGACTCTAGAATGTGTTCCTCCCAACTAAATGTAACTTTGTTTCCATAACCAGTCCCTCCTATTTCCCCTCCTTCCCCAGCCTCAGGAGACCACTCCTGTTCTTTCTGCTTCCTGAAGGTTAAGTTTTTGGATTCAGTGTGAGTGAGGTCATGCAGTGTTTGTCTTTCTGTGCTTGGCTTATTTAACAGAATGTTTTCTAGGTTCATTAGTGTTGCCCTAAATGAAAATTGCATTATTTTTTATGGCTGGAGAATATGTCATTGTATGTATGTACTATATTTTCTTTATCCCTTCATCTGTAGGTGAACAGGTAGGCAGATTCCATCATCCTAGCTATTGTCAATAGTGATGTAATAGACATGGAAAGGCAGATGTCTGTTCAAAATCCTGGTTTGCTTTGACTGTATACCTAGTAGTGGGATGAATAGATCATATGGTATTGTACTTTCAGTTTTTTGAAGAATCTGCAACTGCTTTCCAGAGTGTATATAGTAATTGACCCTCCCGTAAACACTTCTTTTTTCCTGGAAATTGACACCAGCATTTGTGTTTGTATTTTTGTCATATTCATGTGAAATAGTGAGATGCTTTCTGCATATGGTTTTGATTTCCGTTTCATGCAAGATTAGGAGTGTTAACCACGTTTTCAGAAAGATAGAGTCAGTCTTATGTCTTCTTTGGCAAAAAGTTTATTCAGGCTCTTTGCCCAGTTTTGGATCGGTTCCTTGTTTCACTTTTGGTTAATTTTTTTTTTTTTTTTTTTTTGCTAGTTACTAAGGTTAGTAGCTTGTGCCTTTTGGAAAACAATGCCTTATCAGCTGTATGTTTCCTCAAACTTTCTTCTCACGTTTAGGATGCTGTTCTTTCTTGTTTTTTTTCTCCTCCCCCTTCCCCTGCACCAGACTCCGATGGGGTCTTGCTCTGTTTCCCAGGCTGGAGTTGCAGTGGGGCAATCTTGGCTCACTGCAACCTCTGCCTCCTGAGTTCAAGCAATTCTCCGGTCTCAGCCTCCTGAGTAGCTGGGATTATAGGTGTGCACAACCATACCTGGATAATTTTTGTATTTTTACTAGAGCCAGGGTTTCACCATGTTGGCCTGGCTGGTCTCAAACTCCTGACCTCGTGAGCCCCCATGCCTGGTCTAGGATGCCTTTTCTTTGGATTCATTTGTTCTGTCCTGCACAGAGGCGCTAATGTTGTTCTTAGTCTCTCATGTTTATATTTGTATTTGTTGGCAGTAATTTCAGTATCCCATCCAAAAGAAAGAGATCGTTAAGCCATTTTATTGTCTGTGCGTATTTTTCCCCTAATTTTTCCTTTTTCTTTCTTTTTTTTTTTTTTTTGGCAACCTGTGTGCACAGGGTGAAGCTTCCCCTAAATATACGCTTATCCCATGATTTCCCCTTGAAGTGTTTTGCTTTCCAGATGGAATTTAACTGTTTGATTTATTTTTCATAGGTTTTTGTGTATTGGACAACATAGGGCTGCTATTTCAATCTCGTGCATGTGACTACCCAGTTTTCTCAACTGTTGTGCCTTTGGTGTGCTTTTGAAAAATGTGTGACCTAAATATAATTTTGGATTGATTACTTGGCTCCCTTATTTTGTCCATTCGATTGTCTTTTTTTTTTTTTTTGAGATGGAGTCTCGCTCTGTCGCCCAAGCTGGAGTGCAGTGGCGCAATCTCGGCTGACTGCCAGCTCCGCCTCCTGGGTTCACATCATTCTCCTGCCTCAGCCTCCCGAGTAGCTAGGACTACAGATGCCCGCCACGACGGCCGACTAATTTTTTGTATTTTTAGTAGAGACGGGGTCTTACCGTGTTAGCCAGGATGGTCTGGATCTCCTGACCTTGTGATCCGCCTGCCTCGGCCTCCCGAAGTGCTGGTATTACAGGCGTGAGCCACCACGTCCACCCCATTTGGTTGTGTTTCTGTGTCCCCAGTGTCTGTTGTTTCCATCTTTATGTTCGAATGTGTTCACTGTTTAGCTCCCACAACATGCAGTGTTTGGTTTTCCGTTCTTGCCTTGATTTGCTAAACATAATAATCCCCAGGTCTATCCATGCTGCTTAGGACATGATTGTGTGTTCTTCTTATGGCTGCGTAGTATTTTGTGGTGTCTATGCACCACATTTAAAAAAAAAAAAAAAAGTTGAATCCTCTGTTGCTGGTCACTTAGGATGCTTCCACATCTTTGTTCTTGTGAATGGCACGGCCATGAATGCACGAGAGCATGTGTCTTTTTGATAGAAGGATTTACTGTCTTTTGGGTAGATACCAAGTAGTGGAATTGCTGGGTCTGATGATAGTTCTGTTTTAAGTTCCTTGAGAATCTCCAAACTGGTTTCCACAGTGGAAACCTGCTTTCACATTCCCCAAGAGTGTAGCAGCGTTCCCTTTTCTTGGCCGCCTCACCAGCATGTTGTTTTGACTTTGGAAAAATGGCCATTCTGACCAACGTGGGATGTTACCTCATTGTGTTTGTGAGTTGCATTTCACTGATGATTAGTGAGGTCATGCATTTTTTCATGTCGGTTGATCCCTTGAATGTGGTCTTTTTCTTTTTTCTTTTTTTTTTCTGAGACAACGTCTCACTCTATTGCCTGGACTGGAGTTGGAGTGCAGTGGCGCAGTCTTGGTTCACTGCAACCTCCGCCTCCTGGGTTCAAGTGATAATCCTGCCTCAGCTTCCTGAGTACCTGGGATTACAGGTGAGCACCACTGTGCCCAGCGAATTTTTGTATTTTGAGTAGAGACGGGGTTTCACCATGTTGGCCAGGCTGGTCTCGAACTCGTGGCCTCAAGTGCTGTGCCTGTGTCAGCCTCTGAAAATGCCGGGGTTGCAGGCGTGAGCCATAATGCTCAGCCTGTTTCATTAAATTTCTTTACAAAAATTTACCCTATGGTAAATGTGTACCACCAGAGGGTAGAATGAGACACTTTGGTCCATGGGTGCATTGTTTGGTGATGAAATCAGGGTATTTAGCATATCTCTTGCCTCATAGAATTATTATTCCTTTGAGGTGAAGACATTCAGAATCCTCTTTTCTAGTTTTCTTGAAAAGTACACTCTGATAATGTTAGACCTACTCACCCTGCTGCTGTGAAATAGAACTACAGGTTTCATTCTTCTCATGGAATATGTAACTTTATACCTGTTTCCAATCCCTGACCGTGCCCCACCTTTGAACCCCAACCCATGTTAAGAACAGTTATGCTTACTAGTCCTATGAAATAAGATTTTTAGATTCCTCCAGAGTGAGACAATGCGATGTTTGTCTTTCTCTGTGTAGTTTATTTCTTCTCTTTTCTTTTTTCCTCTTTTTTTTATTTTTATTTTTTGAGATCGTGTCTGGGTCTGGTTGTTAAAGCTGGAGTGCAGTGGTGTGATCTCGGCTCATTGTGTCCTTGACCTCCTGGGGCTGAGGTGATTCTCCCACCTCAGCTTCCTGATTAGCTGGGACTTTTGAGAAATGTCTCTTCAGGTTCATTGCCCAACTTTGGCTGGGTGACTTGGTTTTGCATGTTTCGCATCTTAATAGCATTAGTTTCTCGTGCATACCATGTAACAACCTGTTTCAGATAAATGATTCCTCATCATGCCCTCCCTATATGAAGAATGCTTAAGCTCCAAGAGGTTTTCTTAGTGCCTGTATATTTCTCCCAACCGTGTATGAGAGTGTGTTTGCAGCTTCCTCCGGGGAATTTGTTTGAAATAATTGGTTTCTTTTAATTGTTCAAATTAGGATGAGTCTCTACCTGAGCGTGCTTTTCATTTACGGTTTAGAGATGACTGGTAATGTCGAGAACCACCCTTTTTACATGTTAGTGCATTGCACATTGTCTTTTTAGTAATGTCTGTTCAGGTTTGTGTCCCAGTTTTGGCTGGGTTACTTGGTTTTGTGTGTTTTCTCCTCAGTGATGTCTTAGTTTCAGATACATGATTCCTTATAATACCCTTTCTATCTGAAGAATGCCTTCTGAGTGTTGGTTGGTGCATTGATTTCTTTACTGTGTAGTATTTTTTCAGTTTTTTTTCTTTGTTTTTACTGGTTGATTATTATTTTAGTTTTCAGTGATGATCCTTTTTTTTTCTTTTTTTTTTGAGATGGGAGTCTGTCTCTCTGTTGTGCAGGCTGGAGTGTTGCTGCCATCTCGGCCCACTGCAAGCTCTGCCCCCCGGATTCATGCCCTTCTCCTGCCTCACCCACTCATGTAGCAGGGACTACAGGCGCTTGTCACCACACCTGGCTAATTTGTTTTGTATTTTTAGTAGAGACAGGGTTTCACTGTGTTAACCAGAGTGTTCTTGATCTCCTGACCTCGTGATCCACCCACCTCTTGGCCTCCCAAAGTGCTGGGATTACAGGTGTGAGCCACACAGTGATTATTCTTGTAAGATACAGTCAATAATAAAAACCAGAATTTTTGACTTCTATTATTGGAAGTGTTTTCCTTTTGTTGTTTCTCGAACTATTTAACATAGATTCAGGTTTTTCGAAACTTAAGCTCACTCTGTTTTCCTGTAGGCGTTTTATGCTTTTGAGTCATGTGTTTAGGTTTTAATTTGTGAGCCACAGCACCCAGCCTCGTTGCATCTTGTAGGCATTCTTTTGAGAAAAAAATGTGTTGACTGCATACAGGTGTGCATTTAGGTACTGTTAATGTCCACAGGTGCATGGTTTCTTTTTATGCCTCTGCCATAGTCTTTGGGTAAGTAGAGCTTTTACCTGTAATTTGAAGATGAGTGTGAGGCCTCCAATCTGGTTTGTATTTCCTGGGTAGGATTGCTTTGCATATTCAGGGTCTTTGGTGGTTCCATGTGAATTTTTAGCTGTGTGTAGTTAACATTTTGTAACAAGTTTGGTTCATACCATATGTCCAGAATTAGTGGTGCAGTGGGACATTGTGATAATTGTATACCTTACATAAGGGTAGAATCAGAGTTTCTTGTGCCTGTGATCAGGTATAGGTCTTATATGTTTGAGGTGGGGACACCAGTATCCTCCTTGGTAGCTATTTTGAGAAAGATACGACCATATTTTTAGGCGCAGTCGCCCTGCTGTGGAGTAGAATACCAGAATGTATTCCTCTCCTTTAACTCTCTGCATCCCTATTGCCAATCCTTGCCCATGTCCTCCCTTCCAGCCAGGCTGTGGTGACCACTACTGTATTTTCACCTTCAGTGAGTTAAATTTTTCAACTCCCACATGATTGAGAACATGCAGGTTGATCTTTCTCTTTTCTCTGCTTTTCTGATTTGATTGAACATAGTATCTTGCAGGTGCAGCCATGTTGTGGGAAATGAAAAATGCCCTGAATTTTGATGGCTGAAAAGTATTCCATTGTGCCTGTGTCCTGGAAATTCTTCATCCCTTCATCTGTGGATGGACAGGTAGGTTGATTCCATCCTTTGGCTATTGTCAGTAGCGTGTCAAGAAAGAGGAGAAGGAAGCTTTGTCTCCAGCATACAAATTTCATTTGCTTTCCATGGAGAGCCATGGGTGGGATGATGACATTACAAGTTAGGCACAGGTTTAATTTGTTCAGGGACCTTCTACTGTTTTTCCTAGAGTGCATCCTAATTAAAGTTCCACCCAGTAGTGTATAAGATTATCCCTTTCTTTGTCTTATCACAAGCCTTTGCCTTATTTCAAACGCAGTCTTGCTTTTTGGCAATATTCATATCAGTTAGATTGAGATGGTGCCTGAGTGTGGTTTTCATTTACATGTTTGAGATGAGTTGATCTCAGTGATATTGAGAAACCCATTCTTTTACCTGGTTTTTTGTTTTTGTTTTTTGGAGACGGAGTTTCTCTCTTGTTGCCCAGGCTGGAGTGCAGTGGCGCCATCTCAGCTCACTGCAACCTTTGTCTCCTGTGTTTAAGCGATTCTCCCTCCTCAGCCTCCCGAGTAGCTGGGAGTATAGGTGTGTTCCCCCATACCTGGATAATTTTTGTGTTTTTAGTAGAGACAGGGTTTCACCATTTTGGCCACGCTGGTCTCAAATCCCTGACCTCAGGTGATCTGCCCTTGGCTGTTGTGAGTAGTGCTTCACTCCACCTGGGAAGGCAGCTATGATTTCCATGTAGTTATTTCTCTGTCCATAAGTAGATACCCACTGTTGGAATTGCTAGATGAAGTGGTAGCTAGCTTTGTGATTGTTTGGGAAGCTCCAAGTGGTTTTCGTAGTACCTGTGGTAATGGTGATTTCTCTCAACAGTGTGGAAGAGTATCTGTGTATGCAGGTTTCCCTGGGGCATTCGTTTGAAATAACTGGTTTTTATTTTTTGTTAGAATTAGAGTGAGTTTGTATCTGAGTGTGATTATCATTTACAGTTTAGAGATGACTAGCAGTGGTGAGAACCACCTTTTTTTGTCCTGTTAGTGAATTGCATATTGCCTTTTGAGTAATGTCTGTTTGTTCAGGTTTGTTGCCCAGTTTTGGCTGGGTTACTTGGTTTTGGGTGTTTTGCTCCTCAGTGGGGTGTTAGTTGCTACCAAATGTCAGATAACAACCGCTTTTAGATACATGATTCCTCGTAATATCCTTTCTGTCTGAAGAATGCCTTCTGAGTGTTGGTTGGTGCATTGTTTTCTTTACTGTGCAGAACTTCTTCAGGTTGTTTTGTGTTTTTATTTCTTGATTATTTTAGTTGTGATTTTTATTTTTGTTTTTCCTTTTTATTTTTTGAGACAGAGTCTCGCTCTGTTGCCCAGGCTGGAGTAGGGTGTCACGATCTTGGCTCACTGCAACCTCCACGTCCCATGTTCGACCGATTCTGTTGTCTCAGCCTCCGGAGTAGCTGGGACTGCGGGTGTGTGCCACTACTCCCAGCTAATTTTTGTATTTTTAGTAGGCACAGGGTTTACCATGTTGGCTAGGCTGGTCTCCAAATCCTGACCTCAAGTGATCTGCCCGCCTTGGCTTCCCAAAGTCCTGGGTTTACAGGCGTGAGCCACCGTGCCTGGCTAGCAGTGACTGTTTTTGTAAGATAAGGTCAATGACGAAAACTAGAATTTTTGACTTCTATTGTTGGAAGTGGTTTTTTTTCTGTTTTTCTTTTTTTCTATTTGCTTTTACATCCTATGAGCTTAGATTCAGGTTTTCCTAAACTTAAGCTCACTCTGTGTTTTCCTGTAGCAGTTTTACGCTGTTAGGTCTTGTGTTCAGGGTTTAATGTATTTTGAGTTTATGTTTGTGTATTGTATAACAACAAGGTCTTATTTCATTGTTTTGTATGTGGCTATCCAGTCGTTTCAGACTGCTCAATTGAACAGACTGCTGACTCCTCATCTCATCTTTTTTCCCTCTGAGATGCAGTCCTACTCATGCTGTCACCCAGACTAGAGTGCAGTGGCGAGATCTCAGCTCTTCACAACATGTGCATCCTTGCTTCAAGAGATTCTCGTGCTTCATCTTCCCAAGTGGTTGGGATTGCTGGTGTGCACCACCACACCTGACTACTATTTTTTGTATTTTAACTAGAGATGGAATTTCACCATTTTGGCCAGGCTGACCTCAAGTGATCTGCCTGACTTGGTCTCCAAAAGCTCTGGGAGTACAGGTGTGAGCCACAGCACCCGCCTCATTACATCTTCTAGGCGTTCCTTTGAAAAAAATGTGTTGACTGCATACAGGTGTGCGTTTAGGTTCTCTTATGTCCTTAGGTTCATGGATTCATTTTTATGCCGCTACTGTAGTCGTTGAATGAGTGGAGTATTTACATGTAGTTTGAAATTGGGGAATGTGCAGCTTCCAATTGAGTTTGTATTCCCTTGGATTGCTTTACATATTCAGGTTCTCTGGGTCTTTGGTGGTTCCATGGGAATTTCTAGCCATGTATCATTAACATTCCATAAAACGTTTGTTTCATACTTTATGTCCAGAATTAGGGGTGCATTGGGACATTGTGATACTTGTTTGTATAGCTTGAGTATGGATAAAATCAGGGAGTTTCCCATGCCTCTGAGCACGTATAGGTTTAGTACCTTCGATGTGTGAACATTCAGTATCCTCCTTGGTAGCTCTTTTGAAAACGGCACGACCATGTTGTTAAGTATCGTCGCCCTGCTTTGGACTGGAATACCAGAATGTATTCCTCTCCTGTAACTCTCTGTGTACCTATTGCCAATCCTTGATGTCCTCTCCTCCACCTAGTCTGTGGTGACCACTGCTATATTTTCACCTTCGGTGAGTTAAATTTTTCAGCTCCCACATGAGTGAGAACATGCAGGTTTGGTCTTTGTCTGCGTTTCTGATTTGATTGAACAGAATATCTCCAGGTGCAGCCATGTTGCTGGAAATGATAGGATTCCAGGAATTTTGATGGCCCAAAAGTATTCCACTGTGTCTGTGTACTAGAGATTCTTCATCCGTTCATCTGTGGATGGACACGGAGGCTGATTTCTTATCTTGGCTTTTGTGCATAGGGCTGAGTTCCACCTGAGATGACAGATCATCTCTTCCATGTCCTGATCATGTGCTCTGTGTATATACCTAGTAATAGAATTACTAGATAAAACGGTAGTTGTGGTTTTACGATTTCAAGGAACATCCAATTGGTTTCTTTAGTGTGCATACTAGTTTACCATATCCCACCAGCTTTGGAGACAAGTTCCTCCTCTGAGAAGATTCTCACCATTGCTGACGCACACCAAAGCGTAAGTGAAAATCACACCAGATTTCATCTCACTCTGGTTAGAATGAATACTACCAACATTTGATGGCAGTTTGTTTCTATAGAGTATACATTATACCCCCCGACACACAACCCAAGGTGCAAGGGACATTTTGAGATATCTATATGTAGCATTTTGATGAAATCATTGTATCTGGCATGTCTGTGATCTTCCATCATTATTTTATCTCTGTGGAGAGAATATTCAGAACCGTATTTTCCAGCTAATTTTGAAAAATTTTTCTAGATTCTGTTGACCCTAGTCACCTAGTCAGCCTGCTGTGCAATAGAACACCAGAATGGATTCCTTGTATCTGAGCGTCACTCTGTACCCGTTACCAGTCCCTACCCAGGCTCTCTGCTCTCCCCAGCCTCCAGTAACCCCTACCGGAAGTTCTGCTTTTAAGAGACAATGTTTTCTGGATTCTATGTAGCTGATGTCATGCAGCGTGGGTCTCTCCCTGGCAGACTCATTTCACCTAATTGTCTTCCCGGTTTCTCTAAGTGGTTGCAGACGACATGATTTCCTGAAGTGTTACAGCTGAAGTGTGTTTCCTTGTGTACATATACTGTGGTTCTTTTATCCCTTCGTCTGTGGATAGACAGGTGGGTTGATTCCACATCTTGGCTATTGTGACTAGTGCTTCAGGACACATGAAAAGGCAGATAACACAGGGATTTCATTTTCTCTAAACGTGTACCCAGTGGTGGGATTGTTATTGGAGTGGCAGTTGTACTTTTACCTTTTGTTGTTCGTTTTTTCTTTTAAAAAAAAAAAAGAACGGAGTCTTGCTCTTGTCGCCCAGGCTGGAGTGCAGTGGCGCGATTTCGGCTCAATGCAAGCTCCGCTTCCTGCGTTCAAGCGATTCTGCCACTTCAGCCTCCCGAGTGCCTGGGAATCCAGGCACCTGGCACCACGCCTAATTTTTGTATTTGTAGTAGAGACAGGATTTCAGCATGTTGGTGAGGCTGGTCTTGAACTCCTGACCTCATGTGATCCCACCTGTCTCGGCCTCCCAAAGTGCTGAGATTACAGGTGTGAGCCACTGTGCCCGGCCTACCTTTTACTTTTTTAAGGAATTTCCAAAAGTTTTTGTAGTGTGTACATAATTTTCATTCCACAAAGTGTGTGGAAGATTTTTTTTTTTCCTGCAAGTCTACACTGACCATTGCCTTCAACAATTTTGATTTTTGTCTTTTGTAATACTCATTCTAGGTAGAATTAGATGGTAACCGAGTATGGTTTTGATTCATGTTTTTGTGAGGATTAGTGATATTGAGGAACTGTCACCTGTGAGTCCATTTCTTGCCATCTTTTCACTCAGGTCTATTTAGATCCTTTTACTTGGATATTTGTTGTTTTTATTGTTGTTGTTTTTCACTTAGTAATATCACTTTATTGTATGTGTTAGATAACAACCTCTTTCAGGGTTAGGATTTTTTATTGTTTCTCTCAGTCTTTAGGATTCCTTTTTTTTGTTTCATTGTTTCCTTTTCCCTGTAGAATTTGTAAAGTGTCCCTAGTCGCATATGGTTATAGTTGCATATGTTAGCAGTGACTTTTGTATTCAACACTGCGCTTCCATGATAACAGAAAAACATGCGTGCGCGCACACACGCACAGAGCCAAGCCTTGCACTGTCTGTGGGTATAGTTTCCCTACCTTTTTTTTAGTGTTATGATGCTTTTTTACCTTTTACAGCCTGTTTGCATAGATCAAGGGTTTCCTAAAATATACACCCACTCTCTTTTCTTATAGGACCTTTACAGTTTCAAGATTGAATTTAGGTCTTCATTTTGTGTTGATTTTGTGTATCGTGCATTGTAAGGGTCCTATTTCAGTGTTTTTCCTGTGGATATTCAGTTTTTTCAAAATCGATAATTGAACCAGACTCTCCCTTTCCCATTGTATCTTTTTGGGGTTTAGTAAAATGTATTCCCTACACATCATGTTGGAAAAAGTATTTGGCTGCCTCATTGTGCCACTTAGGTCCTCGTTCTGTGTTTGTGACAGTCACGAATTGTTTGGAGAACTACAAATTGTTTTTTGATTGATTATTTTCTTTGGTTCTTACCTTGGATTTTTCTTTTAATGGTTTCTACTCTTGTTATTACAGTTTAAAAGGTATATATGTAAGTTAGTTAGTTACATCTGTTGATTGCATGACCCTGAGACTTGGGGTCCCAACAATCCCGTAACCCAGGCAGTGAGCAGAGGGCCCACAGGGTGGGTCTTCAGCACACGCTCCCTCTCCCCTGTTTTTTTATTGGTCTGTGGTCATTCCCGGTGTCTGGTGTTCTCTTCTTTATGTTTGAGTCCATTCAAAGTTTAGCTCCTGCTTATAAGTGAGAACATGTGGCATTTGGTTTTCTATTTTGGCCTTGGTTCACTTCTGACACTGGCCTGCAGTTTCCACCTTCTGTTGTCAGGTGATCCTCCCTGATAGTTCTACAGGTGCCCACCACCACATCCGGCTAATTTTTTTATTATTGTAGAGATGGGATCTCACCATTTTGCTCAGGCTGGTCTCAAATTCTGGACTGAAGCGATCCACCTGCCTTGGCTTCCCAAAGTGTTAGAATTACAGGTGTGAGCCACTGTGCTGGCCTCTCATCCACTGTTGATGGGTAGGTTGATTCCATGTCTTTGACATTGTGAATAATACTGCTATGAACATAACGAGTACCTGTGTCTTTTGGTTAGGAGGATTGATTTTTCTTTGGGTAGATGCACAGGAGAGGGCCTTCTGGGTGAGATGGCAGTTCTGTTTTCAGCTCTTTGAGAAATCCCCAATCTGCTTTCAATGGTGTCTATACTAGTTTTAATCCCCTCCCCTCCCCGAAAGCATACCAGCGTTTCGTTTCCTCGTCTGCCTCGCCAGCATGTGTTCCTCGTCTGCGTGGTCCTCACCATTGTGACCTCCATGGGATTACAACGTCTTGTAATGTTTTTGATTGGCAGCTCTCTGATAGTGAGTTTGAGCATGTTTTCCTACATGTTGGTTGCTTGTACATTGACTTTTAAGAAGTGTGTGTTTGCATCTCTTGTCTGTTTATTAATGGGATATTCCCTAGTTGACTTGTTGATGGGCCTTGTAGATTCTGCATATTAGATGTGGTGCAGATGCACAGTTTGGGACCGTGTTCTCCCTTTGTGTGCACTGTTAACTCTGTTGGTAGTTTCTTTTGCTATGCAGCAGCTCTTTCAGGTATTCGGTCTGACGTGTCAATTTCTGTTTTTGTTGCCGTTACTCTTCAGGACTTAGCCATCTAAATGTTTTGCCAAAGCCTATGTGGAGAAGGATATTTCACAAGTTTTCTCATAAGATTTTAATAGTTTGAGGTTTTCCGTTGAAATTTTTCATTCATCTTGAGTTCCTCTTTGTGTCTGGTGAGAGGTAGGGGCCTAGTGTTACTCTTCTGCACATGGCTAGCCACTTACTTCAGCACCGTTGATTGAATAGGGTGTCCTTTTTCCTTTTCTTACTTTGGTGGATTCTGTGTTAGATCAGATAGTTTTCAGCGTGTGGGTTTACTTCTTGGTCCTGCCTTGTGTTCCACTGCTCTGTGTGGAGGCCGGTCCCTAGCTTTTCCATGAAATTTGAAATCAGGAAATGTGATGTGTCCAATGTAGTCTGGATGTCTCAGGATTGCAGAGGATGAAACTCAGGGTGCTTCATGGTCCCACATGAATATTAGCATCACCTGTTTCTATTTCTTGCAACAAATGTGTTGCATAGTAAAGGAACAATACAATGAGAGGGTAGAGTGGGGCATTATGGTTGATGCATACATTGTGAAATGATGAAATCAGGGTGCTTAGTGTTTCTGATACCTTTTCCCATTATTTATTCCTTTATGGTGGGACCCTTTCAGTATTCTCCTTTCAAGCTGCTTTGAAAGTGATGTGCTGATACTGTTAACCCTGGTCACCCTGCACTGGAAGAGAACAACTGAATTTTCTTCCTCTCATTTCCCATTTACAATCCCTGCCCATTACTCCTCTTTTCCCCCAATCTCTGCAAACCAATATTGTGCTCGCCAGGTCTTTGAGATAGAGTTTCTCAGATTCTGCATGTGTGAGATGGCTCAAGGTTTGATTCTTTCCCCTCTTGTTCATTTAATTTACCATCATGTCCTCCAGGTGCAACCCTGTGGTTCCCCACGATATGATGTCATTGTGGTTTTCTGTGTGAAGAGTATCCCGGTGCGAACATGTGGAGCAGCTTCTTTCTCCCTTCGTCTGTGGATAAGCAGGTAGGTTGATGCTTACACTGGCTCTTGGGAACAGTGCTGGAATCCACATGGGTGGGTAGATCTATGTTTGATGTCCTGATTTCAATGACATTGAGTGTATTCCTAGTAGTATAATTACCGGTTGAAATGGTAGTTGGAGTCTTTTAAGGTTTGGAGGAACCTCCAAGTGGTTTCTGGAGTGCATGTGCTAGTTTACCTTCTCACGAACTGTGAAAGAGTGTCTCTCTCTGTCTCTCTCTGGAAACACACCAGCGTTTCCCTTTCATTCAGTGGTTTTTTTTTTTTTTTGCCTCTTTATTTTAATACTCATTCCAATTAGAATGAGATGGTGTCTAAGTGTGGTTTTGTTTTACATTTTGCTTGTCGTTAGTGATGTTTGCCAAGTTACTGTGAACTTGTTTCAATTTGACATGTAAGACTGGGCAATGGATCTGAAGACCTGAGATGGATGCACAGGTAAAAGATTCTGAATCAACATTACTGATCCTCACGAGAAGTCAATCAGAACCACACTCAGATAGCATCTCTGGTGAGAATGAATGTTACCAAAATGGGACAGCAGTTTCATTGTCGTATAGTCTGTGTATAACCAGCAAGTGCAAGGCACAGTTTGATCTGTGTAAACATAGCATCATCATGAAGTCGCGGTGTCTGGCATCTCTGTGAGCTCCAGACATATGATTTCTCTGTGGAAAGAATATTCACAACTGACCTTTGTAGCTGTTTTGAAAATTGTGGTTTTCTGTTCTTGCCTTTTGGCATAATGGCCTATGGCTCTGTCCAGGTTTCTGGTAAGGGCATGGATTTGTTTTTTATGGCTGTGTAGTGTTCTGTGGTGTGTATGTACCCATTTCCTTTCTCTGATCCACTGCTGATAGGCACCACGGCTGATTCCATGTCCTTACCATTGTGAGTAGTACTGCCGTGAACATGCAAGTACATGTGTGTTTTGGATGGAAGGATTTTCCTTTCGATAGATCCTCAGGAGTGGGGTTGCAGCATTGGGTGGTAGTTCTCTTTTACGTTCTTTGAGAAATATCCACACTGTGCTCTCCAGGGTGTCTGAACTAGTTTGCATTTCCCCCTACAGTGGACCTGCATTTCTTTGCTCATCTGCCCCACCAGCCTCTGTTGTTGTGGACTGTGTGTCATAATTGCCATTCTGACCAGTGTGAGATGGTATCTCAGTATGTTTCTGATTTGCATTTCTCTGATAATCAGTGAGATCGAGCATGTTTTTATTCTCATTGGTTAGTGGTACACCTTCTTTTAAGTGTGTGTTCATGTCCCTTGCCCATTTACAAGTTGGGTTTTTTTTTTCTGATTTTATTTAAGCTCTTTACATAAATCCTGGATATTAGACGTTTTTCAGATACATAGTTGAGGAATGTGTTCCCTCATTCTATAGGCAATGTGTTGAGTCTGTTGGTTGTTTCTTGTTCTGTGCAGCAGCTCTTTTGTGTATTAGGTCCCACTTATCAGGAATTGTTTTTGTTGTCATTGCTTTTTGGGACTTGACATATAAATGCTTTGCCAAAACATCTGTCGAGAAGGGTATTTG
This sequence comes from Macaca nemestrina, assembly GCF_043159975.1. Classification (NCBI taxonomy): domain Eukaryota; kingdom Metazoa; phylum Chordata; class Mammalia; order Primates; family Cercopithecidae; genus Macaca; species Macaca nemestrina. Next base: position 91,563,178 of record NC_092139.1, on the reverse strand, counting down.
CTAGATTCTCGTGCAGGATTTTTTTATAGTTTCAAGTCTTGGATTTTTATGTATTTTTGTGTTTATTTACAGACCGAGTCTCGCTGTGTCATACAGGCTGGAATGCAATGGAGCGATCTTGGCTCACTGCATCCTCCACCTTCGGGGTTCATGTGATTCTTGTGCATCAGTCTCCCAAGTAACTGGGAGTACAGGTACGTGCCACCATACCCGGCTTAGTTTTGCTTTTTAAGTAGACAGGGTTTCACCATGTCAGCCAGGGTGGTCTCGAACTTTCCGACCTCAAGTCATCCACCTGCTTTGGCCTCCCAGAGTGCTTGGATTCCAGGCATGAGCCACCACACCCAGCCCAGGATTTTGCATTTCAATCTTTGATTCAAGTTGAGTTGCTTTCTGTACATGGTGAGACACGGGCCCAGTGTTATTTCTTCTGCATCTAGGTAGCCACTGATCCCAACACCACTTACTGATAGGGAATCCTTTCTCCATTGCTTATTTTTGTTGTTTTATTTTCAAGTATCAGATGATTTCAGGTGTGCAGGTTTGTATCTGGGTCTTCTAATCTGTTCCACTGTTCTGTGTAAGCGGGTGCCCAGCTTTTTAGTGAAAATGCCTAGCCATTACATTGTGAGTGTTTTCTTAGAGTATTTCCTTTGTTTTAATTTTTTAAAAATACCTTTAGCAGCCTACGTGCATGTATTACTTTTCGAAAATACATGCACACCTTATGTTTTGTAGTAGTTTTGTGGTGTCAGAATTGAGTTTTAGGCCTTTAACATATTTTGCATTGATTTTTGTGTTGGCATGACATAACGGTCCTATTTCAGTGTTTTACTTCTGAATGTTCAGTCTACTCAGAATCATCTATTGAACAGGCGGTCTTTTGCCCATTGTGTCTTTTTGGTGTTCTTTTGAAAAATGTGTTCATTATACATAATTGGGGTTGAGTATTTGGTTTACTGATTCTGTCCAGTTTCTTAGTTTATGCCAGTAAATGATTGTTTGAATAATTATAAAAGCTTGTGTTTTTCATTCATTGTTTTAGCTTCTAAGTTTGTATTTGTTAACTAATTTCTACATTTATTATAGACTAAAAGATACAAATGCAGATTAGTTACTGCCTTTGGTATATTGCATGACCTGAGACTGGGATCCCAGAGACCTTATCACGGAGGGAGTGGGTGGACCCACTGGGTAGGTCTTTAGCCCATACCTCGTCCCTTCTTCCTTTTTCGTCTGTTAAGTCATCAGTGTGTGTTATTCTCACTTTTACGGTAGGGTGTATTCAATGTTAGCTCCACCTTAGAAGTGAGAACATGTGGCATTTGGTGTTCTGTGTTTTCCTTGTTTGCCTTTAGATAATGGCCTCCAGCTCCTTTCATGTTGCTGCCAAGGACATGATTTCGTCGTTTTTTGTTTTTTGTTTTGTGTTTTATGGCTGCCTAGTTTTTTGTGGTATATACGTACCAAATTTTCCTTTTCTGATCCCCTGTTGATGGATACCTAGGTTGATTTCACGTATTTGCCATTGTAAATAGTCCCGCCAAGACCATTTGTGTGCATGTGTGTTTTGGACAGAAGGATTTATTTTCCTTTGTGTATACCCCAGTGGTGGGCTTGCTGTGTCAGATGGTAGTTCTGGTTTAAGTTCTTTGAGCAATCTCAGAAGTTCTTTTTGTGGTGTCTGAACTACTTTGCATTTTCACCAAAAGTGGACCAGTGTCCCCCTTCTCTGCTGCCTCACTAGTGTCCTTTTTTTTTTCCTGACTGTGTAATCGCCATTCTGAGCAGCGTGCGATATGTCTCATTGTGCTTTTGATTGGTATTTCTCTGACAGTTAGGTTCAGCATATTTTCAAATTTTTGGTTGCTTTTATATCATCTTTCAAGAAGTGTGTGCTTATATCCATTGCCTATTAATTATTTGGAGGGGGGAGTTGGCTAATTGATTTGTGTAAGGTCTTTAAGGTAGATTCTGGACATTAGAACCTTGGTCAGGTTCATAGTTTGGGAACATTTTCTCTCATCCTGTATGTCGTCTGTCTACTCCGTTGGTAATTTCTTGTGTTGTGTGGTGGCTCTTTAGTGTATTAGGTCCCACGTGTCGATTATTGCTTTTGTTGCAGTGTCATGTGGAGTCTTAGGCATATAAATGCTTTGTCAAAGCTGATGTTGAAGGGTATTTCCTAGGGTCTCTTGTAGGATTTTTGTACTTTGAGGTCTTCCATTTACATCCTTCATTCATCTGAGTGAACTTTGGTAGATGGTGAGAAGTAGAGGCCTAGTGTTACTTACTCTTCTGCATATGCCTCGCCATTTATCCCCAAGACTATTGAAAAGGGAGTTCTTTCCCCATTACTTAATCATTGTGTATTTCATCCAGAATCAGGTGGTATGAGGTGTGTGGGTTTACTTCAGGTTCTGTGTTCTCTTCCACTCATCCATGTGGAAGCAGGTCCCCAGAGTTTGAGTGAAATTTCAAATCAGAGAGTGTGATGTATCGAATGTAATTTGGATTTCTCAGAATTACTTTGGAAATACAGGGCATTTCCTGGTCTCACATGAACTTCAGCATTGTTTGTTTCTATGTCCTTAAAAGCAATTTGTCCCGTAGTAAAAGTATACAATTAAAGAGTAGAGTGGGACATTTTAATCCATGCATATATACCTTGTGTAATGATCAAAGGAAGGCATTGACTGACTCTGTTACCTTGTGTAGTTATTATTTATTAATTCTCTGTGGTTGCAATATTCAGAGTCTTTTTCAGGCTTTTTTGGAAAATATGGTGGGATACTGTTAAGTCTAGACACCCTGCTGTGGAGTAGAGCAGCTGAATTTATTCCTGTCATCTGAGTGTAACGTTGTATCCATTTCGCAGTTCCTGCCCCTGCTCCCCCACCACCATCCTCTCTTCACCACTGTGGAACTTCCTATGTCTAGGAGATAAAGTCATTTAGAGAGAAAGTTGATGTCATTCTCACATGCATGAAATCATGCCGTGTTTGCGTTTCTCTTCCTGGCTGATTTCGTTGAAGGTCATGTCCTCCAATTTCTGCACGTTGCTGCAGATGCCATGGTTTCATGAATTTCTGTGGCCGAAGAGGATTCCTTTGTGTACTGTAGTTTCTTTTTCCCTTTGTGCATGAACAGGTACATTGATTGGATACCCTCCCTATTGTGAATAGTGCTTCTGTCGCCATAGGAAGGCCGATACCTCTTCAATATAACAGATTCCATGTGCTTTCTGTGTATAACCGGCAGTGGGATTGCCAGGTGATCGGGTAGTTGTAATGTAAAATGTTTAAGGCACCTTCAACTGCTTCACTTCGTGTGTATAATAATGTACATTCCCACCAAAAGTGTATAAAAGTGTCTTTTTCTGCATTTCTACATTGGCCACTGCCTGTGAACATATGGGTTGTTTTTTTGTTTGTTTGTTTTTGGTAAGTTTCATTCTAATTAAAGTGAGAGGTATCTGCGTGTGATTTGTACTTAGACATTTGTGTGAGGATTAGTGAAGTTGTGCAACTTCTCTTTGACCTGTCAGTCAAGTTCATGTTTTCTTTTCTTGAAATGTGCCTGTTCAGGTTCCTTGCCCAGTTTCAGCTTGGGTATTAGGTTTTGTTCTTTTTCCCAGTTAGAGTAGTGTTAGTTTCTCGTACATGTTAGATAACAACCCCATTCACAGATACGATTCTGCTGAACTTTCTTTCAGTCTGTAGGATGCTTTCTTTAATAGTTCATTGTTTCTCTTCCCCATGCGGAAGCTCTAAAATGTTGTATAGTCCCATGTATTTGTATTCACATTTGTTAGCAGTGATTTTAGTGTCCCATCCAAAAAGAACAATAAACAAGAAAAAGTATTACCAAATCAATTGCACGGTCTAAGGGTTTCTTGCCATAGATAATTTTTGCTCTTGTTTTCTTTCTTTTTTTGCAAACTGCATGCAGAGATACAAGTTTTGCTGAGATATAGACTCCCACTTTTCTTATAGGAGCTTTGCGGCTCCAGGATTGGGTTTAGGTGTTTATTTGGTGTTGATTTGGTGTTATTACATGTTTCAGACCCTGAAATGTTGACTTCTTTGTCTTGTTTTTGTCTGATACAGCACAAAGGCAGTTGTGTTCAAATTAAGCTGTGGGAAATCCTTTAGATACTGGGTTGAAACAATTCTCTCCTTCCTTGATGTTCACTTAGGTGACAGGTATCTAAAAGTCTGGGAAGATCCATGGTGGAAAACGTTTATCTGTATTTCGTGGAGACTGATGGCCAGCTCCCTTCTGCCCAGCAGCCCTACTGATTACTGAAATACCTCCCATCTCCAACCCTTCAGTAAATATTTAAGTGATTCATCAAAGATTTAAACTTTAAGGAAGTAGAGTGACCCAGTAGAACTTAATTTAACTAGAATTTAGATTTGAGAGTAGCTGGTCAGTAGAAGAAGTATGGTAGATTGGGTGATATACTATGGTTTTTAAGGGTTTTTGTTTTGTTTTGTTTTGTTTTCTTTAAACAGAGTTAACAATAATCATTTTGAATAAAGAAGGAAAACATTAAACGGTTGGTATGTGTAACATGAACACTGTTCCATGACTTGTTCAGCCATAGCCTCAATTTGACATGCTAGACTATGAATCCTAAAGACTGGTATACAGTTACTGCATTGGAGTTACTTTTCTCATTCCATGAACTGTAGAACATTTTGAATAGCATTTTAAAATTTTATTTTAATGAAAGCTTAGAAAAAAAAAAACCTTACTTATACACTAAAGAAAGTAAACATAAAATGGTCTCCCGCCTGACTCGCAAAAGACCCATGGCCATTTCCTGGCCAGCAGGAGCAGCTGGTGTTAAGGAGCAGGGACCGGATGCAGCTGAGCTGCCAGCCTCCTAGATGTGGTTCCCTGGTGTCACGGTCTGGGTGAAGGATGGTGCAGAGCCGGTGTTCTGGCCAACATCCCGGTGGGGTCCCAGCCACTGCAGGATGTTGCTGGCCTACTGGGATTTGGGTTCCAGCTGTCAGGAAAGCTTGTAGCTGCAGGACAGAGAGGTAGCTGTGAGGCCACCATGAGCCACACATCAGGTCCCCTCTCAGTGCATGCCCAGCTGAAATCCTGGGTCCCCAGCAGTCCCCATGCAACAGGGCTTGATGCTGGCCGTGGAGTCACGGCCATAGGCTCTCTGTAGCTGGCCACAGGAGAGCCTCCTCTAGGCCACGTGGGGTGGCTGACACCTGTAATATCAGTACTTCGGGAGGCTGTGTGCGGTGGATTGCTTGAGGCTAGGACTTTGAGACCAGCCTGGACAACATTGTGAAACCCCATCTGTACCAGAACAACAGCAGCAGAACAACAGGACATGGTGTCTGTACCTGCTGTACCATATCCTGGGACATGATGTACAGCGGTAGTCCCAGCTGCTTGGGAGGCTGACAAAGGGCTTGAGCCCAGGAGGCAGACGTTGCAGTGAGCAGAGATGGCGACACTGCAGTGCAGCCTGGGTGCAGAGCTAGACCATGTTAAAAAAAAATGGAGAGCCTTCTCCCACCCTCTGCCCGTCCGCTAGGCCCTCACCTCTCCTTGTCACTGAGCTGCTCCATTCTTTTGAAATAGGTGACAAATTTCTCAAGAGGCCGAAGCCTGTAATTCATGGCAGCCACTTGGAGCAGCTGCATTTCCTGCAGAACTCGGACCTCCTAGAGACAGAGGAGAGGTTGCTGACAGGACCTGGGTGGAAGATGCTGAGGGGACCTTTGGTAAGCAGGGAGAAGGGGCTGATCCCTGGGGCAGTTTTCTGCAGGGGCCCCATGCAGCCCCCAGCCTGTTCTCAGATTTGGATGTAAATATCCCCTCCTGCAGGAATTGGTCTTTGATCCAGTGCCTTTCCCACTCTCTCCACTGGGATAGATTTCCTCTTCCTGTGTGTGTCAACCCCTCCCAGTAAACCTAAGATGTAGAGGATGGAGCCAGGGAGTGTCCTGCCCAGGGTGGACTGTGAGGTCCACATCCCCACCCTCCTCCAACTTGAGAGTCCCAGCTGCTCACCTTCCTCCTCTTGTTGATGTTGCCCTGGAAGGCAGACAGAATCCATCACAAAGGTCAATGGCCCACAACCAGCCCCACTCCACCCCTTCCCATGCTGTACTACTGCCAGGGACACCAGGGTCAGGGGATGTGCACGTGACAGGACTTGGATCTGCCTCAGACTCCAGGTTCTAGAGCAGGGGGCATGGGAGCTGAGGCTCAGGGACACTCTGCCCCACCTTTTTCTGATGACAGACAGGGAAGCTGAGGTCTCTTATAGAAAGAAAGCACACAATAACCCTGGAACATCTGCCCTTGGAGAGGCTCAATTTCACTCTCCAATTACGGGTTACCCTGGGGAGTCACTGAGTCCAGCTCAGCCCACACCTCAGCAGCGTTGCAGTCAGGCATCTCTGCAGCTTCACCACTCAGGGATAGGGATTGGTGGCTGCCATGGAGCCTCCATCACACGGAGGTGATGAGATGGGCCTGACACCCCCACCCACAGGAGCAGCTGTGAGGCTCTCAGGAGAGGAGGTTTGCTTAGGGCTGAGATCTAAGGGCTCGGTCCACGACCCTCTCCTCCCAAGCCTCAGGATCCTGGTTCCCAACCAACCTGCCCCAGGCTCACTCACATCCAGATCGTCCGGGATGGCCGAATCCAACCTCTGTAATACAGTCAGAAAATCCCCCAGGAAAGGGGACCACTCCCTGTGCCAAGGAGGGTTGGGAAAGTGGTGATGAGTATTGGCCATCAGATGGCTGCCCACTGTCCTGTCCCATGAAATCCCATCAGCCTGTCTCCCAGAACCCCCCTCCCTAGGTCTCCCGGATGGAGCAGCCAAAGACCCTCAGCTGCCTTTCCCTATTCTCTGCCTCCTCTATCCCAGCTGACCTCCAAGTCTAGTTGATCTCCAAGCACTCCTAGTTACCTCTGTGGTGGGATATTAACAAGTCACAAGGACCTGTGGTCCCAACCTTACCCTTCCCCACATCCACTCTGAGTCCAGCTTTCCCAGACCCTTGCTCTTGTCTCTCAAATGGAGGTTTTCCAGGCCCAGTGGCCACAAGAGGACAGGGCTGGGGAGGAAGCACCTGCTGTCTCGATGTGGAGGCCTCTAGCTGGCGGGGAAAGGAACCCTGTCCTGTGATCTCTTGTGATCCCCCTCTATGCCACAGGCTCACTCATCTTCTTCTGCCTCCGTAGTCTCATCTGGGCTCTCTGGTGGGTTCTCTCCTGGGTGGCCACCTTAAAGCTCCCCGCCTGCCAGGTGTCAGTGATGGAGACAGTGAGGCTCTCCTCCCTTCCCCCAGTTACAGCCCAGCCACCCTGCCCTTGGATCCCCAGGCACTGGTGTGAATCACCTGGCAAGGTGCTCATACCACTGGCCCAGCACCACACTCCCTGTGTGTGTCACCCAGTCATGCAGCCGGGCCTCGCTGAGACTGTTTCCTCTTCTATAAAAAGTGATCAAAATCACAGCTACTTCACAAGGCCTCCTTAGTACTGTTTCCTGTAGCTGTTGCCATTGTTCTCACCCTCATCCCTCTGAGGAAGAACCAGGCATGAGCACCAGCAAATTATTTTCTTTTCTTGACCCTCATTTCCATTCTGTGAGGGCTGCGCTACAGGCTCAGCATCCCTTTATTTTCCAGATGAGGAAGCGGAGACCCAGAGCAGGCAGTGACTCCCCAGGGACCCGAAAGAGAAGGCACCTCCTCCCCATCCTGGAGGCTCTGTCTTGGCTGCCTTCACCCCATATCCCAGCACCACCACCCATCAGGGTCGTGTTCTCTGGAGTCTCTGAGTATCTAGGTCTCCAGCCAGGCACAGTCGTGATGGGAAAGGGACAGGGCGGTTTAGGAGACCTGGTTAAGTGGCACCTGCCTATCCAAGCCCTACTGGAGTCTCTGCCACACAAACTGGGTTTCAGCCATGCGAAAGGTTTTGCCTGGCCAATGATCCCCCAGGGGAGTTCTGTGCAGAGAACTCTTTCTTCCTCTACTCAGGAAGTGGCCTCCTGCGGTGCCATCTCAGATTGACATGGCGAGGTTTTCCAGAATCTTGGGTGGGGTGACAAGTTGTCTTCTCATTTGCATGGAATATTCTGAGATCTGGTCAGGGAGGATCCCCTAGGAATGCATGATGAATCCCCCAGATACTTGTCATGAGCTTGTGTCACTGCTAACTGGTGACAGTCCTGTGACATGACCGTTTTCGGGTATCTGCAAAGGGCAGAGCGGGGAGTCCCAGGAAACACGTATGTCTGTCCTGAGCGTGCCCATTGGTACCCATAGCTGTGAGTTCCACTGGACTCCCTGGCACATGAGCTTCCTTTGTTTTTGTTCCCCCTCTCCCCCAGTGTGGGCAAAGGCCCCCTGCCCGTGGAGGTGCGCTGCAGATAGAAGCAGCAGCAGAGGCCTGGCTTCCTCAGGAATTGCCGGCCAGTTTGTGGAAGGAAGAAAGTCCCACCTACCGTAACCATCCCCCAGCCTGGAGGAAGCTCCATGCCAGCAGGATGGACCGGCATGGGAGACAGAACCCTGCTAATGCTGCAACTCATCACCCCGGCTCGGCAGCCCAGCAGCCGTTGCCACATCCCATTTCCAGGGCCTCCTACCCCCGTGCTGCCACGTGCCTGTGGACCACACACCTCTCTCCCTGTTGGCCCTAGGTAGGCATGGAGTAAATTTTTCAAGTCCACTTTTAGTAGATGAGTCAAAACAAAACAAAATAACCACTGCACACCGGGTCCAATGCCCTTCCAAACTCAGTCTTTCCTCTGACCCTTAAACATTTGTCCCGCGTCTCCCAGACTCCACTGTACCTTTATCAGCAGGTCCCTCTTCACGGCAGTGTCTTTTTTGCAGAGTTGTTTTAGATGTTTTGTGCTTTTGCTATGGGCAGAGGAAAGAAAAAAGGGTAAATTTGTGAATAAGCAGAGAGATTTGTGAGTTCCAATCCAATCCTTTTTGTTTCAAAACCCAGAGAATCCCAACTTCATGGGTGAGAGTTTCCAGTGGGGTCCTCTGTTGACAAAGGCTGCAGAGGACCAGGGTGGGACCTGTAATGCTCCTCCCCTGGCCCATCTCCACTTCACATGAGCCCCTGCGTGTTCACAGTTAGCTTCTAGCTGGACACAGTTCCACTGCTGGGTGCAAACACCTGAAAGCCTCCAGTTGGCTCCAGTCTGTTCCTGATGGTTAAAAATCCTTAGTCCTGAGTTGGAAATCCTTGCTTAGAAGTCCAGGACAGCTTAGTGACCACACCTACCAGCCCATCCCTGCCACCAGTGTCCCTAGTCTCCAAGAACCTTTCAGAGTCGAGGGCACGTGGGGAGACCTATGGGTCCCTAGGTCAACCCTGGTGCTCCCGTGGAGGGAACCCTCCTCACCTGGACACTCCTGCCCACGTCTTGTGTAGCCGATGTATTGGTTTGCTGTGCAGAGCAGAGACGATGGCGTGCACTGAGGAGAAGTTGTTGAGGCTTAGGCACTCCTGGAGAGGGAAGAGTGAGCTGTGAGGTCCAGAGTTGCAGCCCGACCCACTTCAGCCTCAGCCCGCTGTGCTGAGATCTCCCTTCCTGGACAAAGCAGAGGCCCAGGGAGCCTCAGGAGGGCACTACTGGGGCCGAGTGAATGTCACTCATCTAGGAGGATTTTAGTTCAACCCAAGGAAGGTCCCAGGTCAGAAGTGAGCAGTCCCCACTGGGCCATGGGAGTCAAGGTCAGTGAAGCTCTGGCAAGAAGGGCCTAGGGGATGTGCAGGGCTCAGGCCAGAGATACAGATGCCAATCCTAAAGCTGATGGAGGAGAAGAGGCAGTTCCCCATTTTTAAAGAGGGAATCTTCAGGCCCAATCATAGCTTACCCTGGCCACCTTGATCCAGTGCTCCACCACCCTGGCCCTGTCCTGGGCCCTCATGCCGTGGTTCCCGAGGCAGGAGGTGGTGACGCAGTTGGCGAGCCTGTTGAAGTGTGCAATGGTGGCACGAACTGTGGGTGCCACGTGCTTATTCCCCTTCTTAGCTCGTCGGCCCCAGATGGAGCCCAAACATTCGTAGAGCTCCACCTTCTTGAACAGCTCCTTTAGGGGTAGAAGGAGCGTGTCACAGACAGAGCACACCCCAGCTCAGAGTCACCCACAGTCCCAGGCAAGGACTGAGCTCACAGTCATCCACGATCTCTCTCAGGAACTGAGCTGGAGCTCAAAAAGCTTTAAAATGGGCCTCAGACGTGAGGGAGTCCCTGGCTTTGATTTTCTGCCCACCGAGGGCCCTGAATGCATCATGTCCCAGAACCCAACAAGAGTGGGAAGAGAGAGTGACATTTTTTCCCAGGCCATCTGCACTCCCAAGAACTAGAAGGTGGCTCAAGCCTGCCCATCCTGAGGACTCATCTTCCTCCCATGCAATCATCCCTGTACTCTTTCTCTCCATACTGGTGCACTTTCCCTGTGGCAGCTGCAACTATGGGCTCTGTTTGGGTGTCTGCCATAGAATCTAGTATACATCAGGTACCTAATAAGCGCTGAGGGTAGTGAGGCTCCTGAGCAGCTGGATGAGTGACCCATGGCCCTGCCTGCCCCTCATTGAGCACCGCCCTGCCCTGCTTTCTGTCCATCCCCTGTCTTTCAATCTGTACAGTCCCTCTGTGCAGCTGGCATGGGCGATGTCCCATCTCTGCTGTCCACGTGCAGACAGGGAAGACTTGTGGATGAGGAAACTCATCCAGATCCCGTGGTTGGTAAGAAGTGGAGCTACAATTGGTCCCAGAGTATTGGCCCCTTCTCAGGGAGAGGTTGGTCTGAGACAGCTGATGCCAGAACCACAGCCTGCAAAGCCTAGGTGCTCACCGCATCCATAAGGGTCAGCTGCTCTTCCAGAAGCCTGGGAGGGAAGGTCGTGACATCAGGCAGCTCCTCAGTGGGTTGGCTGTTTACAGGACAGGGACAGGGGGACTCTGGGGCTGACTGTGGCTCCAGCACTGTCACTGGAGCAGACCCTTCGCCTGGTGCTGGTGCTGGTGGTGAATGTAAATATCCTGGTGCATCTGGGGCCGCACGTGACTCTGGCTCCAGAGCAGGCCCCAGTTTCACCAGCAGTGGTGGTGCTGGCTCCAGGGCCGGCATTGTTAATGCGTGTTGCCCAGGATGTGGAGCAGGATCTGGAAAAGGAGAAAAGGTCACCCCACCAGTCACTTTTCACTGGGCTTTCTAAGCACAGAAGTGACTGAATGGAATTTAAGGGACTTGTAGCCCCAAAACACCACCCCTGGAAAGTCTTCCAGACTGCAAGCCACCTCACCATCTGGCTTGGCCTCGTTGGGCTCCGGAGGCAGCAGCTGGCCTAGGACAAGTTCCTGGTGGTCCTCCACGCCCAGTCCAGGCCTGGCGAAGTTGCTGAAGGCCAGCTTTCTCTGGAAAGATGACCGTTGCGGGGGCTGATAGCACAGTGAAGTATTTTCAGGGGTCCAGGTGAAGAAAACGCAGGTGATGGTTCTGGTGATGGAGTGGACAGCTGAGTCAGAGACCTGGCCTTCTCCCACACAACCCTCCAGGGCACCCTTGTGTGGTTCTGGGCCCCTGACCTGTTGCAGCCTGTGTAGAGGACAGCCCCACCCTACCCCCAAGCCATCAGTGGTGACCTGGAAGGGGCAGACCTGGCCATGCAGCAGGACTGTACAGACCCTTCTGTGCCCCAGCGTCCTACAGACATTCTCTTCCCAAAGGCCCTGGAGCACAGCACTGTGCACCTGGGCACTCAAGATGGCAGCTCCCGGTAGATTTGTGAGCAGGTTGCTCATGAAAGCTCCAGCTCTGGGTCCCCTGGTCCTGGGGTTAGGAGGGTGGGGGCAGACGTAGAGTGGAGGAGGACAGGGAGAGCTGGGACGCCATGGTGCTGGGGATGAGTCAGTGGCCAGCTGTGACCCCGGCCTCACCTCTCCTTTGCAGGGCACCTAAGTCTCCATTTACAGAACTCACTATTTGCTTCTTGCGGGGGAAGTCCCCAGATGTCAGCTTTCTCGTGGGAATTTTAAGAGGTATGTGCCCCAGGGCTCCTTGAGTCTCTCCCCAGCCAGAGTCCATTCTTTTCCCCCATGTTTTGTGGGTGAAAAGGCCCTTCAGAACCCTAAATCCACCCAGTGTATACTTGTTGCTGGGCTCCGTCATTCTAGTCAGAATCTGGGAGGATGCCACCATATGTAGAAGAGGCCATGAGGGTTTCACCTCTAACATTCTGTAGATACGACCTGGTTATTCTGTCTCCTGTGAGCGCCTGACTCTTAAGTAGAATCGAGGCCCAGGGATTGTCATCTGCTTTGTTTATGACATAATGCCAAGCCATAAGAAGAGCGGTGCACAAATGAGGTGTTTTGTATGTATGTGTTGAATGTGTGAACCCCAACCATTTGAGAACCCCAGTGAGCATCTCCAGTTGTCTGTGGGCCTGCGGCTCCCTTTTCAGCACCAAGAGACCCTTCTTCTGTCTGTGTCAAGAAGACCAGCCAGAAGGAATCTCAGACATCCTTTACCAATGCTATGGTAGATTTGCTTTGCTATGTGTTTTTCCAGACAGCGAAGGATATGGGCCATTGAGGCAGAATGCTGAGAGCTGCTTCAGTGAAGGTGAAAAGTAATAAACATGAATCACAGCACCCCCAGCAAATTTTCCAGAGTTTTAGGCTCTAGTGACCCCTTTGTTTGCCATGTCTTAGATCATTCAGTCCCCACAAGAACCCTGTGAGGCTCATCTTCTGGCTACTCCCTGTTCCAGAGGAGCGAACCGAGGCTCCGAAAGCTGCATCTTCAAGACTCAGCCAGTAGGGCACAGAGGCACCTCCGTGCCTTGGAGGGAATGGACACTCACCTTCTAACCAGCAGTTCCAAAAAGTGTGGCACGATGATAAAGTCCCAGGAGGGGCCCAGGCAGGTGGCATAGGAGGAGATGGGTTTAGTTAGCAAGGCTGGAACCAGGGAGTCCAACAGCTTCTCCCCTGTGCCGGGCTGGAAAGTTGGCATCCTGCAGATCTCATTTTCATACTAGGGTGACAAGGAGGGACATGGGAGTCAGTGGTAACACCATGAACCACCAGAGGATCGGGATCTGGAAGTCACACCAAGAAGCACCAGCCCTTCGGGGACTTGTGCATGTGGAGAACCTAATTGCCCATGGTGAAAAGGCTTCTAGGCTTTCCAAGTAAAATTGTATGTGAGGATGGAGAAGTGATAAAATGATTCACGCCTTCAAGGCATCGTCACGGTGTTTCTCAGCTGTGGGGCAAGGGCGCCCTCTGTATCAACAGCCTACATGAAGAGCATCATCCCTGCAATCCTCAAAAATCACCCTCATGGTAGAGAAGAGACATGGGCTTTTGGATGTCAAATGTCTGCTCAGCAGCACCCGGGCCAGAAGGGAACACCTTCCATGGGGAGGACTGGATGAAATTCCCTGTAGGCCACCTGAGGCTCCACTTCTGATACGCAGGGGAAGGGCCTGGGGAGGCCTCATCCCCTCCTCATTTTAGCGACAGCACACAGGACAAGAGGGATATGATTGTTTTTGTTCCTTTAACATGAACGTGATTCTGGATAAACAGTTTTGGCCATCCCAGCCCTGGCCAAGTGGAAAATTCCGGAAGACTCTTGAGTGGGAGAAAGTGCATCCCAAGGCCCAGGATTTGCCAGGCGACTCGGGGAAGAGAAAACTTAGGCAGTTACTGAAGCCGTGAAAGGTTAAGCAAATGTATGTTTGAAAGTGGAAATGAAACTAGGTGATTTTCTCTGCCATCCAGACAGCAGAGTGGTAAAAAGTTGAAAGCGTGTTAGTATTCAGGGGAGGCTGCATTCAGAGACGAAGGTACCTTCAGAGGCTGCTGGTGACCGTGTGACCAGCTGGAGCCCTTTTGGAAAGTCAACTGGCTAGAGCTGTTGAAACTTGCTATCTCCATATCTTTTCACCCAGATATCCCTTTCCCGGGTGTGTGTCTTCCACAGGGGATTTGTATATTTTATGGGTTGAATTGTGTTCCCTCCCCCAAATATAACTGTTTCTATTCTCAACCCCAGAAAATATGACTGTGTCTGGACACAGAGTACTCCAAGAGGTAATTGAGGTGAAGTGAGTTCATTAGACTGGCCCCTAATTTAATATGCCTGGGGTTCTAACAAGGAGAGGTGGTGAGCGCACAGAGAAGTTGAAGAAAAGACCCTGTGCTGACTGAGATAGAAGTCAGCCATCTCCAAGGCAAGGAGAGAGGCCCAAAGAAACCACCCCAGGCTGACAGCTTGACGTTGGACTTCCAGTCTCCAGAATCGTGAGGAACCAGATTTCTGTGGTTAAGCCCTTCAGTGAGCGTGCCATGTTATGGCAGCCCTGGCAAACTGCTCCACCCTATTAGGACACACATAGGATTATGCTCCTTGCAGAACAGGTGCCTAGAAAGGGAATTTTATCATGACAGGCTCCACCAGCACTGAGAGGCTGACCCCTGTGGAGCATGGCCTCCCTTAAGCAATATTACAGTGAGATGTGAGGGTGCAGCTCCTGCCTGATGGGGATGCAGGGATGAGTTCTGTGAGGTGACACTTTAAAAACAGATCCATAAAGAAGCTTCACCTTCTTTTGTTGTAATCAATGTCCACCCCCACCTTATTTGTGTTAAAGTTTTGGATTTTAAGTCCTGCAGGAGGTCTCGCAGGGCAGGGCGGCAGAGATGCCTGTTGCCAGAGATACACTTTCGGTGGGGAGTTAAAATGATAACAGTATGAGTATGTTGCTACCGTGTTATCACTGTACTCAATTATTTGTGGCAACATGCGGAGATACTCCTGGCATAGCATAAAGTGAGAACAAGGATGTTCCCTCATCTTCCTCTGATAGGTGAGAGGGACTTTGCCTGTAACCAGGTTGCCACTGGGTACTACTGGCAGCCAGATTCCTTTGGGAGAGGACAGTGGGTCACTCAAGTGGGAAATTCCTAGGACAGAGCTTAGGGAGTCCGCATATTCATGTCTGAGTCCTGGGCCCACCCTGGTTTTCTAGAGTCCCTCTGTGGAGACCCTTCTGTGCCCCGTCTCACCCCAGACCAGCACTGGCCGTGGTTGGTGGCGGTGGGCCCCTGCCCTTCTCTGAAGAAGATGGAAAACTGGAATCCATCCAACAGCTCCTGCTTGATCTGCTGTGTGGAGCTCTGCAAAGAGAGGGCCCGAGAGCCGGGCCAAGAGTTGTCAGTGGCCTGCCTGGCTGACCCCACAGTGGCACACCCCCATTGAAACTCCTTCCTGGTGTCCCCATCCCCAACAGGATTTGGCACATAGGAGCATCTGCATAGACCTCCAGCCATAGAAGGTTGAGGTCTCCGGCAGATGAATTGAGATTCACATCTGAGCGGCAAACTGTGTCCTCGACACTGAAGTTTCCATCCTGCCAGGCATGGTCTGGGCAGTGATCCTGACATACGTACCAGGCTCCAAACACCTGACATCCTACCTGTTCCTGTCCAGGGAGGGCCCCTCATCTCCTGTTTCCCCCAAACATATGGGGAGGGACTCGGTGTTGCCCTGATGGGCACAGCTGAGGCCTGGCCTGGACGATCCTGCCCTGGGCCCTGTGTTACCTGTGGGTGCCTTCTGGCAAAGGGCCAGAGGCGTCGAGGGTTAGGGTTGAACCAATGTCTATATTCTCGAGAAAGACTCTCATTTTGGCCTCTTCTGCGACGACGAGGTCGGCAGCACGTCGGGACACAGCAGGAGAGCATGTTGTTCTCCGGAGTGTCGCCCACCAACTGAACTGGAAATGGGGCTGTGTGTATAATATGGGTGCCTAGTTACCAGCATTCTAAGTTCTACTGGGGGTCTGTTAGCAAGGAAGTGAGGTCACATCTTGTAGGTTCCATCCTGTAAGCATCTCCTTTCCATAAGACCTACTCAAAGGCCCCTCTGGGCTTCTGGCCGCTCACCCTCCCCCGTCAACTCCTTTACCTGTTCACCATTATGCAAAAGTGTGCCCCTTCAGCACCTTGGGAAGACCTGGATATAACCGGGGTCCCGGGTTTGAAGAGCCAGTGCTGGGTCAAACAGTCTTTATCTTAGCAGTTGTGAGACCCTAGAGAACTCCTTTGGTGTTTTGGACTCTTCCCCACCTTGCACAATGGGAGTTATGCTAGCATCATAACCCTTCCTAGGGAACTCCTGAGGTGTGTTTGAGATAAATCTTAAAAAACTGATGTTGTGGTGGTCCCTGTAGATATTGCACATACTTTGAGATGGAAGAACTACAAGAAGGGGTGAGAGGTAGCATGGAATACAACTCCAGTGGGCCTGGGGTCCACAGTGTGATCTCAGGAAAAGGCACTTTTGCTCTGGGCCTCGTCTTTCATGCTGCAGTACTATACGAGGTTGAGATTAAATGAAATTCAGACATCCTCCTGCTCTGACATTGCACCTTCCAGTGCCTTCCCATTTTATTTAGACCCAGACCCTATGCCTCATCTCAGCCTTGGGTGGGCAGCATCCACAAAGATGGCACTGAGGGCTTAGTGACTCCCTTGTGAATGGTAGAATAGGACACAGATAGTGGAATAGCACTTCTGGGCCAGTTCAGGCTATTTCAGCAAAGAACCATAGCCTGGGGAGCTCATCAAGAAGATAATTGTTTCTCCCAGTTTTGGAGGCTGGAAGTTGGAGATCAGGGTACCAGCCTGGTCAGGTCTTATTGTGGACACTTCTTCCCCATTCACTGAGCTGTTACAGGTGCTGTCCTTTCCTTGGAGGACAGCTTAACTTCAGGAGCATGGATGGACCTCCGTTCAAAGTCCCGCTCCCACTTGTAGCTTGGTGATCATGAGGTAGTCATAGAGCATCCTTGTGCCTGTTTTCTCTTCTGAGAAATGGCATTAGTGAGAATTGCTTCCCTTTCTAATCACACAGAATAAAGCATGGAAAGAAGTTAACTCGGTGCCATTGGGCAGAGAGTGAGAGCCCAGCAAACCAGAGAGATCAGCTTGCCCACATCAGTGGTGAGGAGTACGGAGAGTGGGTGAGGCTGGGGCAGGAAGCAGGCCAGCCTGCCAGAGCCCAGGAACAGGTGAAGGGCAAGAGTGAGCTCCTCACCTTGAATTCTCAGGAGACACAGGCATGCAGGAGCTGTGGGGAGCACAATCATCAGGGCTGCTCTCATTCCCCTGGTTCCCTCCATATCCGACGTGGTCCCAGGGCCCATTCTCCCTGTGTTTCCTCTCTACCCCGCTTTCTTCCTGGCCGCCCTCTTTGGACTCATTTTTGGCCCTGGTCAGGTGGAGTCTTGAGGTAACTATAAGCCTGTTAATAACTCCTCTGAAGTTCAACCCGTCATTTATTGAGCCCTCTGAGCTTAGTCATAAACCACCTCTTGCTGGGACCTGAGAGAGGGCTCGAGGGAGCTGACAGTGCAGTGGCAGTTTTCCCTGCGGTTGCCACTACAGGGCCCACTGGCAGGTATCTGCTGAATTCGAGCTTTCTTTTGGGTCTCGGGTTCTGAGGTGTGATTTTCCATCTGAAGATCAGCTGAGCCCCCAGTGGGTGCCTTAGCCTCAGAAATGGGTCCCCCTGGCTGGGAACTGTGCTCTACCCTCACTTTCCTAGAACACCTCACACCTCGCCTTGCCCATTCTGGCTTCCGAAACCCACATAGAGGCTCTGTAGAAATTGCTAAATACAAAAGGGCTACAAATAAGTAATAGGAAGTGTATTTATATAAGGCGGTGGCTTTCAACCATTACTATACGTTTACTTCAGCAAAGGCGAAATTTAAAAATGTTAATACTCTGAGTCACCCGCAGAGATTTGGATTTATTTGATGGGGCAGGAGACACAGGTATCTTTGGTTTGGTTTTGTTTTTTCTTTTTTGAAATCGGACCGTGCAGTGTTTCTCAGGCTGTAGCGCAGTGGCACCATCTTGAGCACTGCAGCTTTGATCTGCCAGGCTGAAGGAATCCTCCCTTCTCGGCCTCTCACGTAGCTGGGACTATGGGCATGCACCACCATGCCATGCTACATTTTGTGTATTTTGTAGAGGTGGGATCTCACTGTTCCACCCAGGCTGGTCTTGAAAGTCCTATCCTCAAGCTGTCGTCCTGCCTCAGCCTCCCACAATGCTGAATTTACAGTTGTGAGCCACCGTGTCTGGCCCTGTTTCTTTTAAGAGTTCCTTTAGTGTTTCTAATGGGCATTCAAGCAAAGAAGATTTTGCTTGCAGAAGGCTCGTGGAACACTACTGAGGCTGCATCTTCTTCACAGCCAACAGATTGTTCCCTGAAGTGTCTGCTTAGCAGCGCACAGGCTATTTATATCCTGGACTTTATGGAGCTGTTGGGTTTGGGCGCTGACTGGGGCATGAGTGTTGTCTCTGGGATCTGTCACAACCTGGTCCTATGGGACACCCAGTCAAGGATCCTCCTTCCCAGACCACCATCCTGCCTCTCACTACTCCTATGGCAGGGGAACAAAGGTCATGACTCCATGGTCAGAGACATCCACAACAGGAATGAAGTTGAGTGAGTCGTGAGGAGGGGCAGGGCACAGCTGCTTGCTGGAAGAGTGTTGGAAAGTATTGGTCCATCAGCTGTCACATCCTCCTGTTGCTGTTGAATCCCAGCGATCCTCACTTGGAGTCTGGGTCTCAGAAGGTTGTGGCACCTGGGTTCTTGGCTGGCTGAGCTGGTGCTTTTGCAGTCCACTTTGGAGCTTTGGTATGTGAAGCCTGACCTGAGTTGCTTCAGGAAACCTTTGTCCCTCAGGCTGCCTCCTGCTTAAGAGCAGAGCCTTTGTGTGGAGATCTGGCTGGCCTCCCTAGCTCCCAGCCTGTCCTGTCCTGTTATGTCTGGGTTTGAGGTTGTGTGGAGGGGTCTCTTGCCATAGAGGAGGCAGTAGCAGTCGTGTGGATCAGAGTGAAGAATGACGATCCCTGCTGGCTGTGCCTGGCCTTTGACTGGAGGAGTCTGAGAATGACCAGGCCTGGGGAGCTGTCATTCCTCAGAAACAGCATGTCTCCTCCCCTATTGTGGAGTTTCTGGATGTGACCCAGAGTGTGCTGGGCCTCTTTCGCTTGTGCTGGGTTTAGCTGTGTGTTTCAGGGTGGGAGGTGCAGGGGATCATCTGCTCTGAGCCAGATAAGCCTGGCGAGGATTGGGGGGCGGCCCTCGAAGAAGCCAGATCTGTAGGGAGAGTAGGCATGGATAGGGAGGGAACAGGGTCACCAGGGTTGTGTGTCACCTCTTCTCGCTCCTTGGTCTGCCCGGCAAGTGAGAAGAGAGGTGGAGGCTGCTGTGGACCCTCTTTGGCTTCCTGCAAGCAGGTGTTCTTTTGGGGAGCAAGGCAGGTGGGGGACAAAGCTGGTCTCTGAGGTGTTGAGTGGTTCTTTGTATGTCATTGTGCTTTTCCTCTCTGCCGTCCCCAACAGCTCTACTGTAGCAGCCCATTGACCTAGTAAGTCACTCAGAGCATCGTGGTCCTACACATGGGTGTTACGGCCCCTTAAAGAGCCAGAGAGGGCTTAGGAGTTTCTCAGAAGACTGAGCCCAGGGTTGGAGGGTGCCAGAGTCACTGAGAACAGCCCATTTGATAAGTTGGGCAGAGGGATCGTGGGCCCTGAGTATGCCTGCCTGACCGGTGGTGACTATGCCAACAGGGCCAGGGCCTCAATAGAGCATAGCTACTGAGCTTGACATTTGGCCAGTTGGTCTCTTGGTGCAGGTAGGAATGTTCTGCTTCCCCAAACCCTGTGTTTTGGTCTCCATTTTCCTTGGAGCAGCTGCAGGGTAGGTAGAGGGGTGTGTCTCCCAGCTGCTTGGTGAGATGAGCGTCCACCCAGCTACCTCTGCCGGGGAAAAAGAGTAATGACTGCAGCAGGGAGACAACCGAGGCGGGGCCCTTTTAGAGTCAACCCTGCTGCTCCGATTCTAATTTTCAGTTCAGATTTTGCAGGCCTGAGTGTGGGTCTCTGAGTACCTGCCCTTTGAATTCTTTTGGCGAGGACTTAGCATTCCCCAGGAGCCTCTCACTGAGCCCCAAACACACAGCCCCCAATTCACTACCTCATCCCTTACCAGGACCTGCTGAAGCACACACCTGTGGACCACCCAGACTGCCTGCCAGTACAGGATGCCCTCCGCATCTCCCGGGACTTCTTTCTGTCATCAGTGAGGACATTGACCCCACTGGACTGCAGTCACAATGGACTCCCAATGGGGAGGTGAACTCAGGGCCCAGCAAGGCCTCACGCTCAGGTTGAGGTGCCCAGGGTGGACCAGATCCCCAGTCTCTTCTCTGATGGCACAGGCATCGCTCTGTGCCCCTTGTCTCTGCAACCCTGATGCCCCATTCCCAGCCAAGGAGAGGTCTTCAGTCCCGGGTCACGCTGATTTGATTCCGCGTGGCATTCTGGGCCCTAGGCTGAGAGCTTTAAGCCCAGTGTCTCAGTCATCCTCCAGAGAATCCAGTGAGCCAGAAGAGGACACAGGCCCAGAGCGTCTCTCCAGATCCACCGCACAGTCTTTGAGCTGTGTCAGAGCTGGATTCTTTATCTGGGGCTGGCTGTTTGGAGGCCCCAGGCATTGTCCCCCGCACCAGGGAATTCAGCCTGTGGCTACCTCATTCTTGAATGCAGACACCTGCCTGTGCCATCAGGGTGACCTGGGAAGCTGAGGGAGCAGGACATGTCAGCCACTTCAGATTGGCCTGCACGAGCAAGAGCCAGAAAGGGAGCCCCACAGAGGGAAAGCCTGGTAGTAGAGGTGGCCGAGGTCATTCAGGTTGCTGGAACATTCCACGTGGGCTCCTGGATGTCAGACAGCAGTTTCCCTGGGGGCCCTTCTTGATGCAAGGGTGAGGCTTAGCCCAATGAGGGAAAGCAACACTCAGCATTAGAGGCACAATTAACCCCTGTGTGTCAGCATCCTGGCCCAGATCAAAGGCTTCCTGACCGATAAGAGGTTGTTATGTGGCCCTTAGGAGGGAAGACTGCCTGGGTTTATGCTCGTTTGTTACATTTGTGAGCGAGGGGCGGGTCTGGAGAGTGTCCGATGGTGCATAGGGAGCTGTTTCTGTGCAGCTGCTGGTGCCAGTTTGCAAAACCATGGAATGTCACTAGTTTGTTTTGGTCTGGGGATATCTGAAAAATGTTTTAAGACTTAGAGTAGCATCGGTTGCAAGTCATCTTAACTGTACGCTTTCAGTACACGCAGCTACATATTGCAGTATACGTAGATCACGCGGTGTGTCATGGAGACAGGAAAGGCTGGAACAGATGGTCGCAGCCCCATTGAAGCCCTCCTGACTCTGAAGGTGGCTGAGGGGAAACTCTGGAAATCCTCATGGAGTAGAAACCATCCAGAGCTGTGATGAGAGGCGTCTGCAGGTCTCCCCAGGACACTTCTGCAGCCCGACGGAAGGCAGCCCAGAGTCTCCCATCCCCTGGGTGTGTTTTTTTAAAATCCGTCCGTCATGTATGAATTTGGGTTTGGTATTTGGTTCCCTCATTGTGTCTGTTGTTCTGTATTTTTGTGTTAATGCCAAAACCATGTTGTTAGGATCACTATGGCTCTTCTATGTCATTTGTAATCAGGAAGCATGATACATCCATGTACTTTGTATTTCCCAGTGGCGAGATTGGTAGATGACGTAGTGGTTGTATTTTTCGTTTGAGGAGGAACTGCCGACTATTGCTCATAGTGTGTACACCAATTTCCATTGCCACCTATAGTATCTAAGAGGTTCCCTGTCTGCACATCCACACTGGTGATTGCCTGTTAAAAATTACGTTTTTGCTTTTGGCAACATTCATTTTATGTGGATGGAGACTCTCTCTTAGTGTGGCTTTGGTTTACATTTTTGTGATGATTAGTGATGTGGACAAGCTTTTCCTTTACCTGTTCATTTCCTGCCTTCTTTTCAGAAATGTCTTTCGGTTCTTTGACCAAGTTTTGTTGGATTGTTTGGTTTTGTTTATTTTCTCACTCTGTATAGTTTCTGGTATATGTCAGATGAACACCTTCAGCTACATGATTCCTTATACTCAGCGCCTGGCAGCATCCTCTGCTCATTCCATCTCTTCTGGTCAATGACCACTGCCTGTGTCTCATTCTTCTCCCGCCCCAGGGCAGGGCCCAGACTTCCTGCCTCCCATGTTTCCTTATCCTCATGGAGGCCTGGCCCAGTGCTGGGCCAGCCACATGGCACAGTGTCCAGTGCCTTTCTGGGTGATGGGCAGGTCAGTTGGCATGGAAAACGGTGTCTGGGATTTCTGAGTTGACTATTGAATGGAGACTCACCCCACTCACAACCAGTCACCACCACTGCCACCCAAGCAAACCACCCGGGAGCCTGGAAATTGCTCTGCCCACTTGTTGCCATGGGTACAGACACCTATCATAGGGAGAACCGAGAAGAGACCCAGCCCACCTGTCCCTGGTGCCCAAGGATGACATTCAGGGGATCACCCCAACCCACGAACCACAACCTGTGTCCATGCAGGCTCCCACAGGGCCTGAGGACAGGCTGACCCCTCCCAGAGATCCTCCACCTCACAAATGCACAAGTACTCCATCTAGGGACCAGGGGATAGACCTGCCCTGCCTGCCACTTCTGGTTTGTGCTTGCACCAGCAGGGGGCCTAACAACAGGCCAGATCACCTGCTGCCAGCATCCAAGCATGCCATCTTGGGGCCTGGGGATCACCCTTCTCTATGCATGAGCACCGTCGGGGGCCCCGGGGCCGGTTCATCCCACCTGGCATATGTATGCATGAACTGGAAATGTGTTTTCCTGTCGGGCGCAGTGGCTCACACCTGTGATCCGAGCACTTTGGGAGGCCAAGGCAGGTGGATCAGCTGAGGTCAGGAGTTCGAGACCACTCTGGCCAACATGGTGAAACCCTGTCTCTACTGAAAATACAAAAATTAACTGGATGTGGTGGCACACGCCTGTAGCCCCAGCTACTCTGGAGGCTGATGCAGAATTGCTTGAACTCGGGAGGTAGAGACGGAGGCTGCAGTGGGCTGAGATTGCGCCACTGCTCTCCAGACTGGGGGACAGAGTGAGACTCCATCTCAAAAAAGTGAAAAAAGAAAGAAAAACAAATGTGTTTGGGGCTGGGATACTTTCAACAACTCAGAGACATGGGGAAGCAGTTGATACGACACAGAAAAGCCCGTGGCAGATCCAGCTGACAGATGTGATAGCAGTTCTGCTGTTATAAAGCAGTCTTTGTTTGACGTTAAGGTTTGTCACAGCTCTTGAAATTTTGTCAGTGAGGTTGAAGGTGTCTCAGAAAGTCCACTGACCCTTGTATTGCATATGCATGAATAAAGTTACAAAAGTTTTTTTATCTTTCTGTAGAAATAAATGTGAACTTGGGTTAACTTTCTGAGCCGGTTCCCTTGGAAACCTGGAAAAGGCGGAATGTCATCTGTGTTGGGTTACCAGACTACAAATAAAAACATCCCGTAGTTGGTCATCATTATCTGAATTGGGAGAGCTATGAATGAATTGTAAACAATGGGGGCGTCTAGAGTTAGAGAAGAGTAATTGCAATTGTGGAAGTCTGCCATCAGTTGGACTTTGCTGTTACACATGTTTTGAAGTCTATGGTCAACTTTTTGGTGGTTTACTTTGGAGAAAAAATCAAGAGGTAAACCATACTTTGGGTTTCCCTGAGTGCAGTGGTATTTGTAACTAGGCATGTCCATTGCTGGGACCCTTGAAAACTTTGATGATGGGACTGTTAAAAGAAATCTCAGTTCCTTTTTGAGACACAGGCTTCTAAGCCGGGTAGCCCTGTGCCCTCCCATGTGACCTTGTTCCTTTGCACCTGAGGTGTCGCTTGGGGAGCAGGATCCAAAGAATAGCCCCTGTACTGACGTGTGCACAGCCATGAGGACTCCTGCTAAAGACACAGGCACGATACCAGTCTGCTGGCACACGGTGTTTCATGTCTTGTATCCTTCTACATGATACCAATGGCCCTATTGGCTTCATAGGGACTCTTTGAGCCACGTGAATGTTAGATGTATAATTGAGCTGTGGCCAGCCAAGGGCACGGTGGCATGTCAACGTCACTAATCATCAGAGAAACACAAATCAAAACCACAATGAGATATCATCTCACGCCAGTTAAAATAGTTGTTTGTCAAAAAGACAGGCAATAATGAATACTGGTGAGGATGTGGAGAAAGGGGAACCCTCAAACACTGTCGGTGGGAATGTAAACTCCTGACCTCAAATGATCTGCCGGACTCCTCAGCCTCCCACAGTGCTGCTGAGATTACAGACGTGAGCCACCATGCCTGGCTACAAATGGTATTGTTTTATATGTGACTGTTCGTTTCAAGTACATTTCATGCAGTTCCCTTCTGCCTGTTTGTGTTGTATCACAAAACCCATAATGAAGCTCTAAGACCAGAGCATTTGTGAGCCACTCTTGGATTTTGAATGGTACATGGATGGACTCAGCCTCTTTTAATTCCTCTAATGAATCCCATGAGATTTTTAAAAAAAACATTCACTTTAGATTCAAGGGGTACATGTGCAGGTTTGTTACATGGGTATATTGTGCAATGCTAAGGTTTAGAGTATGAATGATCCCCAGCACCCAGATAGGACCCCATATGTAGGTTTTCAGCGCTCACCCCTCTCTCCCCTCTGTGGTTGTCCCCAGTGTCTGTTGTTCCATCTTGATGTCCATGTGTACCCAGAGCTTAGCTCCCACTTGTAAGTGAGAACATGTGATATTTGGTTTTCTGTTTCTGCTTAATGTGCTTTAGATATGGCCTCCAGCTGTATCCGTGATACTGCAATGGACATAATTTCATTCGCTTTTATGGCTGAGTAGTATCCCATAGTGTGCATGTACCACATTTTCTTTATCCATCCACCGCTAATGAGCATCTAGGTTGATTCCATGTCTGTGCTCTTGTGAACAGTGCTGTGATGAACATACAGGTGCAGGTGACTTTTTTTTTTTTTTTTTTTTTTAAGAATGATGTATCTTCCTTTGCAGATATCACCAGTCATGGGATTGCTGGGTTGAATGGTAGTTCTTCTGTAAGTTCTTTGAAAAATTTTCAGAGTGCTTCCCACCATGGCTGAAGGAATTTACAGTCACACCAACAGTATATAAGTGGTGGTGTATGCCTGTAGTCGCAGCTACTCTGGAAGGCTGAGGCAGAATTGGTTGAACCTGGGAGGCGGAGGTTGCAGAGAGCCAAGAGCGCCCCATTGCACTGCAGTCTGGGCAACAAGAGTGAAACTCCATCTCAAAAAAGAAAAGAAGAATTTGCAAAACTCAATAATAAAATAAAACATGAGGAAAAAACTTGAACATACTTAAGATACAGATGGCAAAGACACACACGAAAAGATGTTCAACATCATTAGTCATTAGGGAAATGCCAAAATTAAAGCCACAGAGATACTGCCACACACACAGAAGAATGGCTAATGTTTAAAAACCTGACCATGCTACGAGCTATTGAACATGTAAAGCAACAGGAACTCCCAAACACTGCTGATGGGGATGTAAAACTGCACCACCACTTTGGAAAGCAGTTTGACAGTTTCGTAAAACATTAAACATGCATCTACCGGCCGGGCGCGGTGGTTCAAGCCTGTAATCCCAGCACTTTGGGAGGCCGAGACGGGCGGATCACAAGGTCAGGAGATCGAGACCATCTCGGCTAACACAGTGAAACCCCGCCTCTACTAAAAAATACAAAAAAACTAGCCGGGCGAGGTGGCGGGCGCCTATAGTCCCAGCTACTCTGGAGGCTGAGGCAGGAGAATGGCATAAACTCAGGAGGCGGAGCTAGCAGTGAGCTGAGATCCGGCCACCGCACTCCAGCGTGGACGACAGAGCGAGACTTCATCTCAAAAACGAAAAACAAAAAAATGCATCTACCTTATGATCCCCACATTCCACTCCTAGGTATTTACCCAAGAGAAAAGGAAATATATGTGCATGCAAAAACGTATACATGAGTTTTCATAGCAGCTTTATTTGTAATAGCCCAAAACTGGAAACAACTCAAACGTCCATCAGCAGATGAATGAATAAATTGTGGCACACTGTCCTGCAGAATACTCTGCAATAAAAAGGAACTACTGATACACGTGAGTGAGTCTCAAAATAATTATGCTAAGTGAAAAGCCATTTAGAAAAGAGTACTTGGGCCGGGCATGGTGCCTAGCAGTAATCCCAACACTTTGGGAGGCTGAGTTGGGCAGATAACTTGAGGTCAGGAGTTTAAGACTAACCTGGCCAACACAGTGAAACCCCATCTGTACTAAAGATACAAAAATTAGCTGGGTAGGGTGGCATGCGCCTGTAGTCCCAGGTACCTCGGAGGCTGAAGCATGAGAAGAGCTACAGTCTGGGAGGTGGAGGTTGCAGTGAGCTGAGACTCTACCCCAGTGTGGATGACAGAGTGAGACTCCACCACACACACACACACACACACACACACACACACACACACAAAGTATATTTTACATATCCCAAAATCTATAAAATGCAAACTATGGAAACAAAGTACATCAATGGTTGCTTTTGAATGGCGGCGGGCAGGGAGAGACAGGAGGGAGGGATTACCAAGAGGCATGAGGAAACATTGGGGGTGACAGTTACGTTTACTATCTTGATTGTGATAGTGGCTTCATGGATGTATACATGTGGCAGAATGTATCATATTGTGCACTTAAATCCAGTAATGCTTGGAATGTCCACTTGATTGTGTTTCAATTATACCTCAATGAAGGGTTATTTTAAATAATAAAATATTATTTTTAAAAACAGGCCGGACCCAGTGGCTCACGCCTGTAATCCCAGCAGTTTGGGAAGCCGAGGTGGGCGGATCACAAAAAAATAGATAAATAAAGGTTACAAATAAACAGTCAGATGAAGAGATAATATAAGGTGAAGACTGGAAGACTCCCAAGTACAGAAGTTTCTGTCCTGGTAGAGTTGGACACATGAATGAGTTGGGTTTTTTTGTTGTTGCCCAGGCTGGAGTTCATTGGCACTATCTGAGCTCACTGCAGCCTTTGCCTCCTGTGCTCAAGTGATCGTCCCCCTCAGCCTCCCAAGTAGCTAGGACCACAAGCATGTGCCACCATGCCCAGCTAATTTTTTTTTTTTTTTGATAGAGATGGGGTCTGTCTATATTGCCCAGGCCGGTGGTGAACTCCTGGGCTCAAGCCATCCACCTACCTTGCCCTCCCGAAGTGTTGGGATTATAGACATGAGCCAGTGCGCCTGGCCATGGATGAGTTCTTGATCCCTTCCTGTCAGCCTCCGCATGAAGCTCCCCAAATCCTGTCCTCTTTGGCCTTTAAAAAAAATTAAAAAATTAAAGACAGGGTCTCACTGTGTTGCCCAGGCTGGTCTTAAACTCCTGGTCTCAAGTGATCCACCCACCTTGTCCTCCCATAGTCCTGGGATTACAAGATTAGTGTTGCCAGCTGTCAGGTGGCTAGTGTAAAGTCCTAGAAGATGTGTATTACTAAAAACAGCTAGCCACCTGACAGCTGGCATCCATCCATTCAGTGAAGACTGCTGGGCACTGTGGATACTGTGGAGGAGGCAGCAGTAGCAGCCGGCCTGCAGAGTGGGATGCAGTGCTGGAGGGCTTGAGGAGGAGGTGGCACTGTGATTGGTGTCTGAAGAGTGCCTCCATGATAGTGGAGTCAGTGTAAAGTCCCAAAGACCAGGAAGGAGCAACAGGAAAGGATGGTTCATATCCAGCTGACCCATTCAAAAAAACCACAAAACAAAAAACAACGTGCGCATCAGCAGGGTAGGATAAGGGGGGCCTCCGGAGTGTTTTTGTTTTTTGTTTTATTTCAGTGGGGGAGGGGTGTGCTTAGATTTGCATGCGGATTGCCAGGGCTGTAGTAGGGAAACAGCAGGGGGGTTGAGACCTGTGATTGGGAGTCTCCAGGTGAGAGGGGTGGACCCTGGGGACTGGGGGTCAGGCGAGGCTGGGAGTGGGGTATAGAGGCAGGAGCAGTTGGACAGGACCAGTCAGGATGCAGGGCGCAGACTCATCAGCGAGAGCATTCCTGAGCCCAGCATCCAAGAAGCGAGGGAGGTTGGGAAGGTGCTGCTACGAGGCAGGGGGAGGTCCCCAAAAGTCCAGATGAGAGCATGGCATGCGTGGAAAGTGCTGGGCAGTTTTGGCATCAGTGAAGTCACGGGGGCCTGTGTGTGAACAGGTGGTCTTGGGCATCACCAGGAAGGCGTTGAGACAGGAGCGGGTTGGCTCTCCTGGAGACCAGGCTGTGGGATAGCGTCGGGGCTGAGACATGGACAGTCTCCTTCCACCCCCAACCTCTTGTTGGAGTTTTGAGGCACTGCAGATAATTAGGAGGTGATGTGATAAATCCTACCTGTGGAGGATGCCTTGGGCAGGGAGGACAGGGTAGCCAGGAAGGTCGCCCTTTGGGCCCCTGCTCTGAGCTGCTCATCAGGAAAGGAGAGAAGCTCCTACAGCCTGGTGTCAGAGCCTGGTGAGACCCTGTGAGGCCTCGAAAGTAGCAGGTGCCTCCTACAGTCTGCGCGTGGCCATCTCAGGGAATCCACCCAGCAACTGTTCTAGTCATCCCTGCTCTTCAGGTAGGAGACTGAGGCCAGGAAGGGAAAGGCTGCTGTGATACCCACACTATCAGTGGTTGGGGTTGATTTTGAACCCAGAGACTCTAGGGCCCATGCCTCTGCCATCCTGCCTCTGGGTTTGGTAGTCAGACTTGGTCCACCAAGTGCCAGGCCAGCCCTGTGGCTGGGTGCTCCCAGGCATTCACAAGCTGACAATTCTGAAGGACCCATGCACTTGGCCGTGCTCCAGCCCGTGTCGTCACATGAAAGGTGGGTGCTGGAATAATAAATGCTGCAAATGGCACTGGGGGTGTTGGCCAGGCTCTGGGGGCACAGGAGCTCTGTCCATGCCCACAGTTGGCCTGTGCTGACCTCCCTCCATCACAACTGAGTGGCACCAGCCCTTTCATTGAGCTGAAGTCTTCCTTCTAAAATCCCTTCAGTGGGTCTTTGTGGCTCAGAGAGGCTGTGGCCAGGTAGAGGATCTGGGGTGGCTCCTGCTTCTCTGCTCTGTGGCCTTAGACAGTGGGCAGGATCTGAGGCCAGGCCCAGCTGCAGCAGGTGTTACAAAGAGGCAAATTCGCATTTAAGGTTTGGAAGAACTCGCCAACCAACTACAGTCCTGCTGTCTTTGAAGGTAGTGAGCTCCCCATTGGGGAAGGTATGTTAAGCTGACCTTTCTGGGATGCTGGAAGATCAGAGACCAAGCAGTTAAGATTCTGTGATCCTAATATTGCCTCAAATGCTATGCTGCTTGGATTTGAAGTCAGTTTCATTTAGCCAGTTTACCAAGTGTCTCCTTGGTGCAGGACAGCAGGGGACACAAAACGTCCTGGATAATTATTGGGTTTCTGGCTCCCAGGGGTCCCTGAGATGTTGTTCCAGCAGTTCTGGAGTATGGGCCAGGCACGGCTTGCATCTGGACCAGCATTGCTCGCTCATTGTCAGCGTCATGACTGCAGTTCAGGATATCGGGCCCCCATGTGCCCACCACCCTGCTCTGCCCCGCCATGGCCCACTCAGGGCACGAGGCTTTCTGGGTGATTCCTGGAACTCAGTGTGGTCAGCTTTCTGGACCTGACAGTGGGGTGTGTCTGCAATGAGATGCCAGTTGCAGGAAGTGGTTTGCACAGCCTTCCTGGTGTCATGGGTCACTGTCTTGCCAAGTGGCTTTGGGCAGGTCCCTTCCCCTCTCAAGCTGCAGGTTCCTATGCCTGGAGCTCCCTTCTTGCCACACCACTGCCTTGTTTTCTCAGATACCCGGATTTTTAACTTCGATTGTTGGAAGTGATTTTTTTTTCTGTTTTTGTTTTTTTCTGTTGTTTGCTTTTACATCCTGCGAGCTTAGATTCAGGATTTCCTAAACATAAGGTCACTCTGTGTTTTCATGTAGCAGTTTTATGCTTTTACGTCTTGTGTTTAGTGTTTAATGTATTTTGAGTTTATGTTTGTTATTGTATAACATCAAGGTCTTATTTCATTGTTTTGGATGTGGCTATCCAGTCATTTCAGACTGCTCAATTGAACAGACTGCTGACTCCTCATCTCATCTTTTTTCCCTTCGGAGCACAGTCCCACTCATGCTGTCGCCCACGCTGGAGTGCAGTGGCGAGGTCTCAGCTCTCTGCAACACCTGCCTCCTTGCTTCGAGCGATTCTCCTGCCTCATCTTCCCAAGTGGCTGGGATTGCTGCTGTGCGCCACCACACCTGACTAGTAGTTTTTGTATTTTTACTAGAGATGAGATTTCACCATTTCCGCCAAGCTAGTCTGAAACTCCTGACCTCAAGTGATCTGCCCGACTTGGTCTCCCAAAGTGCTGGGAGTACAGGTGTGAAGCACAGCACCCAGCCTCATTGCATCTTCTAGGCGTTCCTTTGAAGAAAATGTGTTGGCTGCATACAGGCGTGCGTTTAGGTTCTCTTATGTCCCTAGGTTCATGGATTCATTTTTATGCCACTACTGTAGTCTTTGGTGAGTGGAGGTTTTACATGTAATTTGCAATTGGGGAGTGTGAGGCCTCCATTTGAGCTTGTATTCCCTAGGTTTGCTTTGCATATTCAGGATCTGTGGGTGTTTGGTAATTCCATGTGAAATTTTAGCCGTGTATCCTTCACATTCCTTTAAACATTTGTTTCATACTTCATGTCCAGAATTAGGGATGCATTGGGACATTGTGATACTTGTTTGTATACCTTGAGTATGGATAAAATCAGGGAGTTTCCCAGGCTTGTGACCAGGTGTAGGTTTGATATCTTTGATGTGTGAATATTCAATATCCTCCATGGTAGCTGTTTTGAAAACGGCACGACCATGTTGTTAAGTGTCATCGCCCTGCTTTGGAGTGGAATACCAGAACGTTCTCCTCTCCCGTAACTCTCTGTGTACCTGTTGCCAATCCTTGATGTCGTCTCCTCCACCTAGTCTGTAGTGACCACTGCTATACTTTCACCTTCAGTGAGTTGCGTTTTTCAGCTCCCACACGAGTGAGAACATGCAGGCTTGGTCTTTGTCTGCATTTCTGATTTGATTGAACAGAACATCTGCAGGTGTAGTCATGTTGCACTCCAGGTGCAATCCTATCATGGAAATGATAGGATTCCATGAATGTTGATGGCCCAGAAGTATTCCTTTGTGTCTGTGTACTAGAGATTCTTCATCCCTTCATCTGTGAATGGACAGGGAGGCTGATTTCTTACCTTGGCTTTTGTGCCTAGGGCTGAATTCCACCTGGGATGACAGATCATCTCTTGCATGTCCTGATCATGTGCTCTGCATATATACCTAGGAATAGAATTACTGGAGAAAACGGTAGTTGTAGTTTTAGGATTTCAAGGTACATCCAGGTGGTTTCTTTAGTGTGCATACTAGTTGACCATTTCCCACCAACTGTGGAGACAGGTTCCTCCTCTGGAAATCCACACCTTGCTTTTGTGTTTTAATGTGTTTCACCATTTTTCTTGTAGCATCCATCGCATGTAGAGTGAGATGGAATCTTGAGTGTGTTTTTGATTTTTGTGTGTGTGTGATAAGTGGTACTTGCTACGTTATTCTGAATTTGTTTTAATTTGTTGTGTAGTACTGGGCAGAGGACCTGAAGACATGAGGTTGATGCACAGGTCAAAGAGAAGATACTCACCATCGCTGATTCACACAAAAGCGTAAGTGAAAATCCCACTCAAGATTTCATCTCACTCCAGTTAGAATGAGTACTACCAACATTTGATGGCAGTTTTGTTTCTATAGATGTGTGTGTGTGTACACACACAACCCAAGGGTGCAAGGGACATTCTGAGATATGTATATGTAGTATCATGATCAAATCATCATATCTGGCATCTCTGTGACCTTCCATCATTATTATTTCTCTGTGGAGAGAATATTCAGAACCGTATTTTCCAGCTGATTTTCAAAAATTTTTCTAGATTCTGTTGACCCTAGTCACCTAGTCACCCTGCTGTGCAATAGAACACCAGAATGGATTCCTCATATCAGAGCATCACTCTGTACCTATTACCAATCCCTGCTGCGCCTCCCTGCTCTCCTCAGCCTCTAGTAACCCCTATTGGAAGTTCCGCTTCTGGGAGACAATGTTTTGTGGATTCCATATGCCTGATGTCATGCAGCGTGGGTCTCTCCCTGGCAGACTCGTTTCATTTCACCTAATTGTCTTCCAGGTTTCTCCAAGTGGTTGCAGATGACATGATTTCCTGAAGTGTTACAGCTGATGTGTGTTTCCTTGTATACATGTACTGTGGTTCCTTTATCCCTTCATCTGTGGATAGACAGGTAGGTTGATTTCACATCTTAGCTGTTGTGACTAGGGCTTCAGGACACGTGAAGAGGCAGATAACACAGGGATTTCATCTTCTCTAAACATGTACCCAGTGTTGGGATTGTTAGCTGGCGTAATGGTTGTACTTTTACCTTTTTTTTTTTTTTTTTTTTTTTAGAGACAGAGTGTTGCTCTTGTCACCCAGGCTGCAGTGCAGTGGCGCAATTTCGGCTCAGTGCAACCTCTGCCTCCTGTGTTCAAGCGATTCTGCTGCCTCAGTCTCCCGAGTGGCTGGGAATACAGGCACCCGCCACCACGTCTAGCTAATTTTTGTACTTTTAGTAGAGATGGGATTTCACCATGTTGGTGAGGCTGGTCTCAAACTCCTGACCTCAGGTGATCCACCTGCCTCAGCCTCCCAAAGTGCTGAGATTACAGGTGTGAGCCATCGTGCCTGGCCTATCTTTTACTTTTTTAAGGAACTTCCAAAAGTTTTTTGTAGTGTGTATGGTAATTTTCATTCCACAAAGAGTGTAGAAGATTTTTTTTTTTTACAAGTCTACACTGACCACTGCCTTCAACAATTTTGATTTTTGTCTTTTGTAATACTCATTCTAGGTGGAATTTGATGGTAGCCAAGTATGGTTTTGATTCACATTTTTGTGAGGATTAGCGATATTGAGAAATTGTCACCTGTGAGTCAATTTCCTGCCGCCTTTTCACTCAGGTCTGTTTAGATCCTTTTACCTTGCATATTTGTCGTTGTTGTTGTTGTTGTTTTTCACTTAGTCATAACAGTTTATTGTTCGTGTTAGATAAGAACCTCTTTCAGGGGTAGGATATTTTATAGTTTCTCCCAGTGTGTAGGATGCCTTTTTTGTTTGTTTGTTTCATTGTTTTCTTTTCCGTGTAGAAGTTGCAAAGTGTCCTTAGTCTCATATGGCTATAATTGCATATGTTAGCAGTGATTTTTGTGTTCAACACCCCAGTTCCATGAAACACGAATGTGCGTGCGTGTGCATGAGCGCGTGCGCACACACACGGAACCAAGCCTTGCATTGTCTTTGGTTGTAACCGTGGATTTTTCTTTTAATGCCATCTACTCTTATTGTTATAGTTTAAAGGGTACACATGCAAGTTAGTTACATCTATTGATTGCATCACGCTGAGATTAGGGGTCCCAACAACCCCGTAACCCAGGCAGTGAGCAGAGGGCCCACGGGGTGGGTCTTCAGCACACGGTCCCTCTCCCCTGTGTTTTTATTGGTCTGTTGGTCATTCCAGGTGTCTGTTGTTCTCTTCTTTATGTTTGAGTTCATTCACAGTTTAGCTCCCGCTTATAAGTGAGAACATGTGGCATTTGGTTTTCTTTCGGGGCCTTAGTTCACTTATGACAGTGATCTGCAGTTTCCACCTTCTGTTCTCAGGTGATCCTCTCACCTCAACCTCCGGATTAGATAGGACTACAGGTGCCCGCCACCACATCCTGCTTATTTTTGTATTATCGGAGATATGGGATTTCACCATTTTGCTCAGGCTGGTCTCAAATTCTGGACTGAAGCGATCCTCCTGCCTCAGCTTCCCAAAGTGCTAGAATTACAGGTGTGAGTCACTGTGCCGGCCTCTCATCCACTGTTGATGGGTAGGTTGATTCCATGTCTTTGACATTGTGAATAATACTGCCATGAACATACGAGTGCCTGTGTCTTTTGGATAGGAGGATTGATTTTCCTTTGGGTAGATGCACAGGAGAGGGCTTTCTGGGTGAGATGGCAGTTCTGTTTTCAGCTCTTTGAGAAATCCCCAATCTGCTTTCAATGGTGTCTGTACTAGTTTTAATCCCCTCCCCTCCCCGAAAGCGTACCAGCGTTTCGTTTCCTCGTCTGCCTCGCCAGCATGTGTTCCTCGTCTGCGTGGTCCTCACCATTGTGACCTCCATGGGATTACAACGTCTTGTAATGTTTTTGATTGGCAGCTCTCTGATAGTGAGTTTGAGCATGTTTTCCTATATGTTGGTTGCTTGTACATTGTCTTTTAAGACGTATGTGTTCACGTCTCTTGCCTGTTTATTAATAGGATATTCCCTAGTTGACTTGTTGAAGGGCCTTGTAGATTCTGCATATTAGATGTTGTGCAGATGCACAGTTTGGGACCGTGTTCTCCCTTTGTGTACACTGTTAACTCTGTTGGTAGTTTCTTTTGCTGTGCAGCAGCTCTTTCAGGTATTCGGTCTGACGTGTCAATTTCTGTTTTTGTTGCCGTTACTCTTCAGGACTTAGCCATCTAAATGTTTTGCCAAAGCCTATGTGGAGAAGGATATTTCACAAGTTTTCTCATAAGATTTTAATAGTTTGAGGTTTTCCGTTGAAATTTTTCATTCATCTTGAGTTCCTCTTTGTGTCTGGTGAGAGGTAGGGGCCTAGTGTTACTCTTCTGCACATGGCTAGCCACTTATTTCAACACCGTTGATTGAATAGGGTGTCCTTTTTCCTTTTCTTACTTTGGTGGATTCTGTGTTAGATCAGATAGTTTTCAGCGTGTGGGTTTACTTCTTGGTCCTGCCTTGTGTTCCACTACTCTGTGTGGAGGCCGGTCCCTAGCTTTTCCATGAAATTTGAGATCAGGAAATGTGATGTGTCCGATGTAGTCTGGATGTCTCAGGATTGCAGAGGATGAAACTCAGGGTGCTTCATGGTCCCACATGAATATTAGCATCACCTGTTTCTATTTCTTGTAACAAATGTGTTGCATAGTAAAGGAACAATACAATGAGAGGGTAGAGTGGGGCATTATGGTCCATGCATACATTGTGAAATGATGAAATCAGGGTGCTTAGTGTTTCTGATACCTTTTCCCATTATTTATTCCTTTATGGTGGGACCCTTTCAGTATTCTCCTGTCAAGCTGCTTTGAAAGTGATGCGCTGATACTGTTAACCCTGGTCACCCTGCACTGGAATAAAACAACAGAATTTTCTTCTTCTAATTTATGTGTAACTTTGTACCCTTTTATAATCCCTGCCCATTACCCATCTTTTCCCCCAATCCCTGGAAACCAATATTGTGCTCTCCAGGTCTTTGATATAGTTTCTCAGCTTCTGCATGTGTGAGATGACTCAAGGTTTGTTTCTCTCCCCCTCACTCATTTAATTTACCATCATCTCCTCCAGGTGCAACCGTGTGGTTCCCCATGATATGATTTCATTGTGATTTTCTGTCTGAAGAGTATCCCGGTGCGAACATGTGGAACAGCTTCTTTCTCCCTTCGTCTGTGGATAAGCAGGTAGGTTGATGCTTACACTGGCTCTTGGGAACAGTGCTGGAATCCACATGGGTGGGTAGATCTATGTTTGGTGTCCTGATTTCAATGACTTTGAGTGTATTTCTAGTAGTAGAATTGCTGGTTGAAGTGGTAGTTGGAGTCTTTTAAGGTTTCGAGGAACCTCCAGGTGGTTTCTGTATCGTGTGTGCTAGTTTAACCTTCTCACGAACTGTGGAGAAGAGTCTCTCTCTCTCTCTGGAAACACACCAGCATTTCCCTTTCTTTCAATGTTTTTTGTCTTCTTTTGTAACACTCATTCCAATTAGAATGAGATGGTGTCTAAGTGTGGTTTTGATTTACATTTTGCTTGTGGTTAGTGATGTTTGCCAGGTTATTGTGAACTTGTTTCAATTTGTTGTGTAAGACTGGGCAAAGGACCTGAAGACCTGAGATGGATGCACAGGTTAAAGATTCTGAATCAACATTATTGATCCTCATGAGAAGTCAATCAAAACCACACTGAGATAGCATCTGTCTCTGGTGAGAATGAATGTTACCAAGATGGGACAGCAGTTTCATTGTCGTATAGTCTATGTGTATAACCAGCGAGTGCAAGACGCGGATTGATCTGTGTAAACGTAGCATCATCATGAAGTCGCAGTGTCTGGCATCTCTGTGAGCTCCAGACGTATGATTTCTCTGTGGAGAGAATATTCACAACTGACCTTTGTAGCTGTTTTGAAAATTGTGGTTTTCTGTTCTTGCCTTTTGGCATAATGGCCTATGGCTCTGTCCAGGTTTCTGGTAAGGGCATGGATTTGCGTTTTATGGCTGTGTAGTGTTCCGTAGTGTGTATGTACCACATTTCCTTTCTCTGATCCACTGGTGATGGGCACCAAGGCTGATTCCATGTCTTTACCATTGCGAGTAGTACTTCAGTGAACATACGAGTGCATGCGTGTTTTCGATGGAAGGGTTTTCCTTTGGGTAGATACTTAGGAGTGGGGTTGAAG
This sequence comes from Macaca nemestrina, assembly GCF_043159975.1. Classification (NCBI taxonomy): domain Eukaryota; kingdom Metazoa; phylum Chordata; class Mammalia; order Primates; family Cercopithecidae; genus Macaca; species Macaca nemestrina. The sequence goes on along the minus strand of NC_092139.1, from coordinate 91,526,484 downwards.
CGTTGGGTGGTAATTCTCTTTTAAGTTCCTTCAGAAATGTCCACACTGCTCTCCAGGGTGTCTGAACTAGTTTGCAGTTCCCCCAACAGTGGACCTGCATTTCTTTGCTAGTCTGCTCCAGCAGCCTCTGTTGTTGTGGACCGTGTGTCATAATTGCCATTCTGACTAGTGCGACGTGGTATCGCAGTATGTTTTTGATGTGCGTTTCTCTGATGATCAGTGAGATTGAACATCTTTTCATTCTCATTGGTTACTGGTACACCTCCTTTTAAGTGTGTGTTCATGTCCCTTGTCCATTTATAATTTGGGTTTTTTTTTCTGATTTTATTTGTTGAAGGTCTTTACGATAAATCCTGGATATTAGATGTTTTTCACATGCGTAGTTGTGGAATATTTTCCCTCATTCTATAGGCTGTGTGTTGACTCTGTTGGTTGTTTCTTGTTCTGTGCAGCAGCTTTTTTGTGTATTAGGTCCCATTTATCAGTAATTACTTTTGGGGAGTTGACATTTCAATGCTTTGCCAGAGCCTCTGTTGAGAATGGTATTTGCTAGATTCTCACACAAGATTTTCTCATAGTTTCAGGGCTTGAATTTTTATGTATTTATCTATTTAGAGACTGAGTCTCGCTCTGTTGTACAGGCTGGAATGCAATGAAGCCATCTCGGCTCACTGTACCCTCCACCTTCCGGGTTGAAGTGATTCTCCTGCCTCAGTCTCCCGAGTAGCTGGGAGTACAGGCATGTGCCACCATGCACGGCTAAGTTTTGTTTTTTTAGTAGAGACAGGGTTTCACCATGTCAGCCAGGATGGTCTCGAACTCTCTGACGTCTAGTCATCTGCCCACCTCGGCCTCCCAGAGTGCTTGGATTCCAGGCATGAGCCACCGCTCCCGGCCTGGGGTTTGGCATTTCAATCTTTGATTCATTTTGAGTTGCTTTCTGTACATGGTGAGACACAGGGGCCCAGTGTTATTTCTTCTGCATCTAGCTAGCCACTTATCCCAGCACCACTTACTGATAGGCAGTCCTTTCTCCATTGCTTTTTTTTGTTGTTTTTTTTCAATATCAGATGGTTTCAGGTGTGCAGGTTTATATCTGGGTCTTCTAATCTGTTCCACTGTTCTGTGGAACCAGGTCCCCAGCTTTTCCGTGAAAATGGCAAGGCATTACATTGTCTATGGGTGTTTTGTTAGAGTGTTTGCTTTGTTTTACTGTGTTTTAAATACCTTTAGCAGCTTACTTGCATGGATTTGTTTTCTAAAATACGTGCTCACCGTATGTTTTCTTGTAGGGGTTTTCTTGTGGTTTCAGAATTCAGTTTTAGGTCTTTAATGTATTTTGCATTGATTTTTGTTTTGCATGACATAAGGGTCCTATTTCAGTGTTTTGTATGTGAATATTCAGTTTGCTGAAAATCATCTACTGAACAGGCGGTCTTTTGCCCATTCTGCCTTTTTGGTGTTCTTTTGAAAAATGTGTTCACTATATGTACATTGGGGTTGAGTATTTGGTTTACTCATTCTGAGCACTTCCTTAGTTTATGCCAATAAAAGCTTGTTTGGATAATTATAAGTTTGTGTTTTTCATTCATTGTTTTAGCTGCTAAGTTTGTATTTTTTAACATAATTTCTACGTTTATTATAGACTAAAAGGTACAAAGGCAGATTAGTTGCTGCCTTTGGTATATTGCCTGATACTAAGACTTGGGGTCCCAGAGAGCTTATCACGCAGGGAGTGGTGGACCCACCAGGTAGGTCTATAGCCCATACATCCCTTCTTCCTTTGTTGTCTTATAGTCAGCAGTGTCTGTTGTTTTCACTTTTATGGTAGGGTGTTTTCAATGTTAGCTCCACCTTAGAAGTGAGAACATGTAGCATTTGGTGTTCTGTTTTTTCCTTATTTCTCTTTAGATAATGGCCTCCAGCTCCTTTCATGTTGCTGCCAAGGACATGATTTGCGTCTTTTTTTTTTTAAAGCTGCCTAGTTTTTTGTGGTGTATATATGTACCCCATTTTCCTTTTCTGATCCACTGTTGATGGATACCTAGGTTGATTTCACGTGTTTGCCCTTGTAAAGAGTGCCGCCAAGACCGTTTGTGTGCATGTGTGTTTTGGACAGAA